>NC_033799.1:63932480-63974004 GCF_001876935.1 Asparagus officinalis | reverse complement strand
CTCGGCCAGGCCGAGACACTTGTGAGTTTCTCGGGTATTTTGAACATAACTTTCTCGTATGATCTCCAAATGACCTGATCCAAGATGCATTAGAAAGATGACAAAGAGATCTACAACTTTCATGTTTTGAGTTTCTTCGTATTCAAACGGGATCATGGTCAAAACTGCTCCACAAGTTCTGAGACACCTTTGGGTGTCTCGGCCAGGTCCGAGACACCTCTGGGTGTCTTGGCGCTATTTTAGGCATAACTTCCTCATATGACCTCCAAATGACCTTATTCCAGATGTGTTAGAAAGTTTACAAAAATATCTACAACTTCCCTGTTTTAAGTTTCTTCATATTCAAACGGGATCATGGTCAAAACAGCTCCACAAGTTCCGAGACACCTTTGGGTGTCTCGGCCAGGTCCGAGACAATTCTAGGTGTTTTGGCGCTATTTTAGGCATAACTTCCTCATATGACCTCCAAATGACCTGATTCCAGATGAGTTGGAAAGCTGACAAAAATATCTACAAATTTCCTGTTTTGAGTTTCTTCATATTCAAATAGGATCATGGTCAAAACAGCTCCACAAGTTCCGAGACACCTTTGGGTGTCTCGGTCAGGTCCGAGACACCTCTGGGTGTCTCGGCGCTATTTTAGGCATAACTTCCTCATATGACCTCCAAATGACCTGATTCCAGATGGGTTGGAAAGCTAACAAAAATATCTACAACTTTTCTGTTTTGAGTTTCTTCAGATTTAAACGGGATTATGGTCAAATCAGCTCCACAAGTTCCGAGATACCTTTGGGTGTCTCGGCTCGGGCTGAGACATTTTGTTTTGCACACTTGTCCATTTTCGCCATAACTTTTTCATCTGAACTCGGATTTAAGCGATTCAAAGTGCATTGGAAAGACGATGAGGAGTTCTATAAGATCCAATAATTAGATCATCTGTGGAATAAATGAGACACGAAGGGTATTTCGTCTTTTGTAAGTGACACGGGGCTCCTGATCCGTTCGTATCCTCATTATTCTGAAACTCCGTTGCTTCACATAGTTCGTCAACCTACTTCATGTGTTTGTCGACATTAATCAAGCTCCTGTGACTTAGATTATGACGTTCATCATCTTTTCTTAGCACTGAGCTATTCGTAGGGACCTATAGGCAGTTTTATACGCCTACACATACCCCCTCCAAAGTATTTCAGCCTCGTTCTTTTATAGAAGAGTCTGGAATACTTTGGATATGATTGTCCCATCCTTCGATTGGTTACGACTGGATATTTAGAGTGGCTTCCATTCTTGATTCCTTCAGTCCTCCAGGCTGTTCGGTGCTTTGTCGAATGTCTGTAAAGGTTTCGGTGCTGCATTTATTGTCTGACCGTCTGTTGGAATTTTGAATTTGAAGTCGATTTTTGATTTTCTGACTTTTTAGCTCGAGTTGGTTATTTCAACATAGAACTGACCATCAGTCGTCAGCGTTGAATCTCCATTTACAATGCGTTGTCCGGCGTTTGAGCTTCATTGTGACGCGTTGTCTGGCGTCCAAGCTTCATTGTGACGCATTGTCCGGCGTCTGACACAGTTTATACTCATGTATTTATTGGAGTCTTAAGAAGCAGTTTATACTCGTATACTTTTCGGAGTATTGATTCTTTCATTGCAACACATTGATCGGCGTTGACCTAGGGTTACACGTTGACCGGTGTTGACCTAGGGTTTCGAACGTCGTACGTTTTAAGTTTGGTCGCAAAGCATTGATTGGCGTTGACCTAGGATTACGCATTGACTGGCGTCGACCCTAGGGTTTCGAACGTCGTAGGATGCTCAAGTCACGAGACCAACTAATGAAGCTGATGCGTCAGTGACCCTCGCATTTATAGGATTTTTGGCAAACCCTCAGCCATCAACAGGTTTGATGAGCCTTTACCGACTACCGTTTGAGTCGGGCTAGCATGCGGATTGTTCAAGTCCGTTCTGCATGTGACGTTAAGCTAAAAGAGTTAACCCTTTTAGTGCTACGATATTGAATACGTAGACTTCGTCTTTCTCCTGTGAAAAGACTAAACAGCAACGTGTATGAGACGTTGACTTAGGATTTTTGGCAAATCCTCAGCCTTCAACGGATTTGACGTGCTTTTACCGACTACTGTTTGAATCGGGTTTACATGCAGATTGTTTTAATCCATTCCGCATGTGACGTTGCGCTAAAGGAATGAACTCCCTTAGACTTTGTGCTATGATGTTGAATACATAGGCTTTACCATTTGTTACGGGAATAAGCTACCCGGCGACGTGTGTTAGGCGTTGACTTTAGGCGTAGACTTCGTCTTTCTCACGGGAATAGACTACCCGGCGATGCGTGTTAGGTGTTGACTTTAGGGTTTTTGGCTAACCCCCAGCCTTTAACGGATTTGATTAGCCTTTACCGACTACCGTTTGAGTCGGGCTAGCATGCGGATTGTCTAAATCCGTTCACATGTAACGTTACGCTAAAGGAATGAACTCCCTTAGACTTTGTGCTACGACATTGAATACGTAGACTTCACCATTGTCATGGGAATAGGCTACCCAGCAACGTGTATTAGACGCTGACTTATCCCTACTTAGGCTTCGGGATAAAATACCCCAGAATCGAACTCTGGTGTCTTTTTCTTCGGAGAAAGACTAAACCGGCGGCACGTCTTAGGCGTCGGCATATCCTTTCTTAGGATTCAGGATGAAATTCCCCATGCGTGTAAGGCATGGATTTTGGTGTTATTAATAACAACCTGTTGTTTGCGGAAAAAGTTGCTGTATTCATTGCTGCATTCATTACAACTTCAATCGTTACAATGAAATAAAAAGATAGCCTTTTTATAAGACCGGTACACAATGAAAACAAAAGAAATACAACTCTTTTCAAACAAACGCAAGATCCGTTTATCATCTCTTGCTTGCGTGGGTCTTTGGCCTGTGACGGGGATGTTGATATCCGTGGACCACCGGGGCACTCAGATCTGATCCGGATAAATCGGACAGAGCGTGTTAGGCGCAGACTTATCCCTGCTTAGGATTCGGGATAAACTTCCTAGGATGAATCCTAGATTGATAGATTTTAGGAAACGATCGGTGCGGGAAAGGAAGAATTTTATATTCTATTTCCCGGTCTTCTTTTAGGGTGAAGGCGAACCCGAATACAAGGAAGGAAGAATTTTATATTCTATTCCCTGATTCTGGAAAGGAAGAATTTTATATTCTATTTCCAGCGAAGAAGAAACTAGAAGGGGGGTGTCCACTCCGAGAGTCTGGAAGATGTAGATAAAGTTACCTTTTATAGGACTGGTTATCTAATCTGAAGATGAGTTCTTCGTTTATCGAAGTGAAATTTTCAACTCCGGTTATAACCATGAAAAAGGTTTAACCAAAGAGAAAAAGGGAAGGAGTTCTTTCGTTTATCGAAAAGGGACTCCGAACTGAAAGTGGACCTCTTGTTCATGGAAAGAATCAAGAGGGCCAGAAAAACATTTTTGGTGGACTCACTGTCAATTGAAATTGATCAGTGAGGGATTTTGGTGGTGAAAATGATTTTGGGTTATCCTCTAGAATATTAAGTGTAATATTCTTCAAGGAACTTCCCGATAAATGAGTTATCCTGAAGGTACTAAGGATAGTACTTTTTCAGGAACTTCCCATTTATTGGCATTAATTGCCTGGCGCCCTCTGGAGTAATTAGGCGATATGCGCCGTTTGAGTAGACTATGTCTATCACAAACGGGCCTTCCCATTTGGGTTCGAATTTACCTTTCTTCTTGGAATTGAGGATTATCGGTCGGCGAGCAGCGAGGACCAGATCTCCTTCCTTGAAGCTTCTCTGTCGGACTCTTTTGTTAAAAGCCCTGGATATTCGGGCTTGATAAAACTCAATTTGTCGTTGAGCTCCCAAGCGCTTTTCATCCAACCTCTCGAGTTCTTCGAGATGTTTTTGATGTTGTTCTTCTGCCGTCATCTCAGTTGCGAGAGCGATCCGAAGTGACAGGATTTGAATCTTGTCTCAAAAATAACTCATAAGAGTTAGAGAATTTGACAATAATAAGAGGAAACATTCCGACATTCAGAGTTTGAACGTGAATTTCTTATTCATCACTTCTACAGTGACTGGGTTATCCCTAAGAATACTACACGTAATATCCTTCCGGGAACTTCCCATTATCCACCCCCAGCTTTCCTTGCAAAACTGGGTTCGACATTATAATCAGTTACATGACCAGGTTATCCTTAAGAATATAAAAAAACTCTCCAGGAACTTCCCGTCAATGGTAGGAAATAGTTTAGACTCATATACCTATTGGAGTATCAGGGAGCAGTTTAACCTCTTATACCGGTCGGAGGATTGAGAAGCAGTTTATACTCATATACTCTTCGGAGTGTTGATGGTCATTCTCATTCGGTTTGTCCTGCTATTGGGACGCCGGCTTCAACTAAGGCCTGTATTATATTTTTGAGAATGTTGCAAGCCTTAGTGGAATGAAGAACCCTCCTGTGGTACCCACAATATTTTGGGTCTGAGCTCCTGTTAGCTTCTTCCTGATTTTTAGTAGGTGGCAGTTTAATTTTGTTATTTTTCAGGAGGTATTTGAGGATGGCTGGAACCTCAGTATCCTTGAAAGAGTATCGTTGCATCTGAAGCAACTGTTGTGGCGATTGCTCCCATGGTTGTCGTTGTGACGTCTGATCATCAGCGAACCTGGGTATGAACTCTGATTGGCTTTCCTCAACTTTCTTTCTTTTGTGATAGCGTCTGGTCGAGGTGGTGACAGACTCGACTTCTTTCTGCTTTTCGTCTTCATCTTCATTTTTCTTTGAGTGATGTCGAGAAATAGGAATTGGGCCACCCCCAGTGTAATTGAAAGGTGTGATTGTACCACCCCCAGTGTTATCGAGGGGTGAATCAGTCCTGATGACCAAATTCAGATTCGGACCATTGTCATTTGTCTTGTTTGGAATAGGCGTGATTGGTATGGTGCAACAGCTAGACCCAGCCTGTTGATCAGATCTAGGAAATTTACACCTTTCAGTTTGCAACTCTCTTATTTGTCGCATAGCCAATTCCATCTTACTCTCAAATTCTTCTTTCTGCTTGATTAACGCTTCTTGAACTATTTGAGTGAGCTGGTCAGGAGTAATGGTGAACGCTTCTCTAGTGTTTTTGGAAAGACGTGATAACTCGTGTAGAGTTACTTTCACTGGAATGTTAGCCAATTGGGTCATAACATCGAAGTGGTATGAAGCCCTTAAATTTTCTGGTCTGTCTCTTCCAAACTGTTGATTGAATTGAGACTGCCTCGGGTTTTGAACACCTTGGTGCAGGTGTTCCTGCTGTGTCTTCTCAGCAGGTGCGGGAGGTGTTGTAATCGTCTCTACCTCAGCTAGTCGATCAGAGGTACTTGTTGAAGATGCCGGGAACTTCGTCATCTTTGAAGGAGTACACTTTGGGAAATCTTGGCTCCTTCTGGGATTGCTTCTGAGGTCGTTGTTGCCATTGTGACTGCGATTGTTGTGGCGCTCGTTGCTGCTGAGGTTGCAATTGAAAGGTTTGGTTAGCATCAACTGCATTAGCATGTGCCTTACCTTTCCCCCGTGGGACGAAATTCTATTGCGGAGCGTTTGTCGCCTGTTGGCCTCTCTCCGCCTTCTTCCTTCTGAGAAATCGCTCAGCTTGCTCTCCTCGGACCTTCAGATCCTTCCATGTCTTGGACGGTGCTGTCCCCATTGCTTCCAACACGTCCAGGGACAGATTATTATGGCAGGTCTGGAGAATGAATTCCTCGGTGATCGGATCTCGGCAATTCATCGCCTTGTTCCGGAACCTTTTGACGAAGGTGTCGACTAACTACCCGTCCTTCTGCTTCTCATCGAGCAATGATTCGATGGATATCTCGGTGTTGTCGTCGAAGAAATTGGTGAGGAACATAGTCTCCATATCGTCCCAGCTGTTCACGCTACCTGGCTTGAGGCGGCGATACCAATCGAAGGCGGCTCCGCGAAGAGTGCCAACGAATGACCGCACCATCAGAGGCTCATTACCGGAGATTACCCCTAAGTGTGATTTGAAGTAAATCAAATGTTGAGTGGGCGAACCCATCCCATTAAACGGCATGAAGTTAATTAAGTTGATCTTCGCCGGATATGGGATCGATTCTCATTCTCTTGGGTATGGACAAGGAATGCCCATTTTCTTCATCTCTTGAGCGGAAATCAACGTGTTGATTTTACTCTCGAGATTTTTAATCTTCAAGTTTTCACCTGTGTTTTCGCTGGCATTCTCGTTACCACCCCCTGCATTGATGGGAGGATTATTAGTATTACGAGCTTCATTTGTATCCTCGTCTTCCTGATGAACTTGGTTGCGGCGGCTTGATTCGCCTTGCTGGTTCGTCAGTGCCTGAATTTGTTGCTCATGCATTTCTCTCATGTTCTGCATGGCCATCTGCATTTCGAACCTGAAGGTCTCCTGCTGTTTATTCATGGCCTCCTCGAGCATCTTGGCCACTTGTTCCGTACTTATCATAAGTGCTTCACGGGGTTGTCCTTTTGACTCTTTCTTGGAAAGGGCTCCAATCCATTGTTCATCTCTAATCAAATCTGGATGAACCCAAAGAATCTCACCATTCGGGGCTGTGTGTGGCACAAGTCCTTTCTGACGTTGTCCGTATGGGTCGTCATTTATTATCTTCATTCCTACCTTGGGGATGCATTTTGGTTCAAGCCACGCTGTGGGCACTGATCCAAAGATGATTGACACCACATTTGCTCCGACATTCTTGGACGGCTTTGGGGTTATGATACCTACATCAATCAATGCCTGGATCTTGTTCTTGAGATGGAAGCACGACTTCGTAGAGTGATGGACCGCTCTATGGTATGCGCAATACTTCGGATCCGTCACTTTGCTAGCCCCTTCTTGATCCACAATCACCGGCAATTGGATTTTGTTGTTCTCCAACAGGTACTTAAAGATGCCAGGAACTTCATCATCTTTGAAATAGTACACTTTAGGAAACCTCGGCTCCGAAGACTTCTGCTTCTGAGGTCGTTGTTGCCATTGTGACTGCGATTGTTGTGGCGCTCGTTGCTGCTGAGGTTGCAATTGAAAGGTTTGGTTAGCATCAACTGCATTAGCATGTGCCTTACCTTTCCCCCGTGGGACGAAATTCTGTTGCGGAGCGTTTGTCGCCTGTTGGCCTCTCTCCGCCTTCTTCCTTCTGAGGAATCGCTCAGCTTGCTCTCCTCGGACCTTTAGGTCCTTCCATGTCTTGGACGGTACTGTCCCCATTGCTTCCAACACGTCCAGGGACAGATTATTATGGAAGGTCTGGAGAATGAATTCCTCGGTGATCGGATCTCGGCAATTCATCGCCTTGTTCCGGAACCTTTTGACGAAGGTGTTGACTAACTACCCGTCCTTCTGCTTCTCATCGAGCAATGATTCGATGGATATCTCGGTGTCGTCGTCGAAGAAATTGGTGAGGAACATAGTCTCCATATCGTCCCAGCTGTTCACACTACCTGGCTTGAGGCGGCGATACCAATCGAAGGCGGCTCCGCGAAGAGTGCCAACGAATGACCGCACCATCAGAGGCTCATTACCGGAGATTACCCCTAAGTGTGATTTGAAGTAAATCAAATGTTGAGTGGGCGAACCCATCCCATTAAACGGCGTGAAGTTAATTAAGTTGAACTTCACCGGATATGGGATTGATTCCCACTCTCTTGGGTATGGACAAGGAATGCCCGTTTTCTTCATCTCTTGAGCGGAAATCAACGTGTTGATTTTACTCTCGAGATTTTTAATCTTCAAGTTTTCACCTGTGTTTTCGCTGGCATTCTCGTTACCACCCCCTGCATTGATGGGAGGATTATTAGTATTACGAGCTTCATTTGTATCCTCGTCTTCTTGATGAACTTGGTTGCGGCGGCTTGGTTCGCCTTGCTGGTTCGTCAGTGCCTGAATTTGTTGCTCATGCATTTCTCTCATGTTCTGCATGGCTATCTGCATTTCGAACCTGAAGGTCTCCTGCTATTTATTCATGGCCTCCTCGAGCATCTTGGCCACTTGTTCCGCACTTATCATAAGTGCTTCACGGGGTTGTCCTTCGCTAGATACTATGTTGTCGATGCGACCGCAGAGCCTGCATCTGATTCTTCATCTTCTGAAGGTACCCTTTGTCCGAAATCTACCGTCGGTTCCTCGTTTGATGGCTCCAGACTGTAGACAGGTCATAGGCCGAGATGCTTGCGGGATCGACCCGGGATTATTCCGTGCCGATATTCCTTTGCTGGTCATGTTAGTGGTGACCTTCGGAAATTCTCCGTCTTCAACCACCGTTCTTCTTTGCCGGAGACGCCTATGCCTTGGTTTTGGCGCTTCGGTACTAAGTCTTTCGAACACCGAAACTCTCTCGGGGACTGCCTTGATGCAGTTGCACTCAAACAGTACCGCCCGAATGAGCTTTGAACAAGGGCACTGAGTTTCTAGCCTTCGAGGATTTTTCTTTCTGGCTTTGCTCGTACCCCCAGCACGATAGTACAGCTCGTACGTTTGAAAGTCGGAGTAACCTATCGTGTGTTGGTACGATTTCTCAGGTATAACGTAATCATCATTAGATGATAACGTTTCCTTCTGAGAGCGAATTACCTTCTTCGGACTTTCGAGAGTCACACGCCTCGAAACGCGCCTTTGTGGGCGTGAATTCTCAACGGGCTCTTGAACTTCGATGCGCAAAGTAGTGCGCTTGGGTGCCATGATTTCTTTGTCATGTTGAGGGTTGTGGCGACCCCCATCATGTTGATTCGTTCGGGGTTTTCTTAGCAGGCCCAAACGTCTTTAGATTGGAGCTTTGCTTTGCTCCTCGGGAAGTGGACCGAGGCGCTCCAAGACTGACTTCCTTTTCTGGGATGGTCCTGTAGGATCTCCCGGAGCAGTTGTGAAAACTATCGGCGGTCTGGATTGATTCGCCGGAGGTTGAACTTTCGGAGGCTGCAGTTGTTGCTCCTTAGTCTGAATCGCCGCTTGGTGGCAACCCTTGATACTCTCATCAAGAGCAACAGGATTGAGCTACTGAAAGTCACAAAGCCTGAGGAGGCAAACAAAACCAGTGATCCGAGCTACTGTTCGTACCACAGGTTCCTCGGTCACCCTACCTCCAAATGTTATATCCTTAAGGATAAGCTTCAGGTCCTCTGCGATGCGGGTGTTCTAAAGAAGGAGAAGGTACATAAACAAGTGACCACAAATATGATCACTCTGAGTTTCAGAAAAGATCTCCCGAAGGTTTGGGCGCCACCTGGTGTGGCTTCTATCCCCAAGGCGATCCTAAAGATTACTAACGACAATCCCCATAATCAACGAGGAAAAGGTTTAGTGTCCCAGATTTTGCCATCAGGTCAAGTAATGTGGGTCCACCCAGGTCACCTCGGCGATGAACAATGGGCTTCAAGGCTGTTCACGGTGAAAATCGTGTCTTTCTTTGTAATTGATTCCATTGTCATCTTAAATAACAGCTTTTTGAGTTACAAAAGATCCGGTCTTTTTATAAGATCCGGTTACAACGAAAATCAAAGAAAATAAAAGAAAAATTACAACTTTCTCCTTTTGTGTCGAACGAATCGCGAGCTCCTATTTTGCGGTCGCTCGCTTTGTTGGTTCTTTGCCTGCACCGGGGTTTATCCGTGGACCACCGCGAGATCTAGATCCGGTCGGATCTACGCAGTACGAGGTATTATTTCACGAAGGAAATAATAGCCGGGGGGGATTGGTTCACCAAGGAAACAATCGCCCAAATCTCGGGATCAAAGACCAAGCTTTGATCCGGAGTGTACCTGCGTAGATCTGAGATCCGGTCCTTTCGAACTCTTGCCTTATTTGGCGTTGACGATCGCCGAGCACCAGATCTGGATGAGAAAGTCCTCGAAGTCCTAAAGTTTGAATCTTTTTTAGATCTGAGTCTTCAATCCAGCAGGGCTTCGCCTCCAAAAAATCCAACCTTTCAAAAATAAGCCTACAGTCCTCTATTTATAGGCATTGAAAGCGGATCTGGGCCCAGATCCGAGCTGGCTCGGCCAGGCCGAGACACTTGTGAGTGTCTCGGGTATTTTGAACATAACTTTCTCGTATGATCTCCAAATGACCTGATCCAAGATGCATTGAAAAGATGACAAAGAGATCTACAACTTTAATGTTTTGAGTTTCTTCGTATTCAAACGGGATCATGGTCAAAACAGCTCCACAATTTCTGAGACACCTTTGGGTGTCTCGGCCAGGTCCGAGACACCTCTGGGTGTCTTGGCGCTATTTTAGGCATAACTTCCTCATATGACCTCCAAATGACCTTATTCCAGATGGGTTAGAAAGTTGACAAAAATATCTACAACTTTCCTGTTTTGAGTTTCTTCATATTCAAACGGGATCATGGTCAAAACAGCTCCATAAGTTCCGAGACGCCTTTGGGTGTCTCGGCCAGGTCCGAGACACCTCTAGGTGTTTTGGCGCTATTTTAGGCATAACTTCCTCATATGACCTCCAAATGACCTGATTCCATATGAGTTGGAAAGTTGACAAAAATATCTACAACTTTTCTGTTTTGCGTTTCTTCATATTCAAACGGGATCATGGTCAAAACAGCTCCACAAGTTCCGAGACACCTTTGGGTGTCTCGGCCAGGTCCGAGACACCTCTGGGTGTCTCGGCGCTATTTTAGACATAACTTCCTCATATGACCTCCAAATGACCTGATTCCAGATGGGTTGGAAAGTTGACAAAAATATCTACAACGATCCCGTTTCGAGTTTCTTCATATTCGAACAGGATAATGGTCAAATCAGCTCCACAAGTTCCGAGATACCTTTGGGTGTCTCGGCTCGGGCTGAGACATTTTGTTTTGCACACTTGTCCATTTTCGCCATAACTTTTTCATCCGAACTCGGATTTAAGCGATTCAAAGTGCGTTGGAAAGACGATGAGGAGTTCTATAAGATCCAATAATTAGATCATCTGTGGAATAAATGAGACACGAAGGGTATTTCGTCTTTTGTAAGTGACACGGGGCTCCTGATCCGTTCGTATCCTCATTATTCTGAAACTCCGTTGCTTCACATAGTTCGTCAACCCACTTCATGTGTTTGTCGACATTAATCAAGCTCCTGTGACTTAGATTATGACGTTCATCATCTTTTCTTAGCACTGAGCCATTCGTAGGGACCTATAGGTAGTTTTATACGCCTACAGGTATCGATGAGATGCCTCCCTCGAAACTCGTATCGAGTTTGCTTCTCGTTGACGATCCGAACACCTCGCTAGAATGTTGTCTTTGCCTCTTGACTCGATATCTTGGATGAACTTGTAAAGCAAGTTTGAAACTCTTGATGAGTTGATAACTCTAAACGAGTTTGAAACTCCGTGAAAGAGTTGATTTAGAACCGAAAATTCAGTTAGTAAACCAAGATCTAAGCTCCAAGATCTCTGTTGTTGATGATGAAAACTCTCTAAGGATGAATGCCGATCTCCTTTTTGATCTTTTGATCTCCCCAAAAAAAATTCTTTTAAACCGATTTTTAAGCTATTTATAGGAGATTTATGGGTGTAACCGCCCCCTAAAATCTCTCCTTAATAGGGTGTAACCGACCCTATTTCATGGAAAATAGTTTTGAAATCGTTCAAGGGTTTAAGGGGTGTAACCGCCCCCTAAAATCACTCTTTAATGGGGTGTAACCTATTAGACCATAGAGAGGGGGGTGATTAGGGTCTTATGCTAATCTAATCCGATTTTATGCCAATTTAAAATTTATTAACAAACATATCCTAGCAAATGAGATATGAACAATATATGTGTAAGGATATACAAACTAACACAAGGGTGAACAAACTAAACTAAAGAGTGGGCAATATAAACAATGAGCAATTGACAATGGCAATATGAATAATAAGCACGAATGTAAAAGTACGCCAATGCAATCACAAACAAACGATATGTTCACGGAATTCGATTCCCACGACCTACGTCTCCGCTCCTCACCTCGTGGAGATCTCCACTATCACACTGGGTTTTCTACGCTTACCCGAAAAACGTTTACACCTCACAATGTCGGTTTTCAACGCTCACCGATCAATGTTCACAATCACTCACAATGTAACTATACTAACTATCACCTCAAGTGTTGGTCTCTAACTCGTGTCTCCCTCAAGTGTTAGGAATTATAACCTCTCTCTAGGCATTATCACCTACCCCACTCCTCTTGGGATGACCCCGTCTCTCACCAGACACTCCTCTTGGTGTACTAGTGTATTACAAAGTGAACCTCACAATTTTAGCTCACAATAAATAATTTGTTCTCTAATACAAGGCGAGAACTTAATTAAGCTCACTCTCTATGTCACAATCCCAAATTATACAATGTATGCAAATACAATAAGCTCAATGGTTGTGTGTGAACAAAGAGATAAATCAAAACAACCAAACTCAATATAAACACTAGCTTAATAAAATGATAATTAAACAATATAAATTATAAAGCTAGATTGGGTTTAGGAAAACTTCTCTATATGATAACAAGAGAGAGGGAGAAGAGTGACTGCCCAAACACCAAAGGATGATCTCCCCTTGCTCTTGTGAAATTCTCTTCACAAACCAAAAACCAAAACTAAAACAAACTTAAACCCTTGTTAATTTTTTGTAAACTTGTATAAACAATTTTCTTAGTTATCTCAGAAGTTATGAGGCATTGGGTATATATAGGATCACAAGGGAAACCCCAAAAATCAAGAAAACCAAGCAAAAAGACCAAAAAACCCGAAAATAGTACAATCTGGAAAACTAGCCATTATGGTGTTATAAGTCGACTTGCTACAGTGATAATTCAACTTGTAACTAGCTGTTATGATAAAAAGCACAGCTTATAAGTCGACTGCATGTTGACTTATAAGACAGTTCAGGTTTTTGGCAGAGTCTGGAATTTTGCGTATCTTGTTTTGTAAAAATAGATTAAAAATAGTAAATCAATTCTAAAAATTATGAAATTTTGAGGAAATGTTATAGACATATATATGAACATGTTAGATAAATAACTTATGAAATATCTCTTCCCATGTGTGAGAAATAAATATTTAAAGATATATATTCCAGATTCTAAAAACTGCTGAAACACTTGATTTTATAAAATCAATTCAGTATAGTAAATCAACTAAAAAAATGATAAAAGTTTGGGAAATGATTATAAACATGTAATAGAACATGTTAAAAAAGAATTTTTCAAATTTCATTTCTCATTTGTGAAAACTCATCTATTTTACAAAAACATGCACGAACACATGCACGAACATGAACTTATAAAAATTTGATTTTGTAAATTCAATTAAACATAACAAATTAACTCCAAAATTAATAAAACTTTGGGAAACATTTATAAAAATGAAAAGAAACATGTTAAAGAAGAAATTTTTAAAATATCAATTTATATTTGCAAAAACTTACTATTTTGCAAAACTTATAAATACATGTGTACATAAACTTCTTGATTTTTGACTATTGAGTTAAACAATGTTTTGAAATCTTATAAAGTGATTTTATAGACTTAATAAAATATGTATAAACTAATATTAAAGTTTATAAACTAATAAAACAATATTTTTATAAGAACACCTATACTTTGATAAAATCAACAAATATGTGTGTGTGATTGATATGAGCTTGAAGTATTAACACACAAGTATAAACCTATATAACAAACACTATAAACTATATACCAAAGCTTGAAGGTCTTAAATATAGCTTTATTTAGTAAACTTACGGATGGAGCTTGAATTTGGATCTTCAACTTGAATTGCATTGCTTCACTCCACTATTCCGCCAACCTTCATTGGATATGATTGTGAATGCTCGATTCCATCCATCCTCCAACATATTATTTATCTATAATCAATACAAAATACAAACACTAGACAAACAATATTAGATGTAAATTATTTGTTAAACATCATCAAAACAAAGAGGCTAACATAACCGACCCCGTTAAGTGGAGATACAGTTTTGAAACCGATCAGGTTCTGTTTGAACCAGTCAAACGCAGAAAACATGGGTCTAACCCCTGCGTTCTAATGTTACAATGTAGGGAGGACCTCTGCGTTTTGATGTTGCAATGCATCTTTTGAGCTTTGCGTAACGCGACAATGACCTCGATGTTTTGAGTCTGGAACGTGGCCACGAGCTTTGCATCTGGACTTGAATGCTGCGGTTGAACCCTGTCACGCCCCGCTTTCCAAAATACAGGGGAATCGGAATATGAACAAGCCCGTAACGTATTAGATCAATGAGAATAAATAAAATAATCATTTCTCCTCAACCTAATATGCTAAGCGTCTGGAACTAAATACAGTGCGAAGTCACAGGTCCCCGATCACAGATAGCAAGAATATAATGAACAACACAGAATAAAATAACACATATCACAAATGAATATTCATCCCAGACATAATATTCGGGTCCAACATGCCCTTATACAAAACTATCTAAATGAAATACTGGAGAATATAAAATACAATGATCAGGCAGAAAAGAAATGCTACAAAAGTAAACTAAGATCATCAAACAACTAGAGGGAATAACTAAACTTCGGCTTCTTCAGCTCGGCCTGCTAAGCACTCTCCTGAGAATCCTCTGGCTCCTGATGATCTCCCAGCTGAACCTGTTCTTTCTCTAAGTATGACGTACACCAGAGAAAACAGGTGTACGTCAGGGTGCATCGCACACGGCAAGATCCCACAAAACAAATAGAACGAACGAAAACCCCAGCAGAAAACGATACGATAACAGAAATGATAAAAGAACGTGCAACTAAAAATCTGACAAAAACAACATGTGAAAACACTACTAAAGCATGATAAACATAAAGCATCCAAAAATCTATCAGGTAATAAGATCATGCAGCTAGCGATCAGAAATCATCCAAGTGACAAGGTCATACAACTAGATGGAATTAATACTTAAAATTCTACAACATGAGACGTAATACGTCGAGCGGAATAATCCAAACAAGAAAACCCTCATGTATATACCATATATCTCAAATTATAGATAATTAAATATTAATCCCGATCTATGTATGAAAAGAAGTACAACCGGCCTACATCTCACAAGAATCATACTTAGCCAAGAATCGAGGTCATGTAACTAACCATCCCATCACTCATCTCAAATAATCAATAATCGCAATATCACTGCTCCTCAGGCCCACCCCGGTGACTACACAAACTTCATCGGCGCGAGCTCGGAATATGCATCAACAATCACAAATCTCATCTCCTCAGACCCACCCCGGTGACTACACAAACTTCACCGGCGCGAGCCCAGAATATGCATCAATAATCACAAATCTCATCTCCTCAGACCCACCCCGGTGACTACACAAACTTCACCGGCGCGAGCCTGGAATATACATCAACAACCCCAACCGCTCACATGAACCAAGACTTCTCATCCTAATTATCGTAATTCCAGGTCAACTACACACGAGATTCTAGATCCTAACTGTGTCATACAGGTCACTATAGTCATAAAATCCTAATAATTCTCAATCACAACATGGAACAATAAATGCAACTAATCATGTGCAATAATGTCATAGCATATCAGATAATCAAAATAAGAATTATAATTCATAAACAACATCTACATAATTTAGAAAATAATCTTTTCCTAAATTAATTAATTTTAAATTATTTCTCTAAACAATTAATCTAAATTAATTCATTTTCCAAAATAAATTCTTTTAAATTGTTATAATTATCTAAAAATGATTCTTTTGCCGAGCTAAATTCTTTTAATTCATTATAATTATTCTGAAAATATCATTTATCATATTACTGTGATATAATTAATATTCTTCAGCAAACAATTCCACGCAGGTTATAACATATCGCATTCTATTCTATGAAATCAATTATTAACAGATATAAATAATGGAAATACAGATCAAGGAAAGCGGGATCTTGCCTAGGGGTATTGTCGAATGATCGACATCGACGGCACGGGTCGGATCGGGTGCGGAGGAGCACGACACAGCGGTTTGTTGGAGGCAGCGGGTTCGTCGAAGGGCCGGCGGCAGAGAAGGAGCTCGCGACGACGGATCTGAGAAGAGGGGCAGCAAGCGGCGGACTGACGGCTCGCTGCTGGGCTGAACGTGACGGCGGGCATGTAGGCGAGCCGTGTCGTTGGCAGTGCTGTGAGCTGTTGTGGAGGGCGGAACGCCGACCCGTGCGTGGAGTGCGCCGGCAGCGCTGGTAATACCCTGAACCCCGGGCTCGCAGCGGCGCCCCCTCCAGCGGCGGCTGAGCGAGGAGGCTTTGTCTCTGCGCGTGGGTGTCCTGGGTGCTACGGCTACGAGCGGGGCAGAGGTGACTCCCCATCAGATCCTGTGCGATCACGCCTTGGAACGACCTAGGTCAGCCTGCACTGCGGTCCGTATTGCCGGTACGCTCATACGGGACTGTCGTCTGGCGCTGGCATGGGATGGCGGCAATGGAGGGTGAACGGGAGAGGAGGCAGGGCTTTGGACTGAGCCAGCGGGTTCTAGTCGTCGGAGCTTTCTTTGAACGGGGGCGGTGGTTTGGCTCCACGCTGCCGCGCGAGGGTAAAGCCGGGTGGCGAGCTCCCGTCGGCGTGGCTGGGGGACTCATGGGCGGCCCGGCAACTGTGGCAGGCCGCCGCTGTGGCGTTTCAGAGGGGTGGAGCTCGGCGCTGGTGCGTGATGGCAAACGCGGAGGACCGCGGTTTGCGTTCAGGAGATTGTTAACGAGAGGGTCCGGCCGGAGAGCGAGAGCGAGAGATGGAGCTTCGTTGTCGGTGGCGCGCCGGCTTTCCGGTGTTTGGGGAAGAAAGAAAACGAAAGAGATGAGAGAGGAGGAGAGAGAAAATGTATAATATATATATTTATATATATGTAGAGAGAGAGTAAATTAGGGTTTTGAAAAATAATTAAAAATAATAATGATTACAAAATACATTAAATAAATATGTGAAAATTATCTACACATCAAAACGTACCAGATGTGGTATTATAACTGAAAATACGCAACTGTAGAAATAATACAAGAAATCATGCAATTTAAATAAGAAGAATTAATTAAAAATATAATTACTTATATTTAAAATCAAACAATTATGGGATAATTATATACACAGTAAAACGTACAAGTTATACTAATACGACAGATAATATGTTATAGTAGAAATAATACAGCAAATTATACAAATAATACATAATTAATAATACAACGTATTATACGAAAATATACGTAATAATAAAAATAATACAATGTATTATTCAAAATAACATGTAACAGCATCGATAACGCAACAGATAAATTCCATAAATTTTCACCGCATAAAATTAATTTATATATATTAATATCATTTAAATAAATATAAAACTTAGACTTTAAATCATAGAAAATTGTAGAAATTCAAGAAAAATACAAATACTCTTTTAAAAATCATAATTAAATATTTTAAAATACTAAAAAAATTATTTTAACTAGTATAAAAATTCATGATCCTTACATTCTACCCTCCTTAAAACAAATTCCGTCCTCGGAATTAATATAAAAGTAATGTACAAAAACCGAAGGACGGAGATATGGAACTATATCCATATGCAGAGGAGAATGTAAAATAATAACAACGCAAGGTAAGATATAAGATGTGACATTTACATATAGAACAAGAATTTAACATGTTCATGCAACGAATAGCAGATAACGAAACACATTCGTAAGCGTAAAATAACATGACGTATGAAAATGAAATACTAAGGAACATGAATAACTAGGTATAATACAACAACAATTGAAATAGTTAATGAACAAGCAATAGAATTCACTTATTAAAGTAAAATATACGCAATCCAACAAAAGAGAAAAAAACAACTAATAAACAAAACGCCGACAATATGCAAAAGCTGTAACTAAATAACAACATAATCCCGAATAACACAGTTAAACTAATAATTTAAATTAAAAATAACATAAAACACATACAAGAAAACATATAACTTGATAAATAACCAAACAATAACGATAACATAATACACATACATAAAAAGTACAATGTGACCAAAATTATGTAATAACACACAAAACACGCCAACTACAAAAATGTTATGACTAAATACGTAACTAAAACACAATATGTAAATCACGAAAATCAAAACTAAACAATGCACACATGATAACAACCGTATACACAACTATAAAGTCATAACACCACACCCTTACACCGCAAAATAGCAACACTTAATTAAGAAAATATAAGAATACAACGATATTGACATAATATGATCTACGACAATACAAAAATGAAAGAAACAAAATGGAAGAGTAGCACGATATAAAACAATATGTGATAAAATAATAAAAATACAATTCTGTCGAGAAAACATAACAAAGCTCAATGCATTCACATAAGTAATGAACAAATTGACAGCATAGAACTCCAATAAATTAACTCATACAAGATCGTAGAATACACTGAACATAAATGCGTACTAACAATACTGAAACTCACAAACATACCACTAGATAAAGAAGTATAATATATAAAAACAAAAACTATAAAAGGTAAAATAAGTATATAAGCAAATGAAAATATAAGAAGAGCATAATTCTGTATAATAAAAATACTGATACATCGTAGATAAACATAGTTACACAGTTGATACTAGAAATAATGAATGACTATAAATCAGTAAAATAAACATCATAAATATAATATACATGAATAGACTATAATGAAAATAGAATAGTAAATATAAAAGAATAAAAAAGTAAAAAACAACACAAGTAATAAAGATAATAAATAGGGAATGAACAATAAATAATGACACAATAAAAGACAAAAATATCTTAAAATACCATAAAATAAATACTAAAAAAATAACACGCATATACAATGTACATTGTTACAATGACAAAACAATACATATCGAAAACGAAGCAACAACAACAAATATGCAAATACACTATAAACAAACCATGAATAAAAACTTTACATACTCACAAATGCTATTTAGAATAATCTTTTATATTAGTTATAAAAGAATAATAACCAATGATACGAGATAATGTAACAAAACTATATAATTAGTAACTCAATCCAAACCTAACAACATGAATAATTTTTTTTTTGAATATCAAAATAGAAGTACTTTGCTCTTAGAATAACGAAACCAAAGTGAACATACTAAAACAATCTAACAATACAAAACTAACTGATAAAAACTATATACTGAAAATGTAAAGGATAGGAATATACTGCATATGTAGAATATTAAAAACATGAACTTATTAAAATACGAACAAAATATGTTAATCTAGAACATAAGTAAATGACAAATGACATGACAGAAAAAGTGCACACATACACCATATAGATATGCCAAAGTATATTTTAAATACAAGAAAAAGAATCTAAATATCAGATATGCTATTTAATGTATATGTGAAATCTAAAGTAATGTAAAATACTTAATGAACATGATTTAAACAATTAAAAATGTATAAGTAATGATATATATTTTTAATAAAAACATACAATATAACACTATGTGTGATACATAAAATAATATAATAAATAATACAGTAATTAATACAATCAACCCATATATATATCAAATCAAAGAAAATATAGTTGTAAAAATAATAACATATAAAATAATAACTGGTATGAGGAAAGATGAATTATAGGAAGAGAGCGTATAGTCGCGAAGCGATGGGACAAGAACCGAGGAAAACTCCGGAGTCAAAGAGTGATATGATAGGGACGAAACAAATTTATCAAGAAAAATAGGATAAGGGCGCCAGAATAGTCTCACGGATGAATTATGATATGCATCTAAGTTGTCTGTTATATTCTCACTAGTGGAGCTCGGGACTGTGACCGGGACCGTGACCTGCATGGGTCACCACAAAAATCTATCACGCCCCGCTTTCCAAAATATCCGAGAATCAAAACGTGAACAAGCCCGTGACGTATTAGATTAAGGAGAAAATAAAAATAAATATTTCTCCTCAACCTAATACACTAAGCGTCTAGAAATAAGTACAATACAAAGTCACAGGTCCCCGATCACAGTTAGTAAGAATATAATAGACAAACTCAGAATAGAAAATATACATATCACAAATAAAATATCATCTCAGACATAAAGATATGGGTAAAATATACCCTTATACAAAATTGAACAACTGAATGCTGAGGATATACAAAAATCAATCGATCAATAGAAAAAGAAAGAACTACAAAAGTAAATTAGAACCATCAACTAAGCTTCAGCTTCTTCTTCTGTTCTGTCTACAAGACACTCCTGCTGAGAATCCTCTGACTTTTGGCGTATCTCCAAACTAGACATGTTCTTCCTCTAAGTCTGATGTACACTAGAGAAAATAGGTATACGTCAGCGTACATGACACACGGCAAGACCCCACAAAAGAAAAAAATGAACGAAAACCCAATGCGAAAAACGATACAACAACAAAATGATAAAGAAACGTGCAATGAGAAATCCAATGAAATCAATCAAGTAACAAGTCGACAATGCAGCTAGCGATCAGAAATCATCCAAGTAATATGGTCATACACTAGATGAAATTAATACTTAAAAATCTACAACTCGAGACGTAGTACGTCGAGCAAAATAATCCAAAAAAGGAAACCCTTATGTATATACCATATGTCTCAAATTGTAAATAATTAAATATTAATTCTGATCTATGTATGAAAAGAAACACAACTGGCCTACATCTCACAAGAATCCATAATCATCTAAATAACGAGGTCATGTAACTAGCCATTCTATAACAGGTCACTGATCACATCTCACACAGAGTCAACACTCATATGATCGGATACTGACTGTTCAAAAATCTCCTACGTGCATCCAAACCCACGAAACGGTTCGGTAAGAGGACTACACGCAATCCGATTTTGTCCTGGTTCGAACTCAAGCAAAACTCGGGTGACGAAACGATTTCACTGACCAAGTGCAAAATGGTTCACTTGGCCCAACAAACTAACCCCAGTGTGAAACGGTTCACTGATGTGAGCCTGGAAGATACATCAACAGTCTTATCCGTTCACATGAACATTAACTTTTCCATCCCAACTCTTCTCATTTTTCTAAATCAACAGTCATATTCCATACTGAAACTCTGGTTCACCACCAAAACTCAGTCAACATACCCACACATGTCACTAGGTCTGTTCATGACGCACAAGACCACTAAATCATGAACTACTAAGGGTTCTCAAACACAACAAGGAACAATAATAGTATGACTACTTCCATACAAATACATTAAAATGGAACGCAAAACATAAAATGCAATCATAAACAGGAAACATGAACAACTACTAATAACAGAGCAAGATGGAACTACAACTATCAAATAATTACACATGAAATGTCGTAATTTCCAATCGTCATGATCATAAATTTATTAATTCCAAAAATAATCCTATCCAAAATAGATTCCTTTAAAAATAATCCCTTTTCTAAAAATTTCCTTTAAAATTATTTAACATTATAATTATTCAAAACTAACTCGTTTTCCAAAATAAATTCTTTTAACTTATTTATTACTATAATAATTCAAAATAAACCATTTCCCCAAAATAAACACTTTTAAAAGTTATTTCTCATAATAATAATAATTCTAATTAATCTAAAAAAATATTAATTTATCAGTTGAAATTATTTAATATTGTTCCTCAACAGTCTCACGTAGATAATCACAAAATTCACATAACAACTAATCTATGCTCGTACTTAAATAACAATATATCAAATCTGTAAGGACGAGTCAATGAGTAATGAGATCTTGCCTCGGGGAGGAGAGAAGGGCTGTCGGGTGGGGCGACGTGTGTAGAATTCATCGGCACTGAGGCGAGCAGTAGCAGCAGGGTCGCGCGAGTCGTCGACGGAGTGGCCTGCAGGAGACACTCGCACGACTGGAGACGTGGACCTGGCCCGCGGTTGTTGACGTGGTGACACGCGCAGTTGCGTGGAGAATCTAGGCGCGGTCTGGCCTTGTCGACCGTTAGGAGGTGTTGCTGGTGGCTGATCAAGGCAGGCACGACGGGGTTTGAGTCTGGCCGCTGGCGCATGGCCTCACCGGACGGTGGTTGGTTCAAGGGCAGAGGAGGCTGTTGAGGACGGTGCGGTAGCAGAGTCGTCGAGTGACGTCGGCTTGTGCTCGGCTCGGTGATTGCTGTTGGTCGAGCTCGGGGCTTGTCTGTCGGCCGGGGCAGGCGTTGGGCACGGCAAGGGGTGAGCGAGCTTGGCGTTTTAAGCTCGCCCTGCAGGTAATGCGAGGACTAGGGGGCTTTCGTGGCGGCGGTTCTTGGCCTGGTGCGATAAGAGGAGGACAGCGGGCTAAGTGGGCGGAAGATAGGGAAGGGAAGAAGAAGGGACGGATGGCGGCCTGGTGGCTAGCGCGAGAGAGAAGAGGAGAAGGAGGAGAGGGTACGGGCGGCGGACTGTGTGAAAATTAAGAAGGAGAGAAGATATATATATATATATATATATATATATATATTATATATATATATATATATATATATATATATATATATATATATATATATATATATATATATATATATATATATATATTATATATATATAAGAATAATGGAGGTGAGTGCGCAGCTCACGCTCTCCCGTGAGCTGCAAGTGTATGACATGTGAGCCCCACACCGATGTGACTTGTAGGGGGCTCATATGTCATATACTTGCAGCTCAACGGGCGGAGTGTAAGCTGCCAGCTCACCTCCATTATATATATATATATATTATATATATATATATATATATAATATATATATATATAGGAAGAAAAGAGAGAGCAGAGAGAAGAGAGAGAGAGAGAGAGAGAGAGAAAATTGGAAAACTTGGTACCAAGTTTCTCCATTGAACTTTGTAGTGAGATGGCCAATCCCCACCCTACATCACACCTTAAAGAGAAAGCCTTAATTACTATTCACCTACTTTTAAAAAGAGGCTTCATTTTCAAGTGTGGTGTAGGGGGTGATTTGGCCACCTCACTACTAAGTTCAATGCAAAAACTTGGTACTAAGTTTCTCCATATTTTTCCATATATATATATATATATATATATATATTATATATATATATATATATATATATATTATATATATATATATATATATATTATAATTATATATATATTATATATATATATATATATATATATATATATATATATTATATATGGGAAATTAGGGTTCTTAAAAATTAATTAAAAATAATAATAATCATAATAAAAATTAAATAATTACGTGAAAATTATCTACACATCAAAACATACCAGTTGTAGAAATACAACCGATAATACCCAACAGTAGAAATAATACAAAAAATTATACAATTAAACAAGAATATTTAATAAAAATATAATTACTTATATTTAAAATCAAATAACTATAGGATAATTATCTATACAATAAACGTACCAATTATAGAAATACGACAGATAATATGTAATAGTAGAATTAATACAACATATTATACAAAATAATACGTAATAATAATACAATGTATTATACAAAATAATATATAATAATAATAATAATAATAATAATAATACATAGTATTCTTCAAAATGATACGTAATAGTATTAATAACACAACGGATAAATTCCAAAAAAAATTACTGTACTAAATAAATTTATAAATATCTAAATCATTTAAATAAATATAAAACTTAGACTTTAAATCACAGAAAATTCTAGAAAATCAAGAAAAATTCAAATATTCTTTTAAAATTCATAATTAAATATTTTAAAATACCAAAAAATTATTTTAACTAATATCAAAAATTTATGATCCTTACAGATAGGATCGAACTCTAAACCTTAATTATATTTGTTATGAAAGGTATAATTTCAGTGATCCTAACTCATCTTGGATTGACCATGAAACAGTTGCCTCCATCGATCTCATCTTAATCTTCTGCTTTGTAGGTGATACTTTCCTCTTTTCCTTTTATAAATAACAATTATTTATAATGAGCACGTGAAGATCTCAAGAGATTTGTCACATCATAACTAAGATATTTCCAGCCCCCGCAAGGTGGGTCTCCTGGTCAGCTCCCCATGGGGAGAGAGATTCTCCCAGGCTTCGTGCCCGTTGGTCAGGGGATCGAATCCTTGTTGCCACATTCACCTGGTCCCTCTGGCTTTAGGGGGTGGGGGGGACCCGGGGTTTACTTGGTCAGTAGCGGCTCGACCCGCTGTCTCTGGTTCGCGTCTCGCCCGGTCCACACACCGCTCGCCCATGTGCTGGGGATGAGCCCCCTGGTACTTAAGGGGTAGCTCCTTGCGGATTGTTGGGGACTGGGGGGATTCGAACCGGGGTGCGGCGGACTCCAAAGGGAGTTTAAGTGGAGGTACTGACCAAGGTTCCCTTGTCAACAAAAAAAAACTAAGATATTTCCAGATTGAAGATTTTTTTTGGTAGGTTTCTAGATTGAGGATTTATTACACCATAAAATGTGCATGAACATAAAGATAATGTATAATCTTTATCTAGTTAGAATAAGATTGGAGCTAAATTCCAGGGAATAATCAATTTTTTTCATTTTAATTCATATCTATGTCCACAAACAATATAATTACATGGGGTCTATCAGAAATTGAGCAATAGTACAAGGGGCCAATTCATAAATTAATGACACTATCGAAAAACACTATATAAACAACACTCTTATCTCATATGTTTCACATTACTTTTTGTTATGAAGAAATGGCAAAAGAAGCTCGAAAGAAGCTCAAGAGAACGACCAGGCAGACTGGAGGTCGACTGCGAGTCAGCGGCGATCGACCACGAACGTGCACAGGAGAGCAGTAGGATTCGGAGTTGAAGGCGGTCTACCGCCGCGGTCAACCGCGCCAACCCTGTAGGTGATCTTGCTCTCGGGTTTTGGTTCGGTCGACCATGGCAGTCGACCACGATACCTGCGCGGTCGACCGCAGTTCAGTTTTAGACTGGGCTTTGGTTTTTCAACCCATTTTATTTTTAGTTGGTATATAACCCTAAACTTGATTAATTAGGGTTAAGCAAGGATGTTTTTAAGTAGTCTTTGGGAGAGGATTGTCACATCCAATTATAGGAGATTTGTGAGAGATCTAGAGATTTGTTTTAGGGTTTGATCGGTGAGATTTGTAACTCTATTTGTGTTCTCTTGATTTCTAATAGTAAGAACTCCCTCCTCCTTGCCCCGTGGACGTAGGCAACTTGCCGAACCATGTTAAACTCGTTGTCTTATTGTGATATTGTGTTTGGCTTATTAGTTATGATTTATTTCTTGTTCTTGTTTGTGTCGCTTCGAGGCTTCCGCCGCGCATAGCAATTGGTATCAAAACTTCAGGCTTGTTCGAAGGATTCGGTAAAAAATTCCTATCTGAAGAGTTAGATCGATAATATGGGAGAAGCAAGCACATCAGGTTCATCTCTTACGAAGGTGATACAGAGTCTGAGCATCAATAACACGAAGATTGATGTTCCGAAGTTCGACGATAAGATTAATTTTGGATTGTGGAGGTATTAGGTAATGGATGCATTGGATGCATAGAATTTGGAGAAGACTCTTGAGTTACAAGAGAAACCCGAAGACATGAAGGATAAGATTTGGAAGAAGATGAATAGTAGAACTTGTGGAGTTATTCGGTCATGTTTGACGCCGGATATTATTTATGATGTTATGAACAAGACGTCGACGAAGAGAATATGGGAAACACTTAATGAGAAATATCTTACTAAGAGCATTGAAAATCGGCTTTACTTGAAGAAAATGTTTTACCAGTTCAAGATGAAGAGGAGAGTTTCCATTAGGGAGCATGTCAACAATTTCACAAAGCTACTTTCAGATATAGCCAATGTGGATATCATGATTGAGGATGAAGATAAGGCGATGTTACTTTTGTGCTCGTTACCGGAAGATAATTATGATACGTTCGTTCTAACTATGATCAATGGAAAAACCACTGTTAGCTATAAGGATGTGACCTCAGCTTTGGTGAATTATGAGTTGAGGAAGAGTGATGGTGAACCATCCGAGAAGGCATCGGGAGATGCATTAGCTGTTCGAGGTCAAGATCCAAATCGTCGCCAGTTAAACCGATCAAAGTCAAAGAATAGGGGTACCTATAAGAATGTTGGTAGAAACCAATATCAGTATTATAAAGAAGAATGACATTGGAAGATTGACTGCCCAAAGTGGAAGGAAAAAACCAGGAAGGATAAAGAAAAAGATGTACAAGCTTCAGAAGTTAATGTTACAAAAGCTATTGATGAGCATTCAGATTTAGATTCTTCGGACTATTCGTGTCCTGCACTACCGTCGGTTTGTTATACTGATTCCACGGAGTGGATGATGGATTCGGGAGCTACATATCACATTTTCTCTAGGAGGGATTGGTTCTCCAGCTTTGAGGAGTTAAAAAGAGGGGATGTCGTGCTTATGGGTAATGACCGCGTATGCCCTATTGGTGGTATTTGTTCAGTCCAAATTAGGATGCATGACAGAGTGATTAGGGAGTCGAAGGAAGTGAGGTTCGTGTCATAGTTGATGAATAACATCATTTCTCTTAGGACTTTCGAGGTAGCTGGATATAGAGTAATCTTAGAGGATTCTACAGTGAATGTCACAAAGGGTTCATGGTGGTGATGCGAGGTGTCAGGAAAAATAACCTATACTACTTGAAGGGCAAGATAGTTATAGGGGGTCTGGCAGCTTCTATCACTAAGAGGAGGACACTACCACTTTATGGCACATGAGACTAGGACACACAGGTGATAAGTCCCTACAGTCATTGGTAAAATAGGGGCTATTGAAAGGTTCTAAGACCTGCAAGATGGAGCTGTGTGAGCATTGTGTACTTGGGAAGAAGACTAGAATAAAGTTTGGCACCGCTATTCACAACACCCGAGGTACATTGGATTACATTCACATAGATATTTGGGGTCCTTCTAAGAACACATCTTTTGGTGGGGCTAATTATTTTGTCACTTTCATTGATGATTATTCCAGGAGGAATTGAGTATACCCTATGAAGCATAAACATCAGGTCCTGGATATTTTTGTGGAGTAAAAAAAGAAAAGTGGAGCTACAGACAGGTAGAAAGGTAAAGACTCTACGTTCAGATAACGGTGGAAAGTACAAGAGTGATCCATTTTTGTACTTTTGTCGGGATCACGACATTAGAAGATACTTCGTAGTTCGAGAGATACCACAACAGAACAGGGTGGCTAAAAGATTAAACCGTACCTTGCTGGAGAAGGTGCGATGTATGATGACGCAGAGTGGATTGCCTAGATCCTTTTGGGCAGAGGCGTTGGTTTATGCGAGCCATCTCGTGAATAGGTTGCTGTGCACTGTGATAGATGGGAAGACTCATTTGGGGCGTTAGTTTGGTTCGGTGGCTAGTGACTATGAGTTGCTTCGGATATTTGGATGTCCAGCTTATTACCATGTCAGTGATGGTAAATTAAATCCGAGGGCGAGGAAAGCTGTTTTTTGGGATTTAGAGATGGAGTTAAAGGCTTTAAGTTATGGGATCTATAGGACAAGAAGATAGTTATTAGCAGAGATGTCACATTCGATGAGACGTACATGATGAGGTCTCGAGTCCCTCAGCAGGTGGAGGGAGACCAGACAGTTGAGATATCACAGCAGGTGGAGGATGATGTGAATCCACCCACTCCAGATAGCATTGTATCCATCGAGGCTCCTACAGAGGTGACACTAGGTGGAGATGAGATGATAGCCAGGCAGATAGAGGATACAGTGGATGGTAAGTCTCAGAAGCAGAGTCATGTTCAGGGGTCCATTGTAGCAGATAGACCGAGGAGGGTGATTCGTCAGTGATACGGGTGTATCTTTTCTTCGGAACTTAGTGATCCTCATAGGAGCTTGAGGATAGATGATTCTCATGATAGCATGAGAATAGAGGTGTCAAACAGTACAAATGAATGCAAGTTGGAGCGAGGAACGAGGTAGAGAATCGAAGAGTCAAAGTATCCAGATTTTAGCCTGTGAGTCGACTCATACATGTACATGAGTCGACTCATCAGGTTGAGTTGACCCATGACTGTCATGAGTCGACTCACGAAACCAAGCCTAGTTCATAGTTCGGCTCTGACCAGTCGACTCATCATTTTATGAGTCGACTCATCAGTCATGAGTTGACTCATATACAGTTTTGAGTCGACTCAAGAACTCAAGCCCTGTTAGCAAAATTCTCTGACCAGTCGACTCATAACTGTTTATGAGTCGACTCATCCAAGAACTCAAGCCCTGTTAGCAAAATTCTCTGACCAGTCGACTCATAACTGTTTATGAGTCGACTCATCGGAGCTTTCCAGATTCGTTAGGGACTCTATTTACGTGTTTTCCTATTTGGGTTGGGCTTGGTTATTTACCACTTTGCCACACTCGTTTGTACACCTATATAAGGGATTGTTTTAGGGTTTAAAACAATCAGAGAGTTTAATTAAGAGAGATTAAATTGTAATTGAGATTTGGAGAGCATGTTCTTCAATTCTAGAGTGAGATTGTGGGAGATTATAAAGTACATACTCATAATCTAGAGAAGGTATTTTCCTTCGCCTAAAACCTGAGTTATTCTTGTGTTCTTATTATTTTCTCCTCTACCCACCTTTGATAATTTCACGATCAAAAGTGCTCGCACGGCAACTCGTATTAAGTTGGTATCAAAGCAGATCAGATCCTGAGGAGGGGGCATCCTGTGTATGGTCATTACTCGATCCCAATACAAGAAGCTTGGCGAGATCCTTATTTCCTTGGAAGAAATCCAGAAGATAAGGAAGGAGAAGATGTCTGAAGCAGATAACTTAGCAAGACTTGACGCTATGGAGAAGCAGATAGAAACGATCGGGACTACTCTTACTCAACTCGTGGGTCTCATCAATGGAGGGGACAAAAAGGAGGAATCTTCTTCGAAGGGTAAGAAGAAACTTGTTGAGTCCGATGAAGAACGCGAGAAATCAGATTCGAAAGAAGAGGCCGAGGTTGTTAAGTCTGCTTCACATACAGGGGGTAAGAATTATTACCAAAACTTGAAGATTGATTTCAAAGTGGAGATTCCTGTCTATGATGGGAGTGTTAATGTGGAGAAGCTCGATGATTGGATTGAGCGTATGAAGATGTACTTCACTTTCTACGGAAATTCATCCAAGGAAAAGATCGTGTTCACGACGTTGAAGCTTTCGGGTCACGTGTTGACGTGGTGGAAGTCCTATTACAAACAGGAAAATAAGGTGGTGCCATGGAACAAATTCAAAGATCTATTGAGGAAGTAGTTCTATCTTGTGGGGTTCCTTGAAGAGCGTTGGTACAAGTGGTACGGCTTGCACCAAAGATTCAATCAAACTGTTCAAGAGTATATGACGGAGTTCCAACAGTAGGCGATGGTTCTAAACATCGCAACGGATGAATACTCCATCTTCATGAAATACATGACGGGTCTGAATGATTACATCCGGAAGGAGATGAAGCTGTTCACAGTCGAGACGATTGCAGAGGCGAGCATGAAGGTAATTGCCATTGAAGGCAAACATAAGAAGGGCAATGAAACGAAGGGTGATTCCAAACAGTCGGGAGGAAAGTCTAGTGGCTCTAAACATAAGGAAGAGAAGAAGAAGGGTGATTCGGAGAAGGCAGGATTGACATGCAATCACTACAAGCAGACAGGGCACGTGGCTGATCGTTGCTGGGAGAAATACCCTCATCTGAAGCCGAAAGGGTTGAAGAAGAAGGAGGAGAAGAAAGCATACGTGATAGCGCAGGGTCCGAAGGAGGTTCCCGGGATGACAGAGCCTAACAGCAGCCTCAACCTTATAGCGAAGAAAAAGGACGCGAAAGAAGACGACGACCCGAGGGAGCAGCTCTTTGTTTTGAAGTTGCAGGTCAAGACCAGCTTGGTGGATACCATTACAGATACAGGGAGTCAGAAGAACCTGATATTTGAAGCATTAGTACAGAAGCTGGGATTAAAGACGGTGAAGCATCCGAACCCCTATCCATTAGGGTGGATTCAGAAGGAAGCGGGATTGAGTGTGGTGAAACAGTGTACGTTCAGATTTGCACTCCATGAGCCATATATTGACGAGGTCACATGCGACGTGGTTCCGCTGGATGTTTGCCAAGTTATTTTGGGCAATCCTTACTTGTGGGATAGACATGCGGTATATGATCGGCGAGCTAAAAAGTATACGTTCACCAAGGATGGCGCACAATTTATTTTTCGTTCGGCATCTCTTCCACAGGAGACGATTTTGGTGACGGTGACTCAGGCTAAGAGGTTGGTGAATGCGGGCAGGAAGTTTGTTTTGTTGTTCATTCGGCCTTATGAAGAGCAGCTGAGTAGGATATGCTTGTCCACTTTGAGCAAGCTTCAGGAGGGAGATCTTGACAGCTTGAAGGCCAAGTATGCGGACTTGTTTTCGAAAATCACGGGACTACCACCACAGCGAGGTGTAGAGCATGAGATTATGTTGACCGGCGAGAGTTCCTTACCGAACATAGGCCTATAACGCACATCAGTACTGGAGTCTGAAGAGATCAAGAAACAGGTTCAGGAGCTCTTGGAGACGGGAGTGATAGTGCCGAGTTGTTCACCTTGCGGGTCGCCGATATTATTGGTGCCCAAAAAGGATGGAGGCTAGCCTATGTGCGTGGATTACCGGGCGCTCAACAAGATAACGATCAAGAATCGTTACCCACTACCACGGATTGATGATCTTATGGACCAGTTGGAGGGAGCGAGGTTCTTCACGAAGTTAGATCTGAAGTCTGGCTATCATCAGGTAAGGATTCGGGAGGAAGACACTTGGAAGACAGCGTTCAAGACCAAACAGGGCCTGTTCGAGTGGTTGGTGATGTCGTTTGGGTTATGCAATGCTCCGACGACTTTTATGAGGCTCATGAATGATTTGTTGCGACCTTTCATAGAGGATTTTGTGATTTACCTTGATGATATTTTGGTGTACAACAGGACCTAGGAGGAGCATCTTGTTCATGTGGAGAAGGTGTTTAGGGTGTTGCAGGACGGACAACTGAAGCTCAACGGGAAGAAGTGCGATTTTGGGAAGGACGAGTTGGTGTATCTCAGCTTCATCGTGGGGAAGGGCCAGATGAGGATAGATCCGGGTAAGGTGGCGGTGATCACGAAGTGGCCGACGCCGAAGATAGTGACTGAGGTGAGAAGCTTCATGGGGGCTTGCCAGTATTTGCGCAAGTTCATTCGATATTTTTTGACTTATGCGGTATCGTTATATGGCCTCACAAAGGCTAAGGTTCAGTTTGAGTGGGGGAGGACGCATGAGGAGGCTTTTCAGTTGCTAAAGAGGAAGATCTCGGAGGTAACGGTGTTAGCTTTGCCGAATTTGCAGCGGACTTTCGAGGTGGAGACCGACGCATCTAGTTATGCGATAGGCGCGGTGTTGATTCAGGATGGGAAGCCAGTGGAATATCATTCTAAGATGTTTACGGGTGCTATTGTGAACTACCCGACCTATGACAAGGAGTTCTATGCACTTTATCAAGCAATTAAGCATTGGAGGGTGTACTTGTTAGGGAAGGAGGTGGTCGTGCATTCGGATCATAAGCCGTTGGAGTTCTTACATGCCCAGACGAAGCTACAGCAGGCGCGGCACATGAAGTGGATGTCTTATTTGATGGCTTTCAACATCATTATTAGATACAAGAAGGAGGCGACAAACAAGTTGGCCGATATGTTATCTTGTCTGCCGGTAAGGGCTTTATTGGTGGCGACGCGTATTCAGCCCTTGGTTCCTTTGGAGTATGTACAGCTGTACACATCCAGTAGAGACTTTGATAGTGTGTTCGAGCAGGCGAATGCTGGTCAAAGTGGGGAGTATGCACTTGGAGAAGATGGCTTGTTGTATCATGGGACATCATTATACATTCCGGAGGAGGGTGATAGGTTGCAATGGATTAGGGAAGCACATACCTCGCGTGTGTAAGGGCATTTTGAAATTCAGAAGACGCTTCTCAATCTATGACGACATGTGTTTTGGCCACGGATGCTTGATGATGTGACCAAGTATGTTGGAGGGTGTAAGTTATGCTATATTTCGAAGCCTTCTAATAGGAAGAGGGAATTGTACCTACCATTACCGGTTCCTTCTAAGCCATGGGAGAGCATATTTATGGATTTTCTAGGAGGGTTGTCGACTACCAAGCGCGAGCATGACTATTTGTACGTTGTGGTGGAGCAGTTTAGTAAGATGGTGATTTTGATTCCTTGTAAGAAGACCGTGACGGGAGCGGGTGCAGTACAATTGTTCTTCGAGCATGTGTGGAAGAATTTTGAGTTGCCGAGTTCGATTATTTCGGATAGGGACAATCGGTTTCTCAGGCATTTTTGGGATTCTTTGTGGAGCTTGATGGATACTAAATTGAAGAAGAGCACGGCCTTTCATCCACAAACAGATGGGCAAACGGAGGTAGTCAACCGGACTATGGTGCATATATTGCGGGGGTATAATTCTAGGCATCCCCAAACTTAGGATGAGAGCTTACCATATTTACAGTTTGCTTTTAATCGGGCGATTCATGGATCTTCGGGAAAGTCACCATTTGAGACTTGTTATGGATTCTCACCGCCGAGTCCATTTGATCTTGTGTTTTCGAGTGAAGCTACGACGGACGACAAGGAGGGGAATGAAAGACAACGTGCTCAGCGATTTCTAGAGAAGATTGTACATATTCATGCCGCGGTTGAAGCTCAATTGAAGAAATCACAAGCCAAGTACAAGGCGAAGCATGATCAGCATCGGGTTCCTTGTAACTTTGGCATAGGCGACATGGTATGGCTGAAATTGGGTAAGTAGAGGCTAAAAGGAGAAGGAAAGAAGTTGAAGCCTATTCGTTATGGTCCGTTTCGGATTCTCGATCAGATTGGCGACAACACTTTTAGGCTGAATTTACCGCCTTACTTAGGCATGTATTCGGTGATCAATGTTGAGTATTTAAAGTTGTTTGAGCCTCCATTGCTGGATGATGAAGGTGATGACAAGGTGATCTTACCGCATGTTGAAGACTTGTGGTTTGATAGAGAGGAGCCGCTGAAGGAAGATTGCATTTTGGAGCGAAAGCTTGTGGTTTGATAGAGAGGAGCCGCTGAAGGAAGATTGCATTTTGGAGCGAAAGACGACCACGATGAGGCGAGGGATGAAGGAGTCGTTTCTCATTGGACGTCAAGGTCAAGTTCCTAGCAAGGCTAAGTGGTTCAATAAGGAAGGAGGAGCTCGCGAGTTTCCTCAACTAAAGTTCTAACTTGAACAGGACTTCAAGTTCCTAAAGGGGGGACCCATGATACGGGTGTATCTTCTCTTTGGAACTTAGCGATCCTCATGAGAGCTTGAGGATAGATGATTCTCATAATAGCATGAGAATAGAGGTGTTAAATAGTACAAGGGAACGCAGGTTGGAGCGAGGAACGAGGCAGAGAATTGAAGAGTCAAAGTATCCAGATTTTAGCCTGTGAGTCGACTTATACATGTACATGAGTCGACTCATCAGGTTGAGTCGACCCATGACTGTCATGAGTCGACTCACGAAACCAAGCCTAGTTCGCAGTTTGGCTCTGACCAGTCGACTCATCATTTTATGAGTCGACTCATCAGTCACGAGTCGACTCATATACAGTTTTGAGTCGACTCAAGAACTCAAGCCCTGTTAGCAAAATTCTCTGACCAGTCGACTCATAACTGTTTATGAGTCGACTCATCAGAGCTTTCCAGATTCGTTAGGGACTCTATTTACGTATTTTCCTATTTGGGTTGGGCTTGGTTATTTACCACTTTGCCACCCTCGTTTGTACACCTATATAATGGATTATTTTAGGGTTTAAAACAATCAGAGAGTTTAATCAAGAGAGATTAAATTATAATTGAGATTTGGAGAGCCTGTTCTTCAATTCTAGAGTGAGATTGTGAGAGATTGTAAAGTACATACTCATAATTTAGAGAAGGTATTTTCCTTCGCCTAAAACCTGAGTTATTCCTGTGTTCTTATTGTTTTCTCCTCTACCCACCTTTGATAATTCTACGATCAAAGGTACTCGCACGGCAACTCGTATCAGTTGGCTAGCTAGGTATAATGATGTCATGGTCACATATGTATTATCAGTGAAGGTCGTTGATGATATGTTTCCATCCACATTCAGGGAGGCAGAGTCTAGCCATGATTCGATCAGGTGGAAGGAAGCTATGAAGGAGGAGATGCGATCTCTTCAGAAGAATGATACTTGGGAACTTGCAAAGCTACCTAAGGGTAAGAAAGCTATTGATTGTAAGTGGGTATATGCAAAGAAGGAGGGATCTTCTATTAGGGACATTCGGTTCAAAGCCAGATTGGTTACCAAGGGATATACACAGCTTGAGGGCATTGATTACAACGAGGTATTTTCACCCGTTGTGAAGCATTCGTCGATTCGGATTTTATTAGCATTGGTGGCATAGTAGGATTTGGATTTGGTCCAGATGGATGTAAAGACAACCTTTCTACACGGAGATTTAGATGGGGAGATCTACATGATACAACCCTTAGGATTCAAAGCTGCAGGAAAAGAAGAATTGGTTTGCAAGCTGAAGAAGTCTCTTTATGGTTTGAAGTAATCATCGAGACAGTGGTATAAGAGATTCGACAGCTTCATGATTGGCCATGAGTACACGAGGAACCCATATGACCTATGTGTTTACATGCACAAGCTACAGGATGTTGAGCACATATATTTACTTTTATATGTTGACGATATGCTTATTGCTTCCAGGAATTCTTCGGCTATTCGAAAGTTAAAAGAGGAGCTGTCATCCGAGTTCGAGATGAAGGATCTTGGAGAAGCAAAGAAGATTTTGGGTATGGAGATCAAGAGAAACAGGATGAATGGGAAATTGAAGCTTACGTAGAAGAGCTATTTGCAGAAGATGTTGAAGAAATTCAGATTTGAGGGTAATACAAAAGTAGTTAGCACACCATTGGCTCCCCACTTCAAGCTTTCAGTATTGATATCGCCTATTTCAGTTAAGGGCAGAGATTATATGTCGAGGGTCCCATATGCCAGTGCAGTAGGTAGCTTGATGTATGCGATGGTATGTACGAGGCCAGATTTGTCACATGCCGTGAGCATGGTATCGAGATACATGCACGACCCCGGGAAGGGTCATTGGGAGGCCATGAAGTGGATTCTACGGTATGTTAGAGGCACCGTGGATGTTGGTTTGGTATTCCAGAAGGATGAGAAGAATGGACATGATTGTATTGTTTACGTGGATTCAGATTATGCTAGAGATTTTGACAAGTGCCGGTCTACTTCAGGTTATGTGTTTACATTGGTAGGTGCACCTGTATGTTGGCGATGTACGCTTTAGTCTACAATGGCTCTCTCTCTACTACAGAGGCAGATTATATGACGGTGACTGAGGCTGTTAAGAAGGCTTTGTGGTTGCAGGGGTTATTGGATGACTTGGGGATCGCATAGGAGACCATTCGGGTATTTTATGATAGCATGTCGGCTATCTATTTGGTGAAGAACCAGGTTTATCATGCGCGCACGAAGCACATTGATGTCAGATTCTATTTTGTTCATGATGTTTTGGATGATAAAGATGTCATATTAGAGAAGGTCAACACGAATGACAACCCTACAGATATGATAACCAAAGTTGTTTCAGGTATGAAATTTGGTCATTGTTTGAAGCTTTTGAACATTCTTCAGTATTGAGGCTGTTCGCGGGAAAAATCGTGTCTTTCTTCATTATTGATTTCATTGTCATCTTCAATAACAGCTTTTTTTTTAGTTACAAAGATCCGGTCTTTTTATAAGATCCGGTTACAATGAAAATCAAAGAAAATAAAAGAAAAATTACAACTTTCTCCTTGTTTGTCGAACGAATCGCGAGCTCCTATTTTGCGGTCACTCGCTTTGTGGGTTCTTCGCCTGCGCCGGGGTTTATCCGTGGATCACCGCGCAATCTAGATCCGGTCGGATCTACGCAGTACGACGAGTATTATTTCGCCAAGGAAATAATAGCCGAGGGGGGATTGGTTCACCAAGGAAACAATCGCCCGAATCTCGGGATCAAAGGCCAAGCTTTGATCCGGAGTGTGCCTGCGTAGATCTGAGATCCGGTCCTCTCGAACTCTTACCTTATTTGGCGTTGACGATCGCCGAGCACCAGATCTGGATGAGCAAGTCCTCGAAGCCCCAAAGTTTGAATCTTTTTTAGATCTGAGTCTTCAATCCGGCAGGGCTTCGCCTCCAAAAAATCCAACCTCTCAAAATGAACAACCCCCTCTCCTATTTATAGCCAAGCGTCACTGTGCCCGTGTGGCCAACACTCAGATGGCCGGCCACCTCAAGGTGGCTCGGCCGGCCACCTTGGTGGCTCGGCCACCGATCCACGCTGCTTGGTGGCTCGGTGGTGGGCCGAGCCACTTGGTGGCCGCCGAGCCACCAAGGAGGTGGCTCGGCCTCCGAGCCACCAATTGGTGGCTCGGAGGTGGCCGAGCCACCAAGGGAGGTGGCTCGGCCTCCGAGCCACCTTTTGGTGGCTCGGAGGTGGCCGGAGCCACCCCAAGGTGGCTGCGAGTCGAGCTCACCACTTGGTGGCTCGGTGAGCCGCCTCGATGACTTGGTTTCCGAGCCTCTTTTCGGGTGTTCGCCGCGTCGTCCGTCATCCGGTTTCACGGTTTATCGGTTTACCCGAGCTTTACTGTTGATCTGGACTCTGATTTGGTGTCCGGATCCTGATTTGGCAGTAAATCCGCCTTGGCGTTTGAGTTCGAATCCATTCTATGGTTGAATGACTCGTTGACTCCCTGAATCGTTGGCTTGATTCCGCACGCGAATGGATGCATTCCGTTACTTGCGTACGATTCGTCGATCTCGTCGCCTCGTTGGTCTGTCGGTTTGTGCCGAGCTGTGCTAAGGGACCTATAAGCAATTTTATATGCCTACAGATACCCCCTCCAAAGTATTTTAGTCTCGTTCTTTTATAAAAGAGCCTGGAATACTTTGGATATGATTGTCCCAACCTTCAGTCGGTGTAATGGGATCCTGGAATGACTTCCGTTCTTGATTCCTTCAATTCTCCAGGCTATTCGGTGCTTTGTCGAATGTCCGTAGGAGTTTCGGTACTGCATTTATTGTCTGACCGTTGTCAGAATTTTAAACTTGAAGTCGATTCCTGATTTGCTAATCTTTAGCTGATCATCGATTGTTGGCGTCGAGTCTTTATCTGAACGCGTTGTCCGGCGTAGTGTTGTTGAGTTATCCTTAAGAATATTTTTAGAAAAATACTCTCCAGAAACTTCTCAACAAAAATTAGGGAACAGTTTATACTCATATACCTTATTGGAGTATTTAAGAAGCAGTTTATACTCGTATACTTTTCGGAGTAAGGATTCTCTCATTGCAACGCATTGATTGGCGTTGACCTAGGGTTACGCGTTGACCGGCGTTGACCCTAGGGTTTTGAACGTCGTACGTTGACTTTTTGATCGCAACGCGTTGACTGGCGTTGATCTAGGGTTACGCGTTGACCGGCGTTGACCTTAGGGTTTTGAACGTCGTTGGATGCTCAAGTAACGAGACCAACTAATGAAGCTGGTGCATCAGTGACCCTCGTATTTATAGGATTTTTGGCAAACCCCCAGCCATCAACGGGTTTGATACGCTTTTACCGACTACCGTTTGAGTCGGGCTAGCATGCGGATTGTCTAAATTAGCATGCGGATTGTCTAAATCCGTTCCGCATGTGACGTTATGCTAAAAGAGTTAACCCTTTTAGTGCTACGATATTGAATACGTAGACTTCGTCTTTCTCCTGTGAAAAAACTAAATAGCAACGTATATCAGACGTTGACTCAGTATTTTTGGCAAACCCCTAGCCTTTAACGGATTTGATTAGCCTTTACCGACTACCGTTTGAGTCGGGCTAGCATGCGGATTGTCCAAATCCGTTCCGCATGTAACGTTGTGCTAAGAGAGTGAATTCTCTTAGACTTTGTGCCATGATGTTGAACATATAGGCTTTACCATTGTTATGGGAATAGGCTACCCAGCAACGTGTACTAGACGTTGACTTATCCCTACTTAGGCTTCGGGATAAGATACCCCAGAATCGAACTCTGGTGTCTTTTTCAATCGGTAAAAGACTAAACCGGCAACACGTGTTAGGTGTCGACATATCCTTTCTTAGGATTCAGGATGACATTCCCCATGCGTGTAAGGCATGGATTTTGGTGTTATTAATAACAACCTGCCACAATGTTGAATATGTGGACGGGTGTTCTTTTTAGCGGTTAAGAACTAACCGGCAGTGCAGGTTAAGCGCAGACTTATCCTTACTTAGGTTTCAGGATAGAATACCCCAGAATCGAACTCTGGTGTCTTTTTGTACGGAAAAAGACTAAACCGGCAGCGCGTGTTAGGCGCAGACTTATCCCTGCTTAGGATTCGGGATAAACTTCCTGTACCTGTGAAGCACAGATTTTGGGAGTTAAAAAAAATGGTGTCTTCTCTTGGGGCAAAGACGAACCCAAAATGGAAGAGGAAGAATTTTATACCCTATCTCCCGACACTGAAGAAGAAAAATTTTATATTCTATCTTCATACGGAAAGGAGACTCGAGGTGGGATTCCCACCCCCAGAATCCGGAAAGGTGAAACTGAGAGTGGGATCTTCACTCCAAGAATCGAAAAGATTCAGATAACCCTAACTGTCGGAAGGTTTGATTACCGAACCAAAGATGAATTTCTCGTTTATCGAGAGCGAATTATGGTTTTGACCCTAACTGTAGGAAGGTTTGGCCAAATGGGAGTTTGAGGTGACCCTAACTGTAGGAAAGTTTGATCACTTGATTTGAAAGTGGACCTCTCGTTCCTTGGAGGAATCGGGATAGATTTTGACCGTGGTCCTAACTATAGGAAGGTTTGACCAATTGGAAGGTTTGAGACGATCCTAACTGTAGGAAGGTTTGATCGCTCGATTTGTGGACCTCTCGTTCATTGGGGGAATCAAGAGGGGATTTTGACTGTGGTCCTAACTGTAAGAAGGTTTGACCAATTGGGAACTTTACGTCCAGACTCTAACAGAGAGAGTGTTGAGTGCACAGACACGGTGAGAATTTGAATGGGAGTTCTTATTCATTACATTGCTGTGGTTTTGGGAACTTCCCGTTACATAAATCGTCCACCCCCAGTTTCCTCTGCGGAACTGGTTCGGACATTATTATCAGTTACCTAACCGGGTTATCCTTAAGAATATTAGCTTAATATTCTCCAGGAACTTCCCGTTAAAAGTGGGAAACAGTTTAGACTCATGTACCTATTGGAGTATGTAAGGAAGCAGTTTAACCTCATGCACTTGTTGGAGGATTGAGAAACAGTTTATACTCGTATACTCTTTGGAGTTTTGCCGTTCTTATTTGGCTTACCTTAGCGTTATGACGCCGGCTTCAACCAAGGTCTGAATGCTATTCTTGAGAGTAAAGCAATCCTTGGTGGGATGAACGACCCTCCTGTGGTATGCACAGTACTTTGGGTCCGTAGTGTTGTCGGCTTCCTCCTGATTTGTGATAGGTGGTAGCTTGATCTTGTTACCTTCAAGGAGGGATTCGAAGATGGCCGGAACGTCTTCGTCCTTGAAAGAGTACTCTTTTTGGAGTCTCGGACCCGAAGTCTTTTGCTGCCTTCGAGATTGCTGTTGTGACGCTTGATTAGCACCACCAGCAGCTGCAGGTGCCTTGCCCTTACCACGAGAGGCGAAGTTTGAGTTCAGCGGATTATCCGTCGGTTGGTTCCTCTCGGCCTTTTTCCTTCTAAGGAATCGCTCAGCCTGCTCCCCTCGGACCTTCAGATCCTTCCAAGTGTCAGACGGTGCTGTTCCTTAGCGAGGAATTTGGTCTCCATGTCATCCCAGCTATTCACGCTTCTTGGCTTGAGGCGGCGATACCAATCGAAAGCGGCTCCGCGAAGAGTGCCAATGAAGGACCGTACCATCAGAGGCTCATTACCAGAGATAACACCCAGGTGCGATTTGAAATAAATCAAATACTGAGTGGGTGAACCCTTCCCATCAAACGGCGTGAAGTTGATCAGATTGAACTTCGCCGGATAGGGGATCGATTCCCACTCTCTGGGGTAGGGACAAGGAACGCCAGTCTTCTTCACCTCTTGAGCAGAAATTAACGTATTGATCTTGTTCTCGAGGCTTCTGATCTTCGGGTTTTCACCTGTGTTGTCGCTAGCATTCTCATTACCACCCTCTGCATTGACGGGAGGATTGGCATTATGCGTCTCATTCGCATTTGTGTCCTCGTCTTCCAGATTAACCTGGTTACGACGACTTGGCTCGGCTTGCTGGTTCGTCAATGCTCGGATTCGCTGGTCATGCATTTCCCTCATGTTCTGCATGGCCATCTGCATTTCGAACCTGAAGCTCTCCTGTTGCTTGGCTAAGGCGTCTTCGAGCATCTTGGCCACTTGTTCCGCGCTTATCATGAATGACTCGCGGGGTTGTCCATCGCTGGACACTGTATTATCTGATGCGACGGCAGAGCAGGAATCCAATTCTTCATCTTCCGACGGTAATCTTGTCCGAACCCTACCATAAGTTCCTCGTATGATAGCTCTAGACTGCAGACGAGTTAGATACCGGGGTATTGGCGGAATTGACTCGGGATTATCCCGTGTCGATGCCCTTTTGCTGGTCATATTGGCGGTGACATTCGGAAATTCTCCGTCTTCAATTACCCTTCTTCTTTGTAGGAAGCGCCTAGACCTTGGTCTTTGCGTTTCGGTACTAAGCCTTTTGAACACTGAGATTCGCTCGGGGACTGCCTTGATGCAGTTGCACTCAGACAATACCGCCCGAATGAGCTTTGAACAAGGGCACTGAGTTTCTAGCCTTCGAGGATTTCTCTTTCTGGCTCTGCTCGTACTCCCAGCACGATAGTACAGCTCGTCCGTTTGAAAGTCAGAGCAACCTATCGTGTGTTGGCACGATTTCTCAGGTATAACGCAATCATCATCAGACGATAACATTTCCTTCTGAGAGTGAATTACCTTCTTCGGACTTTCGAGAGTCACGCGTCTCGAAACGCGCCTTTGTGGGCGTGAATTCTCAATGGGCTCTTGGACTTCAATACGCAAATTGGTGCGCATAGCTGCCCTGAGCTCCTTGTCACGTTGGAGGTGGCGGTGACCCCCACGTGTTGAGTGGTTCGGGGATTCTTCAGCGGGCCCAAACGTTCCTGAACTGGAACTTTGCCTTTTTCATCGGGAATTGGACCGAGGCGCTCCAAGACTGACTTCCTTTTCTGGGATGGTCCTGCGGGATCTCCCGGAGCAGTTGTGGAAATCATCAGCGGTTTGGATTGATT
>NC_033799.1:63929959-63931316 GCF_001876935.1 Asparagus officinalis | reverse complement strand
GCCTGCGTAGATCTGAGATCCGGTCCTCTCGAACTCTTACCTTATTTGGCGTTGACGATCGCCGAGCACCAGATCTGGATGAGCAAGTCCTCGAAGCCCCAAAGTTTGAATCTTTTTTAGATCTGAGTCTTTAATCCGGCAGGGCTTCGCCTCCAAAAAATCCAACCTCTCAAAATGAAACCTACAGCCCTCTATTTATAGGCATTGAAAGCGGATCTGGGCCCAGATCTGGGCCCAGATCCGAGCTGGCTCGGCCAGGTGGCTCGGCCAGGCCGAGACACTTGTGAGTGTATCGGGTATTTTGATCATAACGTTCTCATATGATCTTCAAATGACCTGATACAAGATGCATTAGAAAGCCGACAAAGCAATCTACAACTTTCATGTTTTGAGTTTCTTCAGATTCAAATCGGATCATGGTTGAAATATCAGTTCTTTGTGCGAGCCACCAAATGGTGGCTCGGCACTGTGCTAGCCAGGTTTCACGGTTTATCGGTTTACCCGAGCTTTACTGTTGATCTGGACTCTGATTTGGTGTCCGGATCCTGATTTGGCAGTAAATCCGCCTTGGCGTTTGAGTTCGAATCCATTCTATGGTTGAATGACTCGTTGACTCCATGAATCGTTGGCTTGATTCCGCACGCGAATGGATGCATTCCGTTACTTGCGTGCGATTCGTCGATCTCGTCGCCTCGTTGGTCTGTCGGTTTGTGCCGAGCTGTGCTAAGGGACCTATAAGCAATTTTATATGCCTACAGAGGCCTTTAGAGGTCATTTGGGTAAACTACGTTCAGCTTGATTCCTTGGGCAAGAGAATACGTAGGCAGTCTTTCGATGTAGCCTGTATGATTTAGATGGGGGGAGATCGTTTCAGCTCATATTTGGTTTCCCGACTTGTTATGGATTGAGTCCGTTATCGTGGGGGTGTTTCCACAACATCCTGGATGCAACAAGTGGGACATTTGGATGATTTAGTATCGGCTTAGTTTTTGGTTGAAATATTTGCCAAGTTGGAGAATTGAAGAAATGGCGAAAGAAGCTCGAAAGAAGCTCAGGAGAACGGCCAGGCAGACTGGCGATCGACCGCGAGTCAGCGACGGTCAACTGCGAACGTGCACCGGAGAGCAGTAGGATTCGGAGCTGAAGGTGATCGACCGTCACGGTTGACCGCACTAACCCTGTAGGTGATTTTGCTCTTGGGTTTTGGTTCGATCGACCGTGGCAGTCGACCGCGATACCTGCGCAGTCGACCGCACATTAGTTTTGGGCTGGGCTTTGGTTTTTTAACCCGTTTCATATATATGAATCCCAGTCCAAACAGAATTCAAAATACTTTAGGAAACTATCAGCTCGACTC
>NC_033799.1:63871654-63928959 GCF_001876935.1 Asparagus officinalis | reverse complement strand
CAACCCATCGATCTTGCCTTTCACAGTCTTTATCTTCTTATTAAATGATCTTGAAAAGCCTGTGGGAACCTTCAGCTCATGTAATACCTCTAAAAACATTTTTTTTTCTTCTGATTTTGACATATGATAAATGGCATTGGGGAGTACAAATTTGCTCGGATTACCAGCTTTAGGTACAGGATGCAATTCTTTTCTAATGTTGAAGTGCTGCAAATCTCTCCGAGCTTGGAGGTTGTCTTTTGATTTTCCATCTTTACAAAGAAGCAAGTTAAGTATGTGCTCAGATACTCCCTTCTCAATGTGCATCACGTCCAGATTGTGACGCACGGTATTTGTCTCCCAATAGGGCAATTCAAAGAAAATACTTTTTTTGTTCCATCCTTGTGGTCTTTCCTGTCTTTCATTTACTTTTTCGAAAGTTATATTTCCGTAAACATTCCACTGAGCAAGTATGTTCTTTCCGGATAGGGGGACTGGAGCCTTTCTATGCTCTGTAGTACCATCAAAGTGAACAGCATCATCCCTATAAGGATGATCTTCTTCCAACATACGTCGATGACCGCAATAACAGATTTTTTTGCTAAAGGACAACTATGTCGATGATGTATCGGCATGGCAGTAAGGACATGCTTTATAACCGTGTACAGAATAACCTGATAGCATTCCATATGTAGGAAAGTCATTAATTGTCCACATTAAGGCTGCACGCATTGTGAATGTTTCCCCTTTGTCTGCATCATATGTCTCTACACCATCAACGAATAAAGATTGTAGCTCATCGATGAGAGGTCGAAGGTAGACGTCGATATTGTTGCCCGGTGAACTCGACCCATCAATAAGAAGAGGCATCAAAAAGTATGATTGATTCATCGCTAACCACAGTGAAAGATTATATATCATCATTATAATAGGCCATGAACTGTGCGGATTGCTATTAAAACTAAAGGGGCAAAAACCATCGCTAGCTAATCCAAGCCTAATATTACGAGGATCTTGACTAAATATTGTGTGCAACTTGTCGAAATCCTTCCATGCTGGCGAATCTCTTGGATGACTCATTTTACCATGTTCACTTGGAATAGCACGGTCATGCCAAGTCATTGCCACCGCTGTCTTCTTACACTTGTAGAGCCTCTGCAGCCTCTGTATCACAGGAAAGTATCGTACCACCTTGACCGGTATGTCATTCTTGTTAGCATGTGCTTTCTTCTTATATCTAGAAACTCCACAGTTGGGGGCACTCTTTCATTTTAGAATTTTCTTTCCAGAACAGTACACAATCATTAGGACATGCATGAATCTTCTCACAATTCAAACCCAGATCTGACATTATCCTTTTAGCTTCATGCCAGCTCTGAGGCACATTGTTCCCCAGAGGCATAGAATCTTTCAGGAATTTTAGAAGCATCGTAAATGACTTGTTGCTCCATTTATTTAGGCATTTAATCTGGAAAAGTTGAACGAACCATGATAGTGTGGAATATTTTGTATTCTCATAAATTGGTCTTTTGGCATCTTTCATGTACTTCTCATACTCATCTACATGTTCTTGTCTGGAAGGATGATCATCTTCAGCAAGATCGGAGTCACCAAAAGCAACTTCTATCATTTCCTCCATCTCCTCTTCTGGAAATAAATTTTCTTCATTGTCTTCTTCTTCATTATCGGCAATATTAGGAGCTATGATTTCTCCGTGATATACCCAAATTGTATAATCCTTAATAAAACCATGCTTAACAATGTGAAGTTCTACATCTTCCTCCTTACGATGCAGCCTATTCCCACAATGACTGCACGGACAAAGAATCATCCCATATTGGATCCTATCGTGTTCACGCACAAAATTTATGAAAGAGGCCACTCCTTCAATGAATTCAGGCTTTGTGCGTTTTTCACGATTCACATACATCCAATCCTTAACTCTGATATAGTCACGTGTCATACCAACCTAAATTAGTCAAAGTTAGCGATAAAATTTCTTAGAAAGTAAATTCAGCACATTAAAAATGTGACACGATCAAAATAAAGATAAACAAGTTTCAAATAAGTAAATTGTAAAATTTAGCTTAACAAAACTTTGCAAAGCACAAAGACCAGGTTAATTTAATTTACAATGGATTGCAACCGGTAAATATCATTCATAAAATGCAATACCAATTCATAATGACTAAATATGTAAAACTGACAATTCTCTGTTCTTTACCTCAAATGAAGTGCAAAAAGTGGAGTTGCATTCTCTGTTCTTACCTCAGATGTTACCCAGGATACTGACTGTAGTAACTAGTAAGTGACTTCCTTTAGAAAAGATTTGATCTTTTTCCCTTTCTTTTGGAATCTAAAGGAAATAAAGTTGGCTTCTATAAAACTGAACCCTAAACCCCGTGTCTACGCCCAAATCATCTGTTTCAGTTCGTTGCAGTCCAGATTTTAACCCTAATTTCAACAATAATTAGGAAATCACTCAAATTACGACTTTACTAAAGCCAGACCAAGATCAAAAAATCAAAATCGATACATCAAACCATTTTTCTCTAATTTAAAGTAACAGATCTGTTGAAAAAAAAATAGAATACAACCCATTTTCTATCTAAACATTTAAAACCCATATCAGAAATCAAAATATCAGACAATAGTTACATGCAAAAATAAATCATAGGTTTTGGAAAAAATCGAAGGAGTTACCAGAAAAATCGAAGGAGTTACCAGAAAAATCGAAGGAGTTACAGAGAGGTTGGCCGTTGGCGGCGATGCCGCGGGAGCGGAGGTGTGGCTAGTGGCGACGGCGAAAATCCCCGTCGTCGCATGATCGTGGGCCCCGTAGGCGTACTCAACTCCATGAACTGCACCAAAACCCTAGATCCCGATAACAAACCCTGATTTTTTGACGAGAGAGAGAGAGAGAGAGAGAGAGAGAGAGAGAGAGAAGGGGAGGGAGACAGAGATCAAACGGGGGTTTGGGGGGGATTTTTTTCGTTTTTTCTTTTTTTCGCGAAAAAGAATGGGGGGAAATTTTCCTCCGTTGGCTTTTTTGACAAATACACTTTGCCCCAACGGTTTAACCCGTTAGGGCTGATAAATCTAGCCCCAACGGTTGTATACACCCGTTGGGGCTGGCCATCTTTTTACTAGTGTGAGGGAGGTGCCTAGAAGACATCAGATCACCTAAATAACAACAGGAGAGTACAGTCTCCACCCACTGTTCAGTTTGCACCCAGAATTTATTCAAGAAATTTAAGAATGGGAGGCAATATTCGGGTGCTTATTGTCTATAATATGAAGGACAACACGTCGACACACCTGGACATGCATGACATGCATTTTCATTCTTGTCCAACATTTTCAAGTCCAATATTTACAAAAGTGGAACCCATGATTTCACCTTATACTGACCAGCAACCTGAGACACGTATCTGCATACAACTAGTTACATTATATTCGTAACAAATATGCATTTATAGTTGTGCTGTCCTAATTAACTAACATGTCTTACCCCTCAACCCAATCTTGGAGTAACACAGTTCATGTTCGCATCTATGGTTAATACGTATCATGATTTGCAATTTTAACTCGACGAAACCTAATTAGAACTTTACCCGAAGTTAAGTGGTTTTAGGAAAAGCCTTACTAAGTATTGGACAAAATCAGGTCAAACCCATATCTTTAAACGCATGTTAATAAAGAATAAATCTCAAACTCTCATCTCTCAACAAAAAAACCCCTTGAATAAATAAAGAAATGAAGCAAATTAAGAAGCCCATTGGAAAATCAATTGCCAAATTATCCAAAAACCCAAAGCTAAAAAGAAGAAGAAATGACAAAGCCCAAAAGCCCAAGAGCCCAAGTCCAAGAACAAGAGAAAAGCTCGGACAGTAACAGGAGAGGACTGGGTATCGATGCCAGCATCGATACCCGTATCGATGCTGGTATCGATACCCCTATCGATGCTGGTATTGTTACTGACGTACAGTTTGTTATGAATTAAGAGTTAAAATTTGTTGTTTTTGGATAAGATTTCAATCCAATGACTCTCATTCACTGATGTTTACTATAAATAGGGGTAGAGAGTGAGGAATTAGAGGTGTGAAAACTTTTGTAACTCCACTTGGAGAGGAGGACTACTCTTAATTGAGAAGGCCTTACAAGTTTGTAACTTTTGTTACAATTAATAAATATAATTTTTTCTCCACTTCAAATCATTTTCTCTTTGTTGGATGATGATGATGGAGATGAAGAAAAGTTTGAAGGTTTGCTTTTCTTTTATTTTTCTATTTTATTTCTTTTTAGTAATTTCTTTATTATTGCTTATTAGTTAGATTTATATTCATGCTTGTAGTGTAGATTTATTTTCTTGTCTTTTTATTTCTTTTTGCACTTTAATTTGTAGAGTAGATTTATTTTCTTGTATTTAATTTTTGCAATTTATTTTGTAGTTTAGATTTTAATTCTTTGTAGTTAGATTTATTTCTTGTTCATAGTTTAGATTTTTTTTTCTTTTTCTTTTTGTAATTAGTTATTTTTCTTCTTGCTTTTATTTCTTAAGATATGAAATAAATTCTTGTAGGAATCTTAGAATTGCATGAAACTAGTCTAATTTTTTTTATATTGTATGAATTATTCTCTTTCACTTAAAATATTCATGTCTAGGATAATAAACTAGAAAAATAATTGGTAGAAGAAGAATTTGATAATCTATACTTATCTTAAATGGTTTGATAGGTTATGCTTATGAATTCTAGGATTACTATCTTGTTGTTGTTCTTATCATGAATAATAATTTTGACTTAGATGATAATTTGATAGGTTATACTTTCCTTAAATGGTTTGATAGTCTATGCTTAATAAATCTAAGTTGAAATATGATAAAAAGATAATAGTTTGTATTTTGTAATTGAGATTATCTAGTGGATTAAATTATAGATTTCTCATATCTTTAATTGAATCCTCCATCTTGACTTTCTTGAATATTCTTTTCATTCTTGATTTTATTTCTTGATTTTATTCATTCTTCTTTCTTTCCTTGTGATTTTATTTATTCTTTGATTCTTTCTTCTCTCCTCTAAAATTCAATTTATTGTCTCTTGCATATATTCATAACAATCACTCATCACAATCACACTTATTCTGTAATCCTATTTTTGTCACGCACAAAACATAAGAACCAATTCTAATAATCTCTTAAAATCACCTTCCTCGTGGGATCGATATTTTATACTATAACTTGATCAATTGTGCACTTGCAATTTTGGTACATAATTATGCCGCATTACAACATTTATAAATGTATCTCTCTACACTTTTGAAACCCTTGTATATGAGTTAACAACATTTACAAAAATGCTAGTATCGCAAGCGTGCATATTAGATCCCGACATTCTTTTGCAAATGCTGGTACCATGCCAATTTTGCAAATGCTAGTACCATGCTAACGTTTGCAAACGCTGGCATTCGCCAGCATTTTCTACCAAGCGCTGGCATTTGCTAGCATTTTCTAGCAAACGCTGGCATTTGGTGCCAACATTTGCATCAAAAGCGTTGACAAAGCCATGTTGGTACTGTATTAACCACCCTGTACAATTATGATAATATGTACTCCAAACATTGTAATAGTTTACAAAATAAAAATTTTCTCATTTCACATTTAATACACAACTATTATGTCCCATACAAATATCTCAGTTCTCCCAACTAAACATCAAATTACACATGGATACAAAATCAAACTAGTATTCCTCTCAAATTCCATGTCCCATACAAATATCTCAGTTTCTCCCTACTAAACATCAAATGGCATATGTATACAAAATCGAGCTAATATTCCTATAAAATTCATTGAACAGCTCATCACATCTTTTGCTCTCATCCCTCACATGAGCTCTTTGCTCCTCCCTGTGCTACCTTCTCTTTAACTTTTCTACCTGCAAAATCAAACACAAATAGAATTATAAATTGTAAATCCACCAAAAAGATAGCCTACTATCCAAGTGTTTTTAAAACTAGGCATGCTGGTAATAGTATATAATCTAAACACCGCATTTCAACTCAAAAAGGTTGCAACTTCGGCTCATATCTAAATTTACTTCGTTGACTGTATGGGACTCCAAATTGTTATTACAAGTTGCAACTGTACTTAGCAATTACAATAAAACAAATAACTTCAACTAATCTAAAATGCTCACAGTTTCATGCAACTACGATATGAAACTTGGGACCCTAGTTCAAACCGACCACCTAGAGATCATCCAGAATAATGATACTACCATAACAAAGAAAAGGGATCAAGCTTGGGCCCAAATGTATTAAAACTATGTATGGAACAAGAAATGGGACTAAGCTGATCCAAGAGTCTATTTGCAATGAAAGATTTATTAAGATATTTAGGATGAAAATGAGATGGTCCCAAGCATCAGTAACTTGTCACAAAACAACCACATGTGTGCCCATATCTTGAGGTGAAAAATGCCCTGCTAACTTTTCCTGCATCACAAAAAATAAAATGCAAATTATTTCACCCTTCACTTGTGAATTACATACTACTGTAGTCTCAAAAAATGACAATCAACCAAGATAAATGACTTCAAGCTACAATAGGAACTAGATATAATTCTGAATCCTAGGTACACAGCTGCAAACATACAAAAAACTGACCAGCTTGTAGATGTCAGTGCCCCAATATCGGTTGATACTCTCCATGTCCACTAGAGGTGCTTAGAACCTATTAATACAGAAAATAAAATATTAAAACTCATAAGTTAAACTGTTGATAAATGCTCCATAATAATTGCCTAACAAATCAATACCTAATATAACCCACTTTCAGTTTTCAATCTAAATGATAGGCTCAAGTCTTTCCTAGAGAAAATCAAAGTCTACTTCAGAAACGATAACATAAGCTTAAATTGAATAGATTAAGTAGGGTACCTGTTTATTTCCAAAAATATCATTGTTACTAATATTGGAGTTCTCAACCTCATTACTCCATATTCTTGTCCAAAACTCCATTTGATTTTGCATTTGCTTCATTTGTCTCATTTCTTGTTGACATCCAACTTGCACTTGGGCCATTTCTTGTTGATAAACAGCTCGCATTTGCGCCATTTGTTGTTGATAATTGTTCTCCATTTGTAAAATTATATCTTACATTTTCATTAAGTCAGTTGACACATCAACAGATTGAGACCAACCACGACCTTTTTTTTTTGCAATTTTCCTCTTACTCCTTTCAATTTTGAAGGTGGGCATCGAAACCCATGGCCCCTACTATGGCCATTATTGTCTTCTCCTCTTAACTCAAAGTCCACAAGGGTTTCCAAATCAAGAGTGTCCTCTGACAAGATTCGAGTCCCGATTTTTGCTTGTATTTTATCCATAGCATGATCCTGCAGGAGTTGCTAAGCATCAGCATGTGGTAATAAAACATGTTAGCTAGATGGATGAACATATATATAAATGTTAATAAACATTCGATTAACAAATCCTAGAACTACACTTTACCACAAACCCTTTGGTTTATCATCCACATAAGTGCCATCTTTGCGCATATGACTGATCTTGAAGAATTCTATATCTCCAATTTTTCTTTTCTTCTTCTGTTCCTACCCATATTGTAGCAATAAGAAACAAACGATATGAGTTCAAAGATTATAAAGTAATATTAGGTTGCATCTTACTTTCTCATCCCTCTTTCAAGCAAAACTCTTGGATCCAGTACTGTGAACATGTATCTTACCTTTAACCGCATCCTGACCCTCAGAAGATTTTAGCTGCATAAAAGAATAGTTACCATCTTTGTGCCCTAATGAGTACTTGTGTTACTACTTCCCAAGTACCTGATGCCACCCCTCTATGATTGAGCTAGTCTTTCTTGATATTTGGCCTCTAGTATAAATATAATATGTTCCATTTATTTCAGATTCTATGGCATACATCTAAATTTAAATATAAATATGTTGAGATTTGCATAATAGGAAAAGGAAAATACCTCTGCTTCAAAAAATTGTCAGTGTTCATTTGTCTAATATGTATTGACATTATTAAATTTCCAGCAATTTATAAAGTTTTTACACATTCTAAGCATTTAGAATGAACTGATTTCTATCTAAGATTGGTATTCATATATTATGCTCGATATGTCGTATTTATATATGGGACATACAATAAACAATTCTATATATGTATCTACCGTGTGTGTACACCGTAGTCAGAAACTTTATATAACACAGCCAGAAACTATAACACACAGTCATCAGTCATGATATTTGGAACATCTCATACATGTCTGAAATTGAAAAACTACAAAAAAAATCTGAAAGCTAATGAAAATTCTGCTTTGCCTCAAGATGCGTGCCAAATAATGGTTTTCTAACACTGAAAGGAACAAGTACCCATCCTAAGTTGGAAAACATTTAGCTAAAGAAAATAGATAACAATATGATCTTGCAAATCAGAAAATTTGATGTACAAAAAAAGATTAGCCAAAACCAACAACTTTAAACATAAGATTCAGTATAATGTTAATGCATTATGACTACAAAGTACAAACTTGAGAGAAACGAAATGAAATCGAAGGGGTCTTAGCCTAGCAACTGAGCATTTTAAGGGACAAATCTAGCCTACTGGATGTAGGATTAGAGCAATAAAGTTCTGAATAAACAAAGCATTGCATATATACCTTGCCCTCTGAAGAATACCAGTAATTAACAAGCTTTAACCAGTCGGCACGTTAAATCCCTGGAGGCACATTATGGTCTACTTCTTGACGTGATGGATTCCCCTTGAAAGCTTTTATTTTCAATTCGGCTTTATGATCGCTCCATTTGCAACCAATTTGTTGAAGCACCATATCATCAACGTCGTTAGTTTCTGGAATTGTCAAATTTGTTCTAAAACACAAGATTCAAAAATAAAGAACAATAACTAACAAGTTTGACAAGTGTTGAATTCTAAATTGGCACAAATTTACAACTTTAAAAACATGTAACGAATTGTTACCCAAACTATGGCAAGAGGGTCAGACTTGAATTGGGCAAGAGCTTTGTTATTCCATGTGTGATCCCCCATTGGACACTTTTGTTTCTTTCTAGCCAAATCACTGCAAAACCTATTGAATATGCCTCCCCCCTCTTAATTGGCTGCTTTTAAGAGTTTCTTTTCAAAAAACATGGCACCATCCTTTATCTTTCCCATCTTCTACATAAAAGACTTGTCTCACTTGAAAAGAGAGGACAACATCATAAGCATCAACACCTTCCCACGATTGTTTTAACTCTGCTATCAAAGGTTGCAAACAAACATTAATATCATTTCCTGGGCTCTTTTGGCCTGGAATTATCATTGACATTATGAGAGATGACTGTTTCATACACAACTATGGAGGCAAATTATAAGGGAACAATATCACTGGCCAAATACTGGATGAGGCACTTAATTTACCATATGGGTTGAAGCCGTCAGTAGCAAGACCAAGCCTTATATTACGAGGACATGAGGCAAACTCAGGATACCGAGCATCAAACTCTTTTCATGCTTAGGCATCTGCGGGATACCTCAAAATCCCATCATCCACATGATCATAATGGTGCCATGCCATATCCCTAGCTGTCTTAGATGACCTATACATCCTCTTTAATCTTGGAATTAATGAAAAATATTGTAACACTTTTCTTGCCTTTTTCTTCTTTTTCTGCCCTTATACTTCTGCTTCTTGATTTTGATCACTACTATCACTCGTATTGCACGCCTATCGAGAAGATCCACATGCACTACAAGATTCAACAGTTTCCCATTCTCCCCAATATAACATGCAATCACTTGGACAAGAATTAATCTCCTCGTATCCAAGTTCCAAAACCTTCATCATTCTTTTAGCTTCCTAAGTGGAGGATGGAAATGAAGATATTTGTGGAAATGCACTTATCAAGAGTTGCAATAACCAGGTAAATGACTTTTCAGACCACCCAAATGTACGTTTAAGACGTAATAACTGCAAGATGAAAGCCAATTTGGAGTAATTGGCGCAACCTGGATAGGGTTCATCCTCACAATCCTCCATTAGCTTATGATATCGGGCATCATTATCACTATAATCATGGCTAAGAGGCTCAATATTTGGCTCTTCATGCCCCTCCAAATCACGCATTGACACATTCACTTTTGTTTCACTTACCATCCCAAAGGCATCACGAACCAAATCCCCTATATCTTGGTTGCTAGTGTAGTTTATCTTGGTTGCTAGTGTAGTTTTTGGTTTGAGTAGAGCCCTCTCCACAATTTATATTTGAAGAACAAGGAATATCGTTATGATCTTCTATCACATGCGTTCCTCATGGAAAACCCATTGTCCATAAGCCTGCAAGAAACCCTTCTTGAAAACATCTTGTATCACATCTTATTTTTATACTACCGATTATAGCAACCCCTGCATGGACAACAAAATTTCCCTCCCATGCTGATTTTTCAAAAGCAAAGTCGAAGAAACAAGCAAAACCATCCATGAATCCTTTACTTTTAGCTGGTCTATCAATCCAAGACCTATCCATGTAGAATGATGACAAAATATGGAAATTGTACCTAAATATTTAAAAAGTAAGATTTCATAATTTATCGTCTTGTAATTGATCAGCAATAAACTATTCTATAAGGAAGCACTACATCACAAACTCCACTAAATTTTAAACAAGATGCACAAACATCTAATTAACCAAAAAAACATGTAAATAATACTTATTCAAGCCATGTACCGAATACTTATTAATAGAAAGTCAACACTTACTGTTAAACTATTATAAGCGCATATGTATCATGTATTTATGAGATATGATAGATATGTAAGCACACACACAAATGTTAAATATGGAAGAAAGAATAGTCCTCAATAACAATGTTTACCATTAAATTATTATATGTGCCTACATATCATGTATTTATGAGATATGATACATATGTAAGCAGACACAAAATGTTTAATATATTTCTCTAAATACATCATAGAGGTGAGAAATGATTCGGCTCTAACTAAATGAATCCTCTTCACTTGACCATATAAATCATAATCATTTATTTACAAGCCAAAAATTTAAGCCTGTGAAAGTTCCCTGACCAAATGAAAAGAATTGCGATTGAGCCATTTCCTTAAAATTTAAGATTACAACACGGATTTATTTGCTTGAGCAATGATTGTTCCCGAGTTATGAGCTAATCACAAAGCCTTTCGTCTCCATTGGCAGCATGCACAATGATTTAGGAGAATTCTTACAGATGATAGCTTGTGCATTGTCATTTTTCAAAGTTAAAAGACTTTTTAATGATGGGTCAATTTCCAACACAAGCTAAAACAAACTCATGTCCTAAATGCAAGAATAAAATGTCTGCCAAAAAATCCTAAGCCACATTTACATCTACAGCCTCATTGCTCACAAAGCCTTTCGTCTCTATTGGCAGCATGCACAATGATTTAGGAGAATTCTTACAGATGATAGCTTGTGCCTTGTCATTTTTCAAAGTTAAAAAGACTTTTTAATGATGGGTCAATTTCCAACACAAGTTAAAACAAACTCATGTCCTAAATGCAAGAATGAAATGCCTGCCAAAAAATGGTACCCTAAGCCACATTAACATCTACAGCCTCATTGCTCAATAACTAGAGACCAGCTGATTTACCAATCATTAGCACTAGAGACATGCAAGTGTGAATAAAATACACTCTGCTCATAGTTCTTTTCCATCTTTGGCTCAATAATCCTTCCAATGACCGCGTCATGCAATCATAGTTTTTTCTACTCAAACTCCTCTTAGGCTATCGAAAGTTCAATGCTCGAACATGTCTAGATTGATGGGGGAGCTAAGAAGACATGCTCTGTTTTGTGCAAAACTTTTACAAACTGGTATAACAGTAGTCAAGGTGTTTTTTTTAACTGAAATTTTTTATCAGAATTTGCTTGACTCTTTTCTTCAGGTTTTCACTGAATCGTATGAGATAGATGTTCAATTGTTCAATTAGCAGGAAATGGGAACAAGGGAACCCTTTCTGAGCTGTTGGACATGACAAACAAGAGGAAAAAAGATATTTAACAAATAGATTTAAAGATTTTTTCCCCCCGAAATTTAGATTTAAAACAAAGCTTGGCCAATGAAGCAATGAAACAATGCTGAAACAGATTTCAATGATGGGAAGGGGTAGCTTTTGTCATTTGACCCTCACAATGTTAATTTAGAAACACCGTTATATTTGGGGGGACATACTAACTCAATATTGAAGATATGGAAGGTTATTACACAAATGAAGATTTGAGAGGTAAATATGAAAATATAGAAGATTTGAGGGCTATATAGGTAAATAACCCTATATAAATTAGAAGGCTTATACTTTTCTTCTACGACTACGAGTAACAAGTTATATTCTTTTAACTATATTTTTATGTTTCAAATATAGCTTGCCTGAAAGAAAACGAGTACAATCAACCATTGCTACCTTTCGATTTAACCCTTCATGTGTCTTTTTCCCACAACGCCCATACTTCATGTATTTCAACTTTCAAAGTTGTTAAACTTTTGAGATTTATGAAGCAGACTCAGTTACATAGTGAACCTCAAGTTTTCTTAGAAAAACTCCATCAAAGTAATCATATATTGTATACTTTTTTTTTATGCAATACAATTACAAAAAACTATAATATTGAAAAAAATAGGCACCAACTCGATATTTTCTCTATCCTCTCAGAAAGTCGGAAAAAGCTTTTAGAGATGTGCTCCAACACACATCTTGAGACATTTTGAAGGATAATCGCCTCGAAGCTCAAAAGGAAAGTGATTTCACCATTGAGGCATACACCTCAAGTACTGAAAAGTTTGTGGTTTGAGTAATGGTGGCAAACAGGTAGGGTCGAGTCAATTAGGGTTCGGTCCAAATTGACCTGAGCCATATAAAATTCACTCAAACCAACTTGTTGATTTAACAGGTCACCCAACCCAAATCGTATATTAAATTAGTTGCACAACTTGTTTAACAAACCAAAATTTTTAATTAAGATGATATGTGGTTACACTCTAGTCAAGTAGTAATAACTGATCAGAAAAAAAGATAAAAAAAGTTAAAGTAGTATTAGATAAACAAAATCAAGCCTTAAACAGCTTGAGTTGGTCTCAAAGCTTCATTGTTTTTTTACTCTTCTAACCTTAGACAAATACATGAAAGCTTATTGTTAAAAAAATTTCAACCTTTCATTACCAACCTATATTACCTAGGTACTTCTATCTGAAGCCATATCCGACCCTACACCTACCCTGTGTGCACACCCCACATGTAACCCGTACCCAGACCAACACTTTCTTAGACGCTCCTGGAATATATGCATGCATTATTTGAGCGATTACTCAATTATATCATACATATTTTAATTGAAAACACTCATCAAACACTTCATGAATGCATATCCTACATTTCATATACACTTTCTCAAACTCATTACACATATTTTCAATTTCATATACACTTTCTAAAATTGAAAAGGAGGTGCAACCAAGCCCCAAACCCACTGTCCAAGAAAACAATTCCCAAATTACCCTTCTTCCCAATTAAAAACTCAATCTCTTTCCTCCTCCTAATCTGGCCCAAGACCTCCCCTTCCCCCACCACCTCCGACTGCGACGAGATGAAGAACCCGCTCGCCGCCGCCGCCGTCGCCGCCGCTGCGTGGCACCCGCCCTCCTCTAGCTCGTTGGTGCATGACGATTTTGTTGGGCTGTTTTCGTTTGAGTTCGCTTTTGTTTTTCCCATTAGGCCACTGAAGGCGCCGTTTCCATCTTGCTCTGTGCTTTGTCTCTGTTACGCGGAAAAGACCACATCTTTTATAGGCTCGGCTAAAGGCAGCCATTTGAAATCTCTGTTCTCAATGAGGGTTTGATCTGGGTTCTCCTAGATTTTTCTGAAAGGTATGGAAATGGCATCAAAATCTGATTTTTATGGTTATTTGATTGATGAGTTTTGATTGATTTTGGTACTTGCTTAGTGGGTCTTTGTTTGTTTTTGCTAAGAATTAGGGTTTGATTTTCTGTAGATCGGATGGTCTGAGATTTGTGAGGTTTGAATCTTATCATGGTTTGATGCCTTCTGCAGGTTGATTAAGTCCTCGATTTAAGCGTTTTTATTGCTTGATAGAAAGATGAACGGAGCAGTTTTTGTTGCGATTGCTGCTATAATTGGTAATTTACTTTAGGGCTGGGATAATGCTACAATTGCTGGTAACATTTGTTTTCAAAGGGAATCATCAGTTTATCTATTAAATCCCTACACTCAAATTGAAAAGTGAGAATTATGTCCACAGATGCGTGTTCATTTATTATTTTTCCTCTTCAGGGGTTGTTCTTTACATAAAGAGGGAATTTCAATTAGAGACTCAACCCACCATCGAGGGGCTAGTCGTAGCTACGTCCCTAATCGGAGCCATAATCGTCACAACATTTTTAGGGCCAGCATCGGATTATCTTGGTCGACGGCCTATGTTAATAATCTCATCAGTTCTCTACTTTATAGGCAGCATGTTAATGTTATGGGCTCCCAATGTCTACATGTTACTCCTGGCAAGACTCATCGATGGTCTCGGCATCGGTTTATCAGTAACTGGCTCCCAATGTCTACATGTTACTCCTGGCAAGACTCATCGATGGTCTCGGCATCGGTTTATCAGTAACTTTTATTCCTGTTTACATATGCTACAGTTTAAGTGTTATATGACATTTTTACAGATATGATTATGACATACATATATATATTTTCATCAAGGCGATCCTAGAGGAAAGGGAAACAATGAATATTAAAGCATTGCAAAGAGAGTCTGAGATGTTACGAGTAGTACTTGCTGGCTCATTGCCTACTTTATCTAAGCATATGTTGTAAATGTGCATGATTTTTTTTCATACGACATCTAGCTTGTGCAATATGTAAAGAAACATTGTCTGTGGTAAATGAAAAAAAGAAATCAAGGGTCCATTTCAATGTTATATGTGACAATTCAATCTTACATGTGACAACTCTACCTTATATGTGATATTTAGATCTGATTTGTGATATTTGGGTGTTGTATATGATATTTGGGTGTTGTATGTGATATTTGGGTGTTGCTTGTAACATTTGTTGTTTATACGTGACATTTGGGTGTTGTATATGATATTTGGGTGTTGCTTGTGATATTTGTTGTTTATACGTGATATTTGGGTGTTATATGTGATATTAAGTGTTGCTTGTGACATTTGTTATTTATACTTGATATTTGGGTATTGTATGTGATATTTGGGTGTTGCTTGTGACATTTGTTGTTTATACATGATATTTGGGTGTTGTATGTGATATTTGGGTGTTGCTTGTGACATTTATTGTTTATACGTGGCATTTGGGTGTTGTATGTGATATTTGGGTGTTGCTTACATTAGAAAGACTGCAAATGAAAGTTACCAAACATCCCATTTAACCTTGAATAACTAAGTTACAATCTCAATCCATCATCCCATTTCCTTCGTAGATTCAATCTATAGAAATGTGCAGTACAAACAATGAACTCAAAACTCAAATTTAAAGCAAATAGATTTAAAACAAACAAAAATCATCTTTGCCTCGCCGCTAGATGCAATGCGCCGCCCCATTGTTATTGTTAACATTTACAAATCTAGAAAATCCCTTATAATTCAACTCCCTCATCACCGGCCCCGCCAACGCCGGATCCAACGACCCCGACAAGGAGGTCACCGATAGCGAGTGGTTCTTGAAGATGAGATCGAAGCCGTAACAGGACCCTGATCCGAAGCCGTTAAAATTGATCCGAGAAGCCGTTACGACCCTGGTCTGCGTTCAATTTTATCTGAAGCCGTTATGACCCTAGTCTGCGTTCAATTCTAACGACTTTGGATCAAGCCGTTACGACCCCTCACATACAACACCCAAATATCACATATAAACTGTTAGACCCTAATGCCACTAGGAAAGACCCCTAGAAGGGAGGTGAATAGGGTTTATGCTAATCTAATCCGATTTAAATGCTAATTAAAACTTATTAACAAATATATTCTTGCAAGATAGATATACAACTAATTATAAGTAAGAATATGTAATATAAACAAAGGGCTATATCCTAGCAATAAGATATACTATGAGATATATCCAAAAAAAAGAAGGAAACCAAAGAAATGGAGATGAGATGATGTTAGTTGTCACCTTATTATAGGATGATGTGAGTGATTTTTTAAGAATGAGATGATGTTAGTTGTCACCTTATTATAGGATGATGTGAGTGATTTTTTAAGAAAAATTGTTTTGATGTTGTTTGGTTGTTATAGGATGATGTGAGTGATTTTTTAAGAAAAATTGTTTTGATGTTGTTTGGTTGGCGAAAAAAATAAGAAAATGAATTATAAGAAACCTATTTCTTGCAATAGGTTGTTTTCTTTTGTTTGGTTCATTCTTAAAAATAAGAAAATAGATGAGATGAGATGAGTTGCCATTATATTATTGGATGATGTGACTCACACTTAAGGAAATCGTTTTCCTTGTTTTTTGGGAGGACATGAGTGGAAATGAAATGTTAATAAGATGAGATGAGTTGTCACCATCTTATTGGATGATGTGAGTGATTTGAAATAATAAAATGAGATGAGTTGAGTGATATTGTGGATGAAACTAATATTTTATTAGATGTGGTGGATGAGTTGTTGATAATCACATTTTGTTACAATTTTATACCCTCATTATCTATTTTATATGAATAAATATGCCACTAATAATTATTTTTATCTTTAAATGCAGGTTAATCTCAAACTCTCATCTCTCAACAAAAAACCCCTTGAATAAATAAAGAAATGAAACAAAGAAGCCCATTGAAAAATCAATTGCCAAATTATCCAAAAGCACAAAGCTAAAAAGAAGAAGAAATGGCAAAGCCCAAAAGCCCAAGTCCAAGAATAAGAGAAAAGCTCGGACAGCAACAGAAGAGGACTGGGTATCGATGCCGGCATCGATACCCCTATCGATGCTGGTATTAATACTGACGTACAGTTTGTTATGAATCAAAGGCTAAAATTTGTTGTTTTTAGATAAGATTTAAATCCAATGGCTCTCATTCACTGATGTTTACTATAAATAGGGGTAGAGAGTGAGAGGTTAGAGGTGTGAAAAATTTTGTAACTCCATTTGGAGAGGAATGTAACTCTTAATTGAGAAGGCCATCCAAATTTGTAACTTTTGTTACAATTAATAAAAAAAAAATTTCCACTTCAAATCTTCTTCTCTTTGTGTAAAACCCCGAAATTTGCTATAATGAATATATGTGAATTATTAATAATAAATAATTCTCTTATGATAAATAATCATATATATACGTATATATATCAGATGAATGTAATTATCTGTGTTTGAGAACCCATCAAGTGTTTCTATGTGAGAGAAATCAGGTGAATAGTCCAACAGACAACAGAAACACTCTTCCTGTTGTGCGGTTGACCACGGCGGTCGACCGCATCGGTCGACCGCACAACGGTCAGAGTGTTTTCTCAGGTTCGGGTTCAAACGAGTTCGGGTCGGGTTTGTGAGTTGGTATATAGGCTAATGATCCGAGACAACCCTCTTGGCATCTGAAATTAGTAACCCTAGCCCCCCTCTCTTCTCTAAAACCCTAATCCTCCTTGTTTGGTGATTTGGGAGAAGTTCTTGAGGATTTGCAACAGTTTTTGGTGGGATTCAGCGAAGGGAAACGTTCTCCTTCAGATTCAGAGATTCATTGCTCACCTGAGGCGAGTATCATCTCGCCCAATCCCTCACCCATATTTTCTATGGCTTTCTTTTGATTTTTTTATGAGTTTTTGATGAGCCCAAATGGTATTTTCGTATAAAATTGAGTTCTCTATAATATGGATTACAAGAATCAATGGTTTTAGTTTATAAAAGCTCACCAATGTTCTGTTTAATAAAGATCTAGATCTGAAATTTGCCTAAACAAGAGTTAAATCATTTTTACTGTTTTTAAAACGTTTTTGATTTATTTCTCATGTATTTAGAATAATGGAAATGTAGATTTCAGGCTTGGGATTAGCTGTTTATCTTCTGTAGGATTTTTGAAACATTAGAACTCCTGTTATCGTAGAGAAATGTCAAATTTTATTTCAGGTTTCGAGCTGACATAACCCAGATTTGGGGTTTCTGTCCGCTTGGCGGTCGACCGGGGCGGTCGACCGCTGGGCTCGCTGTAAGGGCAGAAACCGTCTGCGGTCGACCGCGCCGGTCGACCGCGATGCTCTGGCGGTCGACCGCCAGGCGTGTATCAGAGTGCGGTCAACCGGTGCGGTCGACCACCGCACTGCCTGTTGCAAATCCCTGTTTTGTGTATTTTTAAGTATTTTACTCATGTTCGAGAGTTTGCCTGGATTATCTGACTTTGGTTTTTAGTCTTACTATCTACCTAGGCATGATAGATGACCTGAGGGTATAAATTGGGGACTTACACACTGATTTGAGTAGGGATTGATATAAGTAGATTTCACTATATATCACAGTGATATTTTTCACCATTTCACAGTCCTCGTGTTGGACTATAATCCATAGAAGTCCTCATGTTGGACTATCATCCATAGAAGTCCTCGCGTTGGACTATAATCCATTTCAGTTCTCGTGTTGGACATTTGCCACTTATTCCATGAGTTTGGAAACTACAATATATAGTTCCTGTTTCGGACATAGTTCTTAACCCTGCATATGACTTTCTCACAGCAGTTCATGACATGATAATTATGTAGATTTTGACATGACACTTATGTAGATTTTAACATGATTTTCATGTAGGCTATGATATAGCACTGCACTTATGTTCTGAGATTAGTTGTATTTCTTTTATTATTGTTCCTGTATTAGAACCTCGGGTTTGGTGATTAGGGGTTTACAATTTGAGATATAAGGTATATACATGAGGGTTTTCTTGTTTGGATTATTTCGCTCGACGTACCTATTTTCGTGTTGTAAATTTCTAATTACTAAAACCCTCTTTAGTAAGATCAATGAGTTTAGATCTATTAAATATTATCTGTATTTTCTTATACAACGAGCCCTGTTCCCTTGGGGTTGGTTGTGATGTTACTCGCTAGCGCTTTGACGCTCGTTGTCCCTCCCCCTTTCAGGTAACGAGCCAGGAGCCCGGAGAGTCGCAGGTTGATGGGGATGTATTTTAGCCTCCTCCGTCTATTTGGTTATATATTTTCTTTTAGGAGTTCCACAGTAGATTTTTGCTTAGACATTTGAGAGTCATGTTCTAGAAGTTTAAAGGCTGTGTGCCTTATTTCCTTTTCGTCACATATTTGTATTTAAGACTTGTTGAGTATTCCAGTTTATCTACTCAGACCTTGACTATGTACCTCTGTATGTTGGATGATGAGATATTAATGTGATTATTATCTGTTCATTAGTATTTCTTGTATTATCTCTTACTTGCTTTTGTACCTACACCTGTTGTTGACTTTACTAGATAGATGTTAATTGTGATGGTGAAATATGTTATTGCACGGTGTGGTGCATGGCAGATTTGACATTCTTGGTTTCACCTTGGACTGCAGCCTTGTGTGAACCCAGGGACGTCACAGTTGGTATCAGAGCTCTAGTTCCAATATCCTTAGGATCATCCTGTGTCGAGTCGTGGAGCTAGGATAGAGTTTCTTAGGATTCATGTATAGAGTCCGTAAGGAGTTCCTAGTATGAGTGAGGACGATATATGCGTATATCTCAAAATTTGAGAATTTTTTTTATGGCAACTATCTTGTCTAAATTCAAAGTATTTGTGTGAATACTATATGTTGTGAAAATTTCAATGTGATACGTTATTTATAAAGGTCCATTGTGACTCATAAACTCTCATTTTCTTATGATCAGAGATAGATGGCAGGACGCGGTAGACCTCGTACCCGGAGAGCTAGCCACAATCCGAGCCTCAGCAGACTCCACCCGAGCCGCAGCAGGCTCCTCAGTATTTGGTGGACATCATGGCTCCTCTTATTGCCCGGATGACAGCCATTGAGGAGTTAGTGACGACTCATATAACACCACGGACACCACCACCACCGGTAGCTCAGTAGCAGGGGATACCTGCCATTCCTGTTAGAGAGAGATCCCCAGAGATCACGCCCGCAGCCATTCCTTTAGCAGTCCTAGATAGAGCCACAGAGCAGGAGGCTTGGCTCCGTATGGTGGAGAGGTACCAGAAGATGAGGGCACCAGAGTTCCAGGGGTCACCAGACCCCCTTGCAGCCCATAAATGGAAGGAGGATGTGAGCAACATACTTGACATACTCAGTGTGGATTCAGTTCAGAAGCAGAGGTTGGCATTCTACAGTCTGAAGGAAGATGCCGGGAGATGGTACCGACTTCAGTTTACCCTAGAGCAGAGGATGACCCTCACCTGGGAGGACTTCATATTCTTCTTTGATGGGCAGTACATTTCTTCTACAGCACGGACTGGGAAGGAGCTCGAGTTGTCCCGATTGACTCAGGGGGACATGTCAGTGGCAGATTTTGAGAGCCGGTTCATGGAGTTGCTACATTTCACGGGCATGTGGCAGATGGGAGAGCGTCAGGTTCAGATGTTCTTAGCAGGGCTTCGCCCTAATCTCCGACGGTACCTCGTGTCGAGGAGGTTTTATTCAATTAGGGAGATAGCTGAGGCTGCCACTTCTCAGGAGATTGAGACTACTATGTTCCAGAAAGACAAGGAAGGGAAGACCAAGACAGGACAGAGTGGGGATAAGAACAAGAACAAGAGACCCTTTTCTGGACATCAGCAGCAGCATCAGGGCCCTTATAAAAGGGGACCCCAACAGGATCAGAGAGCGCATCAGCAACGCAAGTTTTAGGGATCTTGTTTTAATTGTCACAAGGTCGGGCATAAGGCATCAGAGTGTCGTAGCGCACCAGCAGGAGCCCAGCAGGGCAAGGGTCCGAACCAGCAGCAGCAACAGCGCCAGTAGGGCAGAGGTTAGGGCCAGCAGAACAGGCTTGAGGCACCGCCAGCAGCTCAGAGGACTGAGGGACAGATTCGAGCAGTTCAGGAGGTTCCTCGGGGGCAGATTGTCCCATATTCTCCATCTCCAGTAGCAGAGCAGCCTTCAGGCACAGGCAGGGTATATGCAGTAGTTCCCCGTGATCATGGAGCCAGCGGATCCGTAGTGGAGGGTACGTTCTTTGTGAATTCCTTTCCCGCTCGTATTCTTTTTGATTCGGGAGGTTCGCATTCTTTTATCTCGCATGCATTTATGGATAGACTCCATCTCATGGCTCAGCCTCTAGACACCCCTTTATCAATATCCACCCCTTTAGGTGAGGTATCGCTTCTGGAGAGCGTTTGTAGGAGGTGTACCGTTAGTTTGGACGAGTCAGAGTTCATAGTTGATTTTGATAGTGTTGCATATGTCCGAGTTCGATGTCATCCTTGGTATGGATTGGTTGTCTTCCTACCATATTAGTATTGACTGCTTTGCGAAGACAGTCAAGTTGCGAGCATCCGACGGGTCCGAGATAATTGTAGCCTCCTCTCAGGGCAACCAATTTGCGGAGTCATTTCTGGCGTACATCGAGGAGGCGATGCGACGGGATCAGGGTGCTGAGTTATTGGAGATTAGAGTTGTCTCGGAGTATCAGGATGTCTTTTCAGGACATACCTGGATTGCCTCCAGTGAGAGAGGTAGAGTTCTGTATTGAGTTGCAGCCAGACACAGCCCCGATATCCCGCGCACCCTATCGCATGGCACCAGCTGAGATGAGGGAGCTTCAGACCCAGTTAGATGAGTTGCTAGCTCAGGGTTTTATTCACCGAAGTCATTCTCCGTGGGGCGCACCGGTCCTCTTCGTGAAGAAGAAGGATGGTAGTATGAGATTATGCATAGATTATAGAGAGTTGAACAAGGTCACTATCCAGAATAGGTACCCACTACCTAGGATTGATGACTTGTTTGACCAGTTACAGGGAGCGCAGTATTTCTCGAAGATTGATCTTCGTTCTGGCTATCATCAGCTGCGGGTTCGGGAGACGGATATTCCCAAGACCGCCTTTCTTACTCGATATGGTTCTTTCGAGTTCTTGGTCATGCCATTTGGGTTGACCAATGCACCCGCGGTATTCATGGACTTGATGAACCGGGTTTTTCGTCCCTTCTTGGATCAGTTCGTGATCGTTTTTATCGATGATATTCTCATTTACTCGAGATCGGAGGCGGATCACGAGGAGCATCTACGGATAGCGTTGAGGACTCTTCAGGAGCATCAGTTGTATGCTAAGTTCAGCAAGTGTGAGTTTTGGCTTTCAGAAGTCAGATTTCTTAGCCATGTCATCAGTAGGGAGGGTATAGCAGTGGATCTAGCTAAGGTCGCAGCAGTTCTTGATTGGGAGCCATCAAAGACGGTGACAGAGATTCGCAGCTTTTTGGGTTTATCTGGATATTACAGGAAGTTCATTCAGGACTTCGCGAAGATTGCGACGCCTATTACACACCTTACGAAGAAGGGTGTACAGTTCATATGGAGCATGGAGTGCCAGAAGGCCTTTTATATTTTGAAGACTAAGTTGACTACAGCGCCGATTTTGACTATTCCGAGCAGTGACAGGACATTCTTCGTATATACAGATGCATCGTTGGCAGGCTTAGGAGGCGTATTGATGCAGACTCAGAGGGTAGTAGCTTATATCTCATGGCAGTTGAGGGTGCATGAGCAGAACTATCCCACTCATGATTTGGAGTTGGCAGCAGTGGTATTTGCACTGAAGTCTTAGAGGCACTACCTATATGGGGTGCAGTTTGAGTTATTCACAGACCATCAGAGTCTGAAGTACCTCTTTTCTCAGAAGGAACTCAATCAGAGGATCCAGTATCATCCGGGGAAGGCGAATGTCGTGGCAGATGCTTTAAGCAGGAAGCGTCGGCATCAGGTTTCGTCCTTGAGGTGTTCGCTGCATCGGGATCTTATCACTCTTAGCTAGTTTGACTTCAGACCTGAGGTTGGTAGTACTAGTGCATTCTTGGGAGCTATGTCAGTGCAGCTATCTTGGAGTGACAGGGTTGTCAGATCTCAGTTGGAAGACTCTTGGATTCAAATCCGTAAGGAGGAGATTTCCAAAGAGCCTAAGGCGGACTGGACCATCGGAGTAGATGGAGGATTGCGGATGAAGGGTAGACTAGTTATGCCAACCAGTGCAGAGCTGAAGAGGGAGTTATTTGATGAGGTACACTGTACTCGGTACACAGTACATCCAGGAACCACCAAGATGTACAAGGATTTGAAGAGACATTTCTGGTGGAGCGGTATGCGTAGAGAGGTTGCAGACTATGTGGCTAGATGTTTTACCTGTCAGCAGGTGAAGGCAGAGCATCAGAGACCGGCAAGGACACTTCAGCTTTACCCATTCCAGAGTGGAAGTGGGCAGACATTTCCATGGATTTTATTGTGGGGTTGCCAAAGTTGAAGAAGGGGAATGATTCAGTTTGGGTGATTGTGGACCGGTTGACGAAGTCAGCACATTTCATTCCAGTGAGGACTACTTATACCGCCGAGGCCTATGCGAGGATATTTATCAGGGAGATAGTTCGACTTCATGGAGTTCCAGACACGATTGTATCGGATCGAGGTTCGGTGTTCACTTCGCACTTTTGGAGGAGTTTTCAGGACTCTTTTGGCAGCAGTCTATCCTTATAACAATAGTTATCAAGCGACGATCGGTATGGCCCCGTATGAAGCATTGTATGGGAGACCTTGTAGATCGCCGATATGTTGGGCAGAGCCAGAGGACAGCTTGATGCTTGGGCCAGAGCTAGTGAGGCAGACTACCGAGAAAGTAGCATTGATCAGGGAGCGGATTCTAGCCGCTCAAAGTCGGCAGAAGAGTTTTGCAGATAAGAGGCGAAGACCCTTGGAGTTTTAGGTGGGAGACTCAGTCATGCTGAAGGTATCGCCTATGAAAGGCGTACAGCGATTTGGGCGACGGGGGAAGCTTGCACCGAGATATATTGGACCATTTCAGATTTTAGAGCGCATTGGAGCTGTGTCATACAGACTAGATCTTTGTTTCTATGCTCAATAAACACTTGCATGATGAGGAGCAGCAGCGAGTATTGGATGCACCAGAGATTGAGCTTCAGGAGGATTTGACTACTATTGAGATTCCGGTTTGTATACTTGCCAGAGAGGACAAGAGACTCAGGAGTAAGGTGATTCCCTTAGTGAAAGTTCAATGGAACCGAGGAGGCGTTGAGGAGATTTCTTAGGAGCACGAGGAGGACATGCGTCGCGACTACCCACACTTGGTTGAGCAGGTAAATTAATTCTTATTATGTTATATATATCTTACTTTACATTTATACCTTTGGTTATGTTTACATTTAACGCTAGAATGAAGATATTTTTGCTTAATTTTCAATCTTTTGGAACACATGGTATATGTATGGGGGGTTCCTTATTTGGATTTTTCGCCCGATGTACTAGTTCCACTAGATTAGGATTTGAGTGAGAATATTACCATTTTAGATCGTTAAGTATAAATATCTCCATATGTTATCTAGTAGTTCATTTTTCGAGATTCGTATAATTTTCGAATTTCGAGGATGAAATTCTTTTAAGGGGCGAAGAATGTAAAACCCTGAAATTTGCTATAATGAATATATGTGAATTATTAATAATAAATAATTCTCTTATTCTAAATAATCATATATATATACGTATATATATCAGATGAATATAATTATCTATGTTTGAGAACCCATCAAGTGTTTCTATGTGAGAGAAATCAGGTGAATAGTCCAACAGACAACAGGAACACTCTTCCTGTTGTGCGATCGACCGCGGCGGTCGACCGCATCGGTCGACCGCACAACGGTCAGAGTGTTTTCTCAGGTTCGGGTTCAAACGGGTTTGGGTCGGGTTTGTGAGTTGGTATATAGGCTAATGATCCAAGACAACCCTCTTGGCATCTAAAATCAGTAACCCTAGCCCCCCTCTCTTCTCTAAAACCCTAATCCTCCTTGTTTGGTGATTTGGGAGAAGTTCTTGAGGATTTGCAACAGTTTTTGGTGGGATTCAGTGAAGGGAAACGTTCTCCTTCAGATTCAGAGATCCATTGCTCACCTGAGGCGAGTATCATCTCGCCCAATCCCTCCCCCCTATTTTGAGTTTTTGATGAGCCCAAATGGTATTTTCATATAAAATTGAGTTCTCTATAATATGGATTACAAGAATCAATGGTTTTAGTTTATAAAAGCTCACCAATGTTCTGTTTAATAAAGATCTAGATCTGAAATTTGCCTAAACAAGAGTTAAATCATTTTTACTGTTTTTAAAACGTTTTTGTTTTATTTCTCATGTATTTAGAATATTGGAAATGTAGATTTCAGGCTTGGGATTAGCTGTTTATCTTCTGTAGAATTTTTGAAACATTAGAACTCCTGTTATCGTAGAGAAATGTCAAATTTTATTTCAGGTTTCGAGCTGACAGAAACCTAGATTTGGGTTTCTGTCCGCTTGGCGGTCGACCGGAGCGGTCGACCGCTGGGCTCGCTGTAAGGGCAGAAACAGTCTGCGGTCGACTACGATGCTCTGGCGGTCGACCGCGAGACCGCAGCGGTCGACCGCCAGGGCGTGTATCAGAGTGCGGTCGACCGGTGCGGTCGACCACCGCACTGTCTGTTGCAAATCCCTGTTTGTTGTATTTTTGAGTATTTTACTCATGTTCAGAGAGTTTGCCTGGATTATCTGACTTTGGTTTTTAGTCCTTACTATCCTACCAGCATGATAGATGACCTGAGGGTATAAATTAGGGACTTACACACTGATTTGAGTGGGGATTGATATAAGTAGATTTCACTATATATCACAGTGATATTTTTCACCATTTCACAGTCCTCGTGTTGGACTATAATCCATAGAAGTCTCGTGTTGGACTATAATCATAGAGTCCTCGCGTTGGACTATAATCCATTTCAGTCCCTGTTGGACATTTGCCACTTATTCCATGAGTTGGAAACTACAATTATATAGTTCCTGTTCGGACATAGTTCTTAACCCTGCATATGACTTTCTCACAGGCAGTTCATGACATGATAATTATGTAGATTTTGACATGACACTTATGTAGATTTAACATGATTTCAATGTAGGGCTATGATATAGCACTGGCACTTATGTTCTGAGATTAGTTGTATTTCTTTTATTATTGTTACTGTACTAGAACCTCGGGTTTAGTGGTTAGGGGTTTACAATTTGAGATATAAGGTATATACATGAGGGTTTCCTTGTTTGGATTATTTCGTTCGACGTACCTATTTCTCGTGTTGTAAATTCCAAATTTCCAAACCCTCTTTAGTAAGATCAATGAGTTTAGATCTATTAAATATTATCTGTATTTTCTTATACAACGAGCCCTGTTCCCTTGGGGTTGGTTGTGATGTTACTCGCTAACGCTTTGACGCTCGTTGTCCCTCCCCCTTTCAGGTAACGAGCCAGGAGCCCGGAGAGTCGCAGGTTGATGGGGATGCATTTTAGCCTCCTCCGTCTATTTGGTTATATATTTTCTTTTAGGAGTTCCACAGTAGATTTTTTCTTAGACATTTGAGAGTCATGTTCTAGAAGTTGTAAAGGCTGTGTGCCTTATTTCCTTTTCGTCGGATATTTGTATTTGAGACTTGTTTTATCTATTCAGACATTGATTTTGTATTTCTATATGTTGGATGATGAGATATCTATGTGGTAGTTATCATTCCATTCAGTTATCTCTTGTGTTATTTGTTACTTGCTTTTGTACCTACACCTGTTGTTGACTCTACTAGATAGATGTTAATTGTGATGGTGAAACATGTTATTGCATGGTGTGGTGCATGGCAGGTTTGACATTCTTGGTTTCACCTTGGACTACAGCCTTGTGTGAACCCAGAGACGTCACACTTTGTTGGATGATGATGATGGAGATGAAGAAAAGTTTAAAGGTTTGCTTTTCTTTTATTTCTCTCTTTTATTTCTTTTTAGTAATTTCTTTATTATTGCTTATTAGTTAGATTTACATTCATGCTTGTAGTGTAGATTTATTTTCTTGTCTTTTTATTTTTTTTTGCACTTTAATTTGTAGAGTAGATTTATTTTCTTGCATTTAATTTTTGTAATTTTATTTTGTAGTTTAGATTTTAATTCTTTTTAGTTAGATTTATTTCTTGTTCATAGTTTAGATTTTTCTTTTCTTTTTCTTTTTGTAATTTGGGCCTAATCCAATAAGTTTTTTAAATTTTCTGTGATTGAATTGCAATTCTAAAAACAAAAATATTACACATGTGATGATGACAAGCGGGCAACAAATTGCGCCGCTAATCCTTTCTGAATTGCAAAACCTAACCTACGAAACACATACTCAGCGGACCCTGCTATCGCCACATTCTTATTCGCGAATTTCTGAACCCTCCTGAGGAACTCCACCATATCAGCTGCAAGGAAACCAAACGTGTCGAAAGCGAACGGGATGAAGCTGTGGTGGTTGTCCTTGCAAGCTTGATCATGTTTGCCCACCTTAGCCTCTGCCGCTCTATCCGCTGCATGCCCAACCTTGAACTCTCCATTACCAAACCCCACCAACGGAGACACCCCTGTAAGATCAACACAAGCATGCTTCCCCCCGCTCCAACTATAGACAAGAACGTCTGCCGGCCTTAGAGTAGATCTAGTCTCTCCAGGAGGAGTGAGGAAGTTGACCGGCGCTTCCTTCTTTGATGGGATCCCTGCTCTCTGGAGGATATCATACAAGACATCTCTGACTAAGTCGTGCCTGTACTTGAACGCCGGCTGCTTCTGACAATGGATGGCATGCTCTCCAAAAGCATCCATCTGCGTCCTACGACAAACTGGACACACTGTCCCCTCCACGAATAAAGGAACCAACAACCTGTACCTAAGGATGGCTTGGTATTCCCCCGGAGTCATACGCTGCCCCAAACCCTCAATAGGCTTGGCCAACAAGAAATCCTGGGCGTGCTTTGCCCGCAGGCACTCAACAATCGCAACCTGCCTCTCTAAAAGGTCAAACTCTATCGATAAATCTCTACAAACGCCACCATAAAAGATGTCTGCCAAATAACGCATTGGTTTTGGGGGGACAGACCCTTTAGTGGTGATTTGAAGAAGATCAACCTCAGGTAGCTTGGCTTGAAGAAAGGCCCGAGCGGTAGTAAACTGACCTCCGAAGTGCAATATCAAACTGGGTTGCCGCCTGAGCAAAGAGCTGCGGCGGGCAAGCCCTCAAGGTGAAATACAACTTGGACAAACCCGCACAAGCCCTCAAAAGGACGAGCTCGCACTGTGGATCCCTAAGCTGGTCCAACGCTTCCATTAACTGAGTCGCCTTTGCCACCCTCTTTGCTGCTAACCCACCAACAAACCCCTCATCCATGCTAACTGCTCCACCTAAAAGCCTTACTCCATCACGAGGCCGACTGATATTCAAGGGAAAAAGCCCCTCCAGCAAACTTCTAGGATCCGGTGAGGGCCAGAATATTTCAGTTTTGGTTACATTGAGGTCCAACCCGAGTCTTGGGCCTTCAGTCTCGATCACCTTATATGCCTTAGCAATTTCCAAAGTATCTCCGATCAAGGACCCATCGTCCAAGTACCAAGCATGAAGAGCCAACTTGCACTCTTCCTGCACTCGTAGAATCAATGGGTGAAGCGTGAGTGCGAATAACAGAGGCCCTAGCGGGTCCCCCTGCTGGATCCCCCGAGCAGACCAAATGTGATCCACCCCCAAATATAGTCTAGCGGGCTGCACATATAGAAATTCCACCCAAGGAGAGATCGCCGAACACTTAAGGCGTACTTCCCACAACATACTACTCCTGTCGACCAAGTTAAATGCATTCCGAAAGTCAACCAAAAGCATGGAGAGCGAGTCATCCGCATGGTGGACATCAACGAACCTATTAACTGCATGCAAAACTGCTTCTGCCCCTCCTGAGACTCCCACCCCAAACTAAAAATCTCCCAAATAACTCGCCATGTCATTCCCCACCTTCTTCATGGCCACTTTAGAGATGAGACGCCTCCAAATGGTACCTACCGCAATCGGCCTTATGCCCCCATCATTCTTCAACAACGGAGTAAGGGGAGCACTAGCAATAAACTCCGCCAAGGAGGCCGGACAACGCCCTTGCAACCACAAATTAACCACTGGAGTGAGAGCCGTGAGAAGGTCGTTAGCAATAGTGGACTTCGGACCACAAAGTGCATCTAACAAGTGCTGTGCTCGAAGGCCATCACAGCCACAAGAAGTCCCCTTAGGGAAGGACCGAATGCAATGGAGAACCTCCCCGCAGTCCACTAAGAGCGGCTCTTGATCATACCCAAAAGCTGGCAACACCGGAGGAGGAGCCGAAGGGTGCTTTTCCTGAAGGGACTGACGTGTCTGCGGAGTGTCTGGTGCAACTCCCGAGGACGTGAGGACCTTCACGGCCGCTGAATAGTGCCCGTCCGATATCTTCCTCAAACACTGTTTAACATTGTTAGCAGTTGGGCGAGCACCGGGGTCGTCAAGTCGGGCCGAGGGGGGGAGAAGGGAGCTCTCTGAACATGGTGTCAAGGAGTTTTTGGGGGCCTCCAACCTCACCCCAGGTGGATAATGCCTCCAAGATATGCCGTTGTTGAAGAGCCTTTCTGTTACTTGACCTTGAACTCTTGCGATCATGGGTTTTAATAACCCTTAAAGTGCAACATGGCAAGATCAAAAGCCGTACCCAAGCGTCACAAGATTGCGGGTTGGAGGACACCCCAAAGAGCGAGGCTTTGAGGGCAGCCGAGAACGCCAACCTACAAGATGGGGGAACACTTTTAACCGTTCGAAGACCCCAATTAAACACCCTTTGAAGTGAACTACTATCGAGCTTACAATGCTGTGGACCCAAGGAGGGGATAGGTGACACAGACTCGAGGATAGGAGGGGCGCAAGGCCGAGTGATACCCACAATGGCACACCCCGCATTGCCCTCGTCGTCCTCTAAAGGTGGTGAAACAGACAGTCCCATGTCATGTTTACAATGCTTACTTAGAGCATGGATCCTCAAGCATGTACCACACATCCATTGCCCCATAGCACGTAGGGTGGCCTCAAAAGCGTTGAAAATGGAGATGTCACGGCCTAAAAGCCTCTTGCATTCCTCGACCTTAGACTCCGAATTGAGATGATGTTTGCGTAAGTGTACAACCAAATACCCAGGGGTGAGTCCCCTACCCTCAGATCCCCCTGCCGCGCATCCGTCAAGTCCCTTGAGAGGGCAGCGAACAAAAAACTTCTGTGTCGCCTGAGGAAAAGACAGGATTAACCCTCCGAACTGTGGCACTCCTCCTAAACTTTGGCCCTCCTCCTGAACTGTGGCCATGTATATAAAAAATTACACCGCCCAGCGATGCGAGGGTGGGCGATGGCGTCGGTGGGCGATATGCGGGCGATATGCAAGTTGGACGGGTTTCGTCGTCGTTGGCGGCGACTACGAAAGATGCTTCCAAAGAACGACGATATAGACGAACTGAATCTGGCTTCGTTTTCCAAAAAGCGGCGGCGGCTTCATTCTCCCTTCGTTCCCTGATGGAGGTGGCTTGATGATTTTGAAAATAAATTTGAATAAAAGAAATTAGCTTAAGAAAGAATCTCCAGTGCGTGCTCCGGCTTCGTTCCCTTCGTTCTCTGATGGCGGCGTCTTCGTTCCCTGATGGCGTCTTCGTTCCCTGATGGCGTCTTCGTTCCCTAATGGAGGTGGCTTGATGATTTTGTAATTAGTTATTTTTCTTCTTGCTTTTAATTCTTAAGATGTGAAATTAATTCTTATAGGAATCTTACAATTGTATGAAACTAGTCTAATTTTTTTTATATTGTATGAATTATTCTCTTTCACTTAAAATATTCATGTTTAGGATAATCAACTAGAAAACTAATTGGTAGAAGAAGAATTTGATAATCTATTATCTTAAATGGTTTGATAGGTTATGCTTATGAATTCTAGGATTACTATCTTGTTATTGTTCTTATCATGAATAGTAATTTTGACTTAGATGATAATTTGATAGGTTATACTTTCCTTAAATGGTTTTATAGTCTATGCTTAATAAATCTAAGTTAAAATATGATAAAAAGAGAATAGTTTGTATTTTGTAATTAAGATTATCTAGTGGATTAAATTCTAGAATTCTCATATCTTTAATTGAATCCTCCATCTTCACTTTCTTGAATTTTCTTTTCATTCTTGATTTTATTTCTTGATTTTATTCATTCTTCTTTCTTGCCTTGTGATTTCATTTATTCTTTGATTCTTTCTTCTCTCCTCTAAAATTCAATTTATTGTCTCTTGCATATATTCACAATAATCACTCATCACAATCACATTTATTCTTTAATCCTATTTTTTTCATGCACAAAACATAAGAACCAATTCTAATAATCTCTTAAAATCACCTTCCTCGTGGAATCGATAACTTTTTATACTATAACTTGATCAATTGTGCACTTGCAATTTTGGTACATAATTATGCCGCATTAAGTTTTTGGCGCCGTTGCCGTGGAGGGTGCTAAAATAGGATTTTATTAATTTGGTTCTTTAACTTGTGTGTTTTTCTTGTGAAGGAACCGTTTGGAGCTTGAAAATCTTGGATTGAAAATCAAGAACTTGGAGAATTGCTTTCGGGTAAGTCTTCTTTCTAGCGTTTTCAATTCCACCATTTTTAGTTAGCTTCACAATTAGAGACAATTAGGATTTAAAAAACAAAGATTTTATTTTTGTTGACCATAATAAAATTCACCTTTCACTTGGACATTAACTAACAAGATAATAAATTCAAACAAGAGCTCTCTTCTCACATTTGATTGTTGTTGATCATAATTAAAAAAAAGATTTTATTTTTGTTGACCATAATAAAATTTACCTTTCACTTGGACATTAACTAACAAGATAATAAATTCAAACAAGAGCTCTCTTCTCACATTTGATTGTTGTTGATCATAATAAAAAAAAAAGATTTTTCTCGTCCTTTTTAGTTGCTTTTAATTTCTAGGGTTGCATTTCATATAGCTAGTAGGAATTCACCAACGTGATTGTAGCACTTGATTTGGCACATAAAACATTCTTAAGGGCAAAACCCCTAATCAAGATAAGGTAAGGGATTTCATCACCTTTTACTTAGCCCACAAATCACTAATTCCTCACTTTAAAAACCCAAGCCTCCTAAAACTCAATAGACGTTAACCCCTAAGGATTCGAGCTCAATAAGGAACAAGAAATCCTTAAGTGAACCGGTTTAAGTTTTCTCGGATTAGTTGGTGTCTAAGGCAAGATTTAGGGGTTGCGTAAAGCGCTCCGCAAGGAACGATGTACTTAATTGATCTCTGATCACCCTCTAGTACTATCCTTACCTGGCTAACTACCTGGGTAAAACTTTAATCTTTTCACTGTAGGAGTTTTTGGTTTGGAGCTGGTCTAGTTGAGTTAGGCTAAATCCTAGAATTAGAATGATTGAAAAATGATTACTTTGATTTGTTTTAGTTAGGTTTTCTCTATCTTTTTCTTCTAAAAAAAAACTAATTTTTTTTCTTTCCTTAAAAAAAGTTGTTTTGGTGTATGCAAACTTGGGTTAGGGATAATTCTTATCGTTTAATCCGTGTTGAATTGGGTTAGGGATAATTCTTATCGTTTAATCCGTGTTGAACCAATCCAAGAAATGGCAAATCAACCCGTTCTCCAGGATATGTGTTACCCGTGTTGAACCAATCCAAGAAATGGCAAATCAACCCGTTCTCCAGGATATGTGTTACCCTACCAGAAATAAAATTTTGTCTTGCATAAGGCTCCCCGAAGCAAATGGAGCAAATTTCGAGCTTAGACTGCATTACATAAACATGCTTCCCAAATTCCTAGGAAATGAAACAGAAGATGCATTTATTTTATCTCAGAATTTGAGGAAGTGTGTATTATGATTAAAATGAGAGAATTAACCGAAGATATGGTTAAGCTTAGATTAATTCCATTTGCTCTTAAGGACAAAGCTAAAAAATGGCGGTACAGCTTACCGATAAATTCCATCTCAACTTGGGAGGAATTTGTCACCGTTTTTCTCAAAAAAAAATTTCCTATTCATAAAACGGTAAAGCTTAGGAACAGTATTCAAAACTTTAAAATTGTCCTAGGGGAGCCATTCTGGAAATATATTGACCGATTTAAAGATCTTTTAATCCAATATCCTCATCATGGTCTAGAGAAATGGCGATTGTGCCAAGTCATATATGAAGGATTGGACTATTCTTTAAAAACATCTTTAGAATCAATGTGTCAGGAAGATTTTATGAGGAAAAACGCAGATGAAGCTTGGGAATTCCTAGAAAGTCTATCCGAGAAAACAATGCAGTGGGAACACTGTGATGACATGGTTTCATCAGTTCCCCAATCTAAGTCTAGTGGTCTTTCCCTGGAGTGAAACATTGCTTCTGAAGCAAAGATGGAAACAATTCTACGAAGGTTAGAAGCATTAGAAGTTAAAGAACGAGCTCTAGCTCAAATCAATCATGTTTCTGCCCCAGATGTCATAACTGTCAGTCTTCTACCCATGTTTCAAAGGAATGCTCTCTCTTAGGAAACAACCATGCATTAGAACAGATGAATGCTGCATTCCAGCACCCTAGAAATGATCCATTTTCTCTAACCTAAAATCCAGATTGGAGAAATCATCCCAACTTTGTATGGAATCAAGGAAATTCTCCCGAAAATCAAAACTTCATTCCCGCGTCTAACCCTCAATTCCCTAGGGGAAATACACTTCCATTCAACGCACCAAATAATTTTCAACAAGCTAACCTAGTTTTTCCAACCCAACATCATCATCCTCACCAGCCTACAAATCCTTCAAATTCTGATCATGACAAACGTTTAAGTGTCTTAGAAAAGGGTTTAGAAGTTATGATCAAAGCTTCTACACAAACTACCAACATGTTGACCCAGTCATCCACAACTCTAAATTCCTCCATGCAAACCACCGGCCAAGTGCTCAACTCGAACACTCAAGCCATAGTACAGTTAGAAACCCAACTTAGGCAACTAGCCACTGTCGTGAGTGAGAGAGAAAAAGGAAAATTCCCAAGTCAACCTGTTATAAACCCTAAAGACAATAGATCCAGTTCAACCCATCCAGCTCATGTGAATGCAGTTCACACTCTAAGATCAGGGAAACAAATAGACAATCAGGTTAGAACACCACCAGATCAAACCCCTTCTCCCATCCATCACACTCCTTCCGATAAAGCAATTCCTTCCGATGACCAAAACGCTGAACATGAGATTGAGCCTGATCTAGATAGGTATAGGCCCGTTGCCCCCTTTCCAGATAGGCTCAAACCTAGGAAAAACTCCATGCAGGTTGAGAAAATCTTAGAAACATTTAAACAGGTCAAGATCAACATCCCTCTCCTAGATGGAATCGAATAAATCCCCTCTTATGCAAAATTCTTGAATGACTTATGCACTAAGAAAAGAGCCACCAAGGTCCCCAAGAAAGTCTTCTTAGCTGTCAACCTCAGTGAAATTTTTTCAAAACCATGCCGTTAAAATACAAGGACCCTGTTTGTCCCACAATTCCATGCCTCATAGGTAACACTCACATTGATAAGACACTTCTAGACTTAGTGTAGGCATATAAAATTGCTTATAGGTCCCTTAGCACAGCTCGGCACAAACCGACGAACCAACGAGGCAACGAGGTTGACGAATCGCACGCAAGCAACGGAATACATCCATTCGCGTGTGGAATCAAGCCAAGTGTTCGAAGAGTCAATGAGTCATCCAACCAAGGACAGACTCGGACGAATCACGATCGAATCAAGATTAGTTTCGGACTCGAACTCAGAAGTGGATTTACTGCCAAATCAGGAATCGGATCTACTGCCAAATCAGATCAACAAATCAGAGTCCGAATCAACCACGAGACCGGACAAAACGACAAAACACAATGCCTAAGGGGGGCTCGGCCAAAGCTGAGCCACCCATGGGTGGCTCGGCCAAGAGCCAAGCCACCCATAGGGGCTGCTGATGGGCAATAACCAAGGTCGGCACCCAGCAGCAATCCCCGAGACCACGCCGAGGGCTTCGGGTCCGAGACTCAAAAGAGAGTATTTCCTTTCAAGGACGAAGACGTTCAGCCATCTTCGAATCCCTCCTTGGAAGCAACAAGATCAATGCTCAACGCACCCCTAATCACAAATAGGAGGAAGCTGAGCAACACTACGACCCAAAGTACTGTGCATACCACAGGAGGGTCGTTCATCCCCAAGGATTGGCTTTGCTCTCAGATAACATTGCAGACGCTGGTTGAAGCGCGGCGTCATATAGGCTCAGCCATAAGCCAAATAAGAACGGTAAAGACTCGCAAGAGTATAGCGAGTATACAACTGTTTCTCAATCCTCCAGCCAACAAGATGCATGAGGTTAAACTGGACTTCCTTACATATCCAACAGGTATACTGAGTCTAAATGTTTCCTTTCTTTCAACGGAGTTCCGCTGGAGAATAACCATGCTTGATATACCTTAAGGATAACCCGGACACCCAACTGAGTACAATACCATACCAGTTTTTGGGCAAGGAAGCTGGGGTGGATGATTCATCTGGTAACGGGAAGTTCCGCAAAGTAAATCCATATAGTGTATTCTTAGGGAATAATCCGATCACACAGAAGAATGTGAATAAGAACTCGCCATTCAAATTCTCACCGAGTCTGTGCACTCACACTCTCCCCTCTCTGATTCGCCCAATGAACGAGAGGTCCAAATCGAGCGATGCAAACTTCCTACAGTTAGGACGTCTCAATCTCCCGATTGTCCACGCCATTTCTACACGTTAAGGACCACAGAAACAAACCCGCTCTCGATTCCCCAATGAAACGAGAGGTCGCACATTGAGGGCGATCAAACCTTGCGCTAGCAGTTAGGATCGTCTCAAAACCTCCAATTTGGTCAACCTTCTTAGCAGTTAGTGACGGGGCACAGTCAAAATCGCCTCTCGTCCTCCAATGAACGAGCGGTCCATTCAACCTCAAGTGATCAAGCCTTCCTACAGTTAGGGTCACCCCAAATTCCCATTTGGGGCCAAACCTTCCTACAGTTAGGACCAAAAATAATTCACTCTTCGATAAACGAGATAAATTCAGCGGCTTTAGTTCGGTAATAACTCTGTACAGTTAGGAATCATCCGAGAGTTTTTGATTTGCGGAGTGGAGTCCCACTCTAGTTTCATCGTTCCGGATTCTGGGGGTGAGATCGCCACTCCGAGTCTGCTTTCGAAAGCTGAAGAAAGAATATAAAATTCTTCTTCTTCAGTGTCGGAGATAGAATATGAATTTCTTCGCTCCCTCCTATTTCGGGTTCGTCTGGCCCCCCCAGAGAAGACACGCGATTCCTTTTTGCACTCTCAAAATGCTGTGCCTACGGTACACGGAATTATTATCCGGCGAATCCTAAGTAGGGATCAGTCAGCTAACACGTGTTGCCGGTTTAGTCTTTCACCGATTGAAAAGAGCACTAGAATTCGGCAGTCTAGGGAAGTTTATATCGCTGAATCCTCAGGCATGGGGATAAGTCTGCACCTTAACACCGCTGGCGCAGTTTAGTCTTTTTCTGTAGAAAAAGACTCTCAGAGTTTTCGATTCTGGGTATCCTATCGCTGAATACGCTAAGCAAGGATAAGTCTGGCGCTTCCACCGCGCTGCCGTTTAGTTCTTAAGCGCGTCAAAAAGAACACCCGTTACATATTCAATAATTGTGACAGGGTCTGTTTATTAATAACACCAAAATCTATGCCCGTACACGCATGGGAACTTCATCCTGAATCTAAGAAAGGATATGCGACGGCTAACAGCGTCGGCCGGTTTAGTCTTGTCTCGCGAAGACAAAAGACACCAGAGTTCGATTCTGGGATTTTATCCCGAAGCCTAAGTAGGGATAAGTCAGGCGTCTAATACACTTGCTGGTAGCCTATTCCCTAAGCAATGGCGAAGTCTACGTATTCGAAGTCGTGAGCATCAACAGTCTAAGGGATTCATTCCTTTAGCACAACGTCCACATGCGGAAGCGGGTTAGACCAATCGCGCATGTAACGGCCGAGTCAAACGGTAACGGTAAGAGCACCGTCAAACTCCGTTGAAGGCTGGGGGTTAGCCAAAACCTAACAACAACGCGCTAAACACGCGTGCCGGGTAGTCTATTCCCGTGACGAAGACGAAGTCTACGTATCCAATATCGTAGCACTAAGAGGGCGTTAACTCTTAGGCACAGAGTTAGCATGCGGAATAGACGGCATTTATACATTCGCATGCTGCCCGACCAAAACGGTATGTCGGTTAAAGGCTTATCAAACGGCCGTTTAAGGCTGGTTGTTAGCTAAAAATCCTAAAGTCAACAACCTAACACGTGTGGCCGGTAAGAGCCTAGTTCCTGTAACAATAGTGAAGTGTATGTATCAACATCATAGCCAGACAAAGTCTCAGAGAATTCATTCTCTTACACACACGTTCCATGCGGACGTGTTTAGAGCAATCCACATGCTAGGCGCGCGACTCAAACGGTAGTCGGTAAGGCTCATCAAACACGCGTTTGATGGCTGACGGGGTTTGCCAAAAATACTATAAATACAAGAGTTATGACGCATCAGCTTCATTAGTTGGTCCTCGTGACTTGAGCCATCCAACGACATTCCGAACCCTAGGGTCAACAGCCAGACAACGCGTAACCCTAGGTCAACCCAATCAATTGCGTTGCGCATCAAAAAGTCAAGTACGATCGTTCAAAACCCTAAGGTCAACCAAGGTCCGAATCAACGCGTAAACCAGGTCAACGCCAGTTCAAGCGCGTTGCGATCAAAAACAGTCACCAGGTACGACATTCGAAACCCTAGGGTCAACGCGGTCAACGCGTAAAGCCCTAGGTCAACGCGATCAATGCTGTTCAACGAAAGAATAATATCCGCGAAAAGTATACGAGTATGATAACTGGGCTTCTTATACTCCAATAAGGTATATGAGTATAACTGTTCCTATTTTTTGTTGAGAAGTTCGCTGGAAGTGTTTTTTTTATAATATTCTTAAGGATAGACTCAACAACACTACGCGCGACCAACGCGTCGCTAAAATAAAGTCCCAAAATCGATGTTAGCTAGTATCGAAATCAGCGAATCCGGACTTCAAGTTTAAAATTACCGACAACGGTCAGCAATTGCCATGCACCGGAACTCTACAGACATTCGGCAAAGCACCGAAATAGCCTGGAGGATTGAAGGAATCAAGAGCAGAAGGCCATTCAAGGTCCCGTTACACCGACTGAAGTTGGGACAATCATATCAAATAGTATTCCAGAATCTCTTCTATAAAAGAACGAGGCTGAAATAGCTTTGGAGGGGGTATCCGGATCTCGATCCCGGTCGTGGAGGAGGTCGAATACGAATTCGACCAGCAGAAGTTCGAGGAGTACTTGTCGTCCTCGTCTGGATCAACCTCCCCCCGCAAGTACAAAAAGTTCTCCTCCAGGAGAAAAACTCGTTGGTATGAAGACGTTGAAGACACCAACGAAGATCTCGCCCCGTTTGATGCCAAAATCGCATCGGGTGAGATTCCTCCAATTCCCAACCAGGCCGGATCTGCTCTGGCCAACCCTTATGCCGCAGGGGGTGTGGTGACTCTCTCGAAGAGAGCCCGCCAAAGGCAACGTCAACGCCTTGCGAAACAATTCGCAAAGGCCATGGAGTCTGTTGACGGGATCCGCTACAACGCGGATCTGAAGAACAAGAGAGGCAAAAAGCCTCAACAATCAATGAATGGTGGTTCCTCCATGCCAACAACAATGCAATGGGTCCGTGTCAAACGGAACCGATCAATGCTGGAGGAGCGCATTCGCAAGCGCCGCGCACTATCAGGCTGAAGAAGCCCGTAGAAAGCTACAGAAAGAGGTGGCCAAGAAGCCGCCATCAACCAGCAAAGTTTGGAGGCCGAAGTCAGAAGCGGCGGTTCAGACCCAAGAGCGTCAACTGTAGCCGTCGAAAGTTTAACTTCCGGCGAATCAATCTAAACCGCCGATGATTTCCACAACTGCTCCGGGAGATCCCGCAGGACCATCCCAGAAAAGGAAGTCAGTCTTGGAACGCCTTGGTCCACTTCCCGAGGAGCGAAGCAAAGCTCCAATCCAAAGACGTTTGGGTCCACTAAGAAAACCCCGAACAAATCAACATGATGGGGGTCGCCGCAACCCTCAACATGACAAAGAAATCGTGGCACCCAAGCGCACTACTTTGCGCATCGAAGTTCAGGAGCCCGTTGAGAATTCACGCCCACAAAGGTGCGTTTCAAGACGCGTGACTCTCGAAAGTCCAAAGAAGGTAATTCACTCTCAGAAGGAAACGTTATCATCTGATGATGATTGCGTTATACCTGAAAAATCGTGCCAACACACGATAGGTTGCTCCGACTTTCAAATGGAAGAGCTGTACCATTGTGCTGGGAGTACGAGCAAAGCCAGAAAGAGAAGTCCTCGAAGGCTAGAAACTCAGTGCCCTTGTTTAAAGCTCATTCGGGCGGTACTGTCTGAGTGCAACTGCATCAAGGCAGTCCCCGAGCGAATTTTAGTGTTCGAAAGGCTTAATACCGAAACGCCAAGACCGAGGTCTAGGCGCTTCCGACAAAGAGGAAGGGTAATTGAAGACGGAGAACTTCCTAGGGTCACTACCAATATGACCAGCAAAAGGGCATCGACAAGGGATAATCCCGAGTCAATGCCGCCAATACCCCGGTATCTAACTCGTCTGCAGTCTAGAGCTATCATACGAGGAACTTATGGTAGGGTTCGGACAAGATTACCTTCAGAAGATGAAGAATCGGATTCCTGCTCTGCTGTCGCATCAGATAACACGGTATCCAGCGAATGACAACCCCGCGAGTCATTCATGATAAGCGCGGAACAAGTGGCCAAGATGCTCGAAGAAGCCATGGCTAAACAGCAAGAGAGCTTCAGGTTCGAAATGCAGATGGCTATGCAGAATATGAGAGAAATGCATGAGCAACAAATTCAAGCACTAACGAACCAGCAAGGCGAACCGAGCCGTCGCAACCAAGTTCATCAGGAAGACGAGGATACGAATGAAACTCGTAATGCCAATAATCCTCCCATCAATGCAGGGGGTGGTAACGAGAATGCTAGTCACAACACCACGCTTCCACCTCAGAATCGTGCCGACGAAAACTCGGGTGAAAGTCTGAAAATCAAAAATCTCGAGAGCAAAATCAATACGTTGATTTCCGCTCAAGAGATAAAGAAGACTGGCATTCCTTGTCCATACCCGAGAGAATGGGAATCAATCCCGTATCCGGCGAAGTTCAACTTAATCAACTTCACGCCGTTTGATGGGAAGGGTTCACCCACTCAGCATTTGATTTACTTTGCTATCTCTGGGAACGAGCCTCTGATGGTGCGGTCCTTCGTTGGCACTCTTCGCGGAGCCGCCTTCGATTGGTATCGTCGCCTCAAGCCAGGAAGCGTGAACAGCTGGGACGACATGGAAACTAAGTTCCTCGCTAACTTCTTCGACGACGACACCGAAATATCCATCGGAACGTTGCTCGACGAGAAACAAAAGGAAGGGGAGTTGGTCGACACATTCGTCAAGAGGTTTCGGAACAAGGCGATGAACTGTCGGGACCCGATCACTGAGAAATTCATTCTCCAGACTTGCCACAACAACCTTGCATTGGACGTGTTGGAAGCAATGGGAACAGCACCGTCTGACACTTGGAAAGACTTGAAGGTGCGCGGTGAACAAGCTGAACGCTTCCTCCGAAGGAAGAAGGCCGAGAGGAACCGACCGACAGTTAATCCGCTCAACTCAAACTTCGCCTCTCGTGGTAAGGGCAAAACACCTGCAGCTACTGGCGGTGCTAATCAAGCGTCACAACAGCAATCCCGAAGGCAGCAAAAGACTTCGGGTCCGAGACTCCAAAGAGAGTATTCCTTCAAGGACGAAGACGTTCCAGCCATAAGTATAAGAGTATAAACTGCTTCTTAATACTCCAAAGAGTATACGAGTATAAACTGTTTCTCAATCCTCCAACAAGTGCATGAGGTTAAACTGCTTCCTTACATACTCCAACAGGTATATGAGTCTAAACTGTTTCCTTTCTTTCACGGGAAGTTCCTGGAGAATACCATGCTTGATATTCTTAAGGATAACCCGGACACCCAACTGAGTACAATACCATACCCAGTTTTGCAAAGGAAGCTGGGGGTGGATGATTCATGTAACGGGAAGTTCCCAAAAGAAATCCATATAGTGTATTCTTAGGGATAATCCGATCACCACAGCAAGATGATGAATAAGAAACTCCCATTCAAATTCTCACCGCGTCTGTGCACTCAACACTCTCCCCCTCTCGATTCCCCCAATGAACGAGAGGTCCACAAATCGAGCGATCAAACCTTCCTACAGTTAGGATCGTCTCAAATCTCCCGATTGGTCAAACATTTCTACAGTTAGGACCAAAAACAAAACCCCTCTCGATTCCCCCAATGAACGAGAGGTCCACAAATTGAGCGATCAAACCTTCCTACAGTTAGGATCGTCTCAAACCTCCCAATTGGTCAAACCTTCTTACAGTTAGGACCACAGTCAAAATCCCCTCTCGATTCCTCCAATGAACGAGAGGTCCACTTTCAAATCGAGCGATCAAACCTTCCTACAGTTAGGATCGTCTCAAATCTCCCAATTGGTCAAACCTTCTTACAGTTAGGACCACAGTCAAAATCCCCTCTCGATTCCTCCAATGAACGAGAGGTCCACTTTCAAATCGAGTGATCAAACCTTCCTACAGTTAGGGTCACCTCAAACTCCTGTTTGGCCAAACCTTCCTACAGTTAGGGTCAAAACCATAATTCACTCTCGATAAACGAGAAATTCATCTTTAGTTCGGTAATCAAACCTTCCGACAGAGTGTCGAGAGATAGAATATGAAATTCTTCCTCTCCTATTTCGGGTTCGTCTTTGCCCCAAGAGAAGACACCACCTTTTTCAACTCTCAAAATCTGTGCCTCACAGGTACAGGGAATTTTATCCCGAATCCTAAGTAGGGATAAGTCAACGCCTAACACGTGTTGCCGGTTTAGTCTTTCACCGATTGAAAAAGACACTAGAATTCCAGTCTAGGAAGTTTATCCTGAATCCTAAGCAGGGATAAGTCTGCACCTAACACGCGCTGCCAGTTTAGTCTTTTTCTGTAGAAAAAGACACCAGAGTTCGATTCTGGGGTATCCTATCCTGAAACCTAAGCAAGGATAAGTCTGCGCTTAACACGCGCTGCCGGTTAGTTCTTAACCGTCAAAAAGAACACCCGTTCACATATTCAACATTGTGACAGGTTGTTATTAATAACACCAAAATCTATGCCGTACACGCATGGGGAACTTCATCCTGAATCCTAAGAAAGGATATGCCGACGCCTAACACGCGTCGCCGGTTTAGTCTTTCTCCGAAGAAAAAGACACCAGAGTTCGATTCTGGGGAATTTTATCCCGAAGCCTAAGTAGGGATAAGTCAGCGTCTAATACACGTTGCTGGGTAGCCTATTCCCATAACAATGGCGAAGTCTACGTATTCGAAGTCGTAGCATCAAGTCTAAGGGAGTTCATTCCTTTAGCACAACGTCACATGCGGAACGGGTTTAGACAATCCGCATGTAAGCCCGAGTCAAACGGTAATCGGTAAGAGCACGTCAAATCCGTTGAAGGCTGGGGGTTAGCCAAAAACCCTAAAGACAACGCCTAACACGCGTCGCCGGGTAGTCTATTCCCGTGAGAAAGACGAAGTCTACGTATTCAATATCGTAGCACTAAGAGCGTTAACCCTCTTAGCACAACGTTACATGCGGAACGGATTTATACAATTCGCATGCTAGCCCGACTCAAACGGTAGTCGGTAAAGGCTTATCAAACCCGTTTAAGGCTGGGGGTTAGCTAAAAATCCTAAAGTCAACACCTAACACGTGTCGCCGGGTAGCCTATTCCTGTAACAATAGTGAAGTCTATGTATTCAACATCATAGCACAAAGTCTCAGAGAATTCATTCTCTTAGCACAACGTTACATGCGGAACGGGTTTAGACAATCCACATGCTAGCCCGACTCAAACGGTAGTCGGTAAAGGCTCATCAAACCCGTTGATGGCTGAGGGTTTGCCAAAAATCCTATAAATACAAGAGTTACTGACGCATCAGCTTCATTAGTTGGTCTCGTGACTTGAGCATCCAACGACATTCGAAACCCTAGGGTCAACGCCAGACAACGCGTAACCCTAGGTCAACGCCAATCAATGCGTTGCGATCAAAAAGTCAACGTACGACGTTCAAAACCCTAAGGTCAACGCCGATCAACGCGTAACCCTAGGTCAACGCCAGTCAACGCGTTGCGATCAAACAGTCACCGTACGACATTCGAAACCCTAGGGTCAACGCCGGTCAACGCATAACCCTAGGTCAACGCCGATCAATGCGTTGCAACGAAAGAATCAATACTCCGAAAAGTATACGAGTATAAACTGCTTCTTAATACTCCAATAAGGTATATGAGTATAAACTGTTCCCTATTTTTTGTTGAGAAGTTCCTGGAGAATGTTTTTATAAATATTCTTAAGGATAACTCAACAACACTACGCCGGACAACGCGTCGCAAATAAAGACTCAACACCAACAATCGATGGTCAGCTAAAGATTAGAAAATCAGGAATCGACTTCAAGTTTAAAATTCCGACAACGGTCAGACAATAAATGCAGCACCGGAACTCTTACAGACATTCGACAAAGCACCGAATAGCCTGGAGGATTGAAGGAATCAAGAACAGAAGCCATTCCAAGGTCCCGTTACACCGACTGAAGGTTGGGACAATCATATCCAAAGTATTCCAGACTCTTCTATAAAAGAACGAGGCTGAAATACTTTGGAGGGGGTATCTGTAGGCATATAAAATTGCTTATAGGTCCCTTAGCACAGCTCGGCACAAACCGACGAACCAACGAGGCGACGAGGTTGACGAATCACACGCAAGCAACGGAATACATCCATTCGCGCGTGGGATCAAGCCAACAGTTCGGGGAATCAACGAGTCATTCAAACAAGAGCGGACTCGGACGAATCACGATCGAATCAAGAACCGGATCACGGACTGAACCGAAAACGGAAAACGACGGAAAACCACACCTATGGGTGGCTCGGCCAAGGCTCGGCCACCCATAGGTGGCCGACCCAGATCTGTGCGCGGGCACAGTTCAGAGAGCCTATAAATAGGCCCCCCTTTGTTCATTTGAAAAGGTTGGATTTTTTGGAGGCGAAGCCCTGCTGGATTAAAGACTCATCTAAAAAAAAGATCCAAGCTTTGGGACTTCGAGGACTTGTTCTTCCAGATCTGGTGCTCGGCGATCGTCAACGCCAAATAAGGCAAGAGTTTGAGAGGACCGGATCTCAGATCTACGTAGGCACACTCCGGATCAAAGCTTGGTCTTTGATCCCGAGATTTGGGTGATTGTTTCCTTAGTGAACCAATCCCCCCCGGCTATTATTTCCTTCGTGAAATAATACCCATCGTACTGCGTAGATCCGACCGGATCTAGATCGCGTGGTGGTCCACGGATAAACCCCGGTGCAGGCGAAGAACCCACACAAGCAAGAGACCGCAAAACAGGATCTTGCGATTTGTTCGAGAAAAGAAAAGTTGTAATCTTTTAAGATTTTTTGATTTTGTTGTAACCGGATCTTATAAAAAGACCGGATCTTTTGTAACCGATAAACTGTTGCTCAAGAAAACAATGACATCAATGAAAGCGATTTTTCCCGCGAACACTTAGGAGCTAGTGTCAACCTCCTTCCTTATTTAGTCTATCAACAGCTAGGTGTAGGAGAACTTAAACCGACAAGATGCACTCTATAGTTAGCTGATAGATCTATAAAAATTCCCAAAGGAGAGGTAGAGGATGTTCTGATCAAAGTTAGAGAGTTTATTTTCCCTGTTGATTTTATTGTCTTGGAAACGCAGCCCGTTTCCAATCTCAAAAGTCAAATCCCCGTCATTCTAGGAAGGTCGTTCTTAGCCACCTCAAATGCTTTGATCAATTGTAGAACCGGTCAAATGAAACTATCTTTTGCGAACATGACTGTTGACCTCAATATTTTCAACTTAGAAAGGCAACCTAGTGATCCATCTGATCAACCAATGGAAGTGAATTTTATTCAGGGAATATCAAGTGAGCAACAAGAGGGAGAGTGTGAGTCAGATTCAAGTGCATCTGACTTAATGATTGAGGAGTTTTCTGATGACGAACTAGAGTTAGATCTGCTGGTCAATCATGTTTCTGCTGTTGGCTAGCAATGAGAACCTTTGGAGATAGAACTCCGAGTCCAGCTTCGCCCATCTGTGGAGGAACCCCCTAAGTTAGAGCTCAAACCTCTACCCGAGAATCTAGAGTATGCCTACTTAGGGGAGAACGAGTCTTTACCAGTTATCATTTCTTCTGAGTTGACTACCGGTCAAAAGGAAGCTCTCTTAGCTGTTTTAAGAGAGAATAGGGAAGCCATTGGATGGACCATGGCTGATATCAAAGGGATTAGTCCAACCATTGTTCAACACCGAATCCATTTGATAGATGATGCCAAACCTACTAGAGATGCTCAACGTAGGTTAAACCCAGTGATGAAAGAAGCCGTTAGGAAAGACATTCTGAAATGTCTCGATCATGGGATCATTTATCCTATTTCTGATAGTTCATGGGTGAGTCCGGTCCAAGTTGTTCCAAAGAAATGTGGGATCACCATGATCCAAAATGAGGCTAATGAGCTGATTCCCACTCGGATCCAAACTGGATGGCAAGTTTGCATTAACTACCGAAAACTCAACTTAGCCACTCAGAAAGATCACTTCCCTCTTCCATTCATCGACCAAATGTTAGAGCGCTTAGCAGGGCATGAGTTCTATTGTTTCCTAGATGGATATTCAGGTTATAATCAAATCCCTATTGCTCCCGAAGATCAGGAGATAACCACCTTCACTTGCCCGTATGGAACATTCACATACCGACGTATGCCTTTTGGGCTGTGTAATGCACCAGCCACATTCTAACGCTGCATGATCAGTATTTTTTCTGACATGGTAGAGAGATTCCTTGAAATTTTCATGAATGACTTTTCCATTTTTGGTGACACATTTTCTCAATGTTTGCATCATCTTAAACTGGTCCTAGAATAGTGTAGGGAGAAAAATCTGACTCTCAATTGGAAGAAATGTCATTTCATGGTCAAACAAGGCATAGTCTTAGGACATGTAGTTTCCAATAGGGGAATCGAAGTGGACAAAGCTAAGATAGATCTCATTTCCAATCTCCCTCCTCCCAAAACTGTCAAAGATATTAGATCGTTTCTTGGTCATGCTGGTTTTTACCGACGTTTCATCAAGGATTTTAGCAAAATTGCTAGACCCTTGACCAATCTCTTAGCTAAGGATATATCATTTGTCTTCTCTCCCGACTGCCTCAAAGCTTTTGAATATCTGAAAAAGGAGCTAACCTAAGGATATATCATTTGTCTTCTCTCCCGACTGCCTCAAAGCTTTTGAATATCTGAAAAAGGAGCTAACTACAGCTCCTATCATTCATGCACCATACTGGACCTTATCCTTCGAACTGATGTGTGATGCATCTGATTCTGCGATTGGTGATGTTTTAGAACAACGGTTTGATGGAAAACTGTATGTGATCTACTATGCTAGTAGGACTTTGAATGATGCCCAGCAAAATTACTCTGTCTTAGAAAAAGAGTTTTTAGCTGTAGTCTTTGCCTTAGAAAAATTTAGGTCCTACCTCATCGGTTCCTTAACCAAAGTTTTCACAGATCATGCCGCACTAAAGTATCTTTTGACCAAAAAGGATGCTAAAGCACGGCTCATTAGATGGATTCTCCTACTTCAAGAGTTTGACATTCAAATTCTTGACAGAAGAGTAACAGAGAACCCCATAGCAGATCACCTCTCTCGACTCCCAAATGCGCCAACATTAACCGTTGTGATCAACGAATATTTTCCAGATGAACAACTCCTAGAAATCATATCTGTTCCATGGTTCGTCGATATTGTGAACTACATAGTCATGAACCAGATCCCTTCTCATTGGTCCAAACAGGATAGATCCTATTTTCTCTCCCAAGTAAAATACTTTTACTGGGATGATCCATATCTGTTCAAATACTGTCCTGATCAGATCTTTAGGAGGTTTGTTCCCACTGAAAAAACTAGGAGTGTTCTATCCTTTTATCATGAGCAAGCATGTGGGGGCCACTTTGGCCTAAAAAACAGCTGAAAAAATTCTCCAATCTGGGCTATACTGGCCCACTCTTTTTAAGGATTCATATGAGTTTTGCAAAACCTGTAACCGCTGTCAGCTTTTAGGAAAAGTCACTAGAAGAAATATAATGCCCTTACAACCCATCTTATCTGTTGAACTTTTTGATCGGGTATCGATTTTATGGGACCATTTCTAAATTCTTTTGGAAATGTTTACATTCTAGTAGCTGTCGAATACATGTCAAAATGGGTTGTGGCGGTAGCTTGCAAAACTAATGACAACAAGGTCGTTGTCAAGTTTTTGAAAGAGAATATTTTTACACGGTTTGGAGTACCCCGAGCGATCATCAGTGACAACGATACACATTTCTGTAATCGTTCTTTTTGAGGCTTTGATGAGGAAATATTCAATCACACACAAATTGTCAACTCCTTATCACCCCCAAACCAGTGGTCAAGTAGAGGTCACAAACAGGCAGATCAAACAAATCTTAGAAAAAACAGTTAATCATAATAGAAAAGATTGGTCTGTAAAATTATGTGATGCTCTGTGGGCATATAGAACAGCTTTCAAGGCCAATTTGGGGATGTCACCATACAGACTAGTGTTTGGGAAAGCTTGCCATCTACCAGTAGAATTGGAGCATCGAGCAATGTGGGCAATAAAACAGTTGAATTTTGACTCAGACTCGGTAGGTAAGAACCGATTGCTCCAAATAAATGAGTTGGAAGAAATTCGAAATGATGCATACATAAACTCAAAAATTTACAAAGAAAAAACCATGATTTTTCACGACAAATCAATTTTACGAAAAAATTTCTCTCCAGGACAAAAAGTTTTATTGTACAATTCAAAATTACACCTTTTTCCTAGAAAATTAAGATCAAGAAGGACAAGTCCATTTTTTGTCAAACAAGTTTTTTAATATGGGGCTGTCGAGATGGAAAATCCTAAAAATGGCAATATTTTTAAAATAAATGGTCAACGTCTAAAACCATTTTTAGAATTTTCTACGCTCGGAGAGGAAGAGGTGTTGGTTCTTCATGAACCTCGTTATATGTAAAAAAAACTAAAATAAAAATAAAATAATTATAATTTTTCTCTCTTATTTGATTTCTTCATCCTCATACTAACAGTAATTACAGATCCTTATCATCATTGTCGACCGAATAAATATAAGTTCTTCAATTCTTATCTGTTTTACTTTGTGCATCAATGAATTAGCATTGAGGACAATGCAAAATTTAGGTGTGGGGGTGGGAAGTACATATTTTCCTCTTTATTTTATCCTTTTGTTGCATTTTTGACATAATTTTTGTTTAAAAAAAATAAAAATAAAAGTAAAAATTCATGAATAAGAATGTGGCGATAGCAGGGTCCGCTGAGTACGTGTTTCGTAGGTTGGGTTTTGCAATTCATAAAGGATTAGCGACGCAGCTTGTTGTCCGCTTGTCATCATCACTTGTGCAATATTTTTTTATTATTAAAAAGTAAAAATACCAAAAGTAAAAATAAAAAAATTAAAAAAAAATTGTCACTTGCCAAATTAATAGAGTTAAGTAATAATTGATCTAATTGATAGATTTTAAAATTTCTAATTCCTAGTTAGTGATATACTCAAGTTCACCTTTTATGATAACTCCAAATAAGATTCTTAAGAAATGATTTTTTAACTAGTATACTCTACTTAAGTCTTACCTTAGACTTTTAATTAAAAATAATGAAATTTTTGCATGCTTAACTTAGAGTTGAAAATTTTTTTTTCAAGTTACCTTGATCTACACATTTTTTCAGACTATATATACTTACACACATATATATATATTAAAAAACTAACCTTATAAAGAAGAGTGCGAAAAATAGGCACAAAAAAACTCTTAAATTCAAGGTGATTCTATCTTATAAAGTCTAAATTGACTGAGTAATTAAGCCCAAGGAGTATATCTATACTTAATGACCTAAGCCCAATTGGGTTGGGATTCATTAGCCCAAAACTCGTTAAAGTCTTGAAAAACAAATTTTTGATTAAGATACTTGAAAGTTATTTAAAACAAAGAGTTAGCATGTTCTTTTCAAAACTTTTAAATTAAATCTCTAAGATTTGACTTGGTTTTGTATTGCTATAATGAAAAAGATTTTCTAAGAGATTTACATTGGAGTTATATATAAAAACGTTTTCTTGATTATTAACTAGCTTCAATTAGAATGTCTAAATATATCAAAGAAAATTAGTTATTTACTAACTTATTTAACTTGGTAAGTTGATCGAATTTTGTGGGTATATTCACTGTAAACCCTTACGAGACTACAACCCGTCCACTAGGGTAACCTAGGGGTTTAAAGGCTTGTTGTATGCTCTAAATACAAACACGATTCTTGCGAAAGTGAGTTAGGATTTTCTTTTTATTTTCTTTGCTAGAGCACTAGCAAAAGTTTAAGTGTGAGGGTATTTTATAATCACATTTTATTATAATTTTATACCCTCATTATCTATTTTATTTTATATGAATAAATATGCCACTAATAATTATTTTTATCTTTAAATGCAGGTTAATCTCAAACTCTCATCTCTCAACAAAAACCCCTTGAATAAATGAAGAAATGAAGCAAAAAAAGCCCATTGGAAAATCAATTGCCAAATTATCCAAAAGCCCAAAGCTAAAAAGAAGAAGAAATGACAAAGCCCAAAAGCCCAAGTCCAAGAATAAGAGAAAAGCTCGGACAACAACAGGAGAGGACTGGGTATCGATGCCAACATCGATACCTGTATCGATGCCAGCATCGATACCCATATCGATGCCGGCATCGATACCCCTATCGATGCTGGTATCGATATTGACATACAGTTTGTTATGAATCAAAGGCACAAATTTATTGTTTTTGGATAAGATTTTAATCCAATGGCTCTCATTCACTGATGTTTACTATAAATAGGGGTAGAGAGTAAGGGGTTAGAGGTGTGAAAAATTTTGTAACTCCATTTGGAGAGGAAGATAACTCTTAATTGAGAAGGCCATCCAAATTTGTAACTTTTGTTACAATTAATAATTTTTTTTCCACTTCAAATCTTCTTCTCTTTGTTGGATGATGATGATGGAGATGAAGAAAAGTTTGAAGGTTTACTTTTCTTTTATTTCTCTCTTTTATTTCTTTTTAGTAATTTCTTTATTATTGCTTATTAGTTAGATTTATATTTATGCTTGTAGTGTAGATTTATTTTCTTGTCTTTCTATTTATTTTTGCACTTTAATTTGTAGAGTAAATTTATTTTCTTGCATTTAATTTTTCTAATTTTATTTTGTAGTTTAGACGTTAATTCTTCATAGTTAGATTTATTTCTTGTTCATAGTTTAGATTTTTCTTTTCTTTTCTTTTTGTAATTAGTTATTTTTCTTCTTGCTTTTAATTCTTAAGATGTGAAATTAATTCTTGTAGGAATCTTAGTATTGTATGAAACTAGTCTAATTTCTTTTATATTGTATGAATTATTCTCTTTCACTTAAAATATTCATGTTTAGGATAATCAACTAGAAAACTAATTGGTAGAAGAAGAATTTGATAATCTATACTTATCTTAAATGGTTTGATAGGTTATGCTTATGAATTCTAGGATTACTATCTTGTCGTTGTTCTTATCATAAATAGTAATTTTGATTTAGATGATAATTTGATAGGTTATACTTTCCTTAAATGGTTTGATAGTCTATGCTTAATAAATCTAAGTTGAAATATGATAAAAAGAGAATAGTTTGTATTTTATAATTAAGATTAGCTAGTGGATTAAATTCTAGAATTCTCATATCTTTAATTGAATCCTCCATCTTGACTTTTTTAAATTTTCTTTTTATTCTTGATTTTATTTCTTGATTTTATTCATTCTTCTTTCTTGCCTTGTGATTTCATTTATTCTTTGATTCTTTCTTCTCTCCTCTAAAATTAAATTTATTGTCTCTTGCATATATTCACAACAATCACTCATCACAATCACATTTATTATTTAATCCTATTTTTGTCACGCATAAAACATAAGAACCAATTCTAATAATCTCTTAAAATCACCTTCCTCGTGGGATCGATAACTTTTTATACTATAACTTGATCAATTGTGCACTTACAATTTTGGTACATAATTATACCGCATCAGTTGTTGGGTAAAAATAATATTTTATTAGATGTGGTGGATGAGTTGTTGAATGAAAATATTTCTTTATTAGATGTTGTGGATGAGTTGTTGGATGAAAATAATATTTTATTGGATGTTGTGAGTGAGTTTTAGGGGTGAAATTGTACTTTTTGATATTTCCACTTTTTTATTTCTATTTCTTAGTTTTTAGGAAATAGCTAAACAGACCCTTAGATGAAATGACAGTGGTTACGATGCTTATGTAGAAAGGATAATAAGGATGTTCTCTTTGGAAAGTCAATCTCTAGTAGAATAAATGACTACTGCTCATACATCCACAGAAGAAAGTATTAGTGAGTGACCAATATATTAATTCTATATTAACCTATACTAACTCTATTTTAAAATAGAAACATTGTATGTTTTAACTGTAAATTCAACAAGCATTAAAAGGGTCAAAAAGTTATAAATTTTGCTTGAGAGTGCCACATGGAATATTTGACGGAGTATTTTCATATTTGCATAATAGAAGATACCAAAATTGTAATTTAAAATTTTCAAACTATATAAGTGTTGTTAGGACAAGTGAGAGTATATAAATGAGAAGTAGGGAAACTATTGTTTGGTGAGAAAGTTGATGATTTCACTGCTGTATTCATTACAACTTCAAACGTTACAATAAAAAAAAGTTAGTCTTTTTATAAGACCGTTATACAATGAAAACAAAAAAGTAAACTTTCGTCAAACAGCGTAACGGACGTTTATCCTCCCCTGCTTGAGTGAGATCTTGGCCGGTGATGGGGACGTTGATATCTGTGGACTACCAAGCGATCAGATCAGATCTGGAGCATCGTTGATTCACGAAAGAATCAAGAAACCGAATTAATTATCTCGGTAACAGTGAGATAATCACTCTTCTTGAAATCACCGCAACGGGACAATCTCAAGGATAAGAAACGGGAACTGCAGATCTAACGAACTCTTCTTCTTCGTGTTAAAGAACTCGCTCCGATCTCCTCCTCTCTTCTGAAATTCCTTCTCCTTCAGTCTTCAGTTTAGCAGGGTTTCGCCAATGCTCGAGAATTCCAGATCTAAAAAAATGAAGGCACTGGGGCTGTATTTATAGGCTTCGGGACCCCTGTTTTCTGATAAGAACGACCGATTCTCTCTTATCCTTAGTTGTAACCACTTAACCACATTCATGAATGATATTTTATCAGTTGGAGCAAATCCAGGTGGTTAATGGTCGAAAGACAGCTTAAATCTGCCAAAATTTGATTTTCGGGTCTGCGGACACCCGTGGGTGTCTCGGCCAAGGCTTAGCTTGGAGAGTTTTGTCTGTTCTGTTCGTTTTCGCTGTATTTTCGTCATCCGAACTTGGAATCATGCGATTCAAAATACATTGGAAATCCGACAAGGAGATCTACAAGCTCCCATGATCGAATCATAAGTGGAGTAAACGAGTCACGAGAGGGCGCTTTGTCTTTCGTGAGTGACGTGCAGCTCCCGGTCCATTCATGTTTCCATTATTCTGAAATTCCGTTGCTTCGCATGGTCTGTCGACTCACTTCATGTGTTTTTCGTTGTTAAATAATATTCTGTTACTCAAATAGTGACATTCATCGTCTTCTCTCTACCTCGAGCCATGTGCGAGGACTTATGGGAAATTTTTGATGCCTACTGTTCGCAGGAAAAATTGCTTTCTTCATTGACGTCATTGTTCTCTCAAGTAATTGCTTTTTGATTACAAAAGATCCGGTCTTTTTATAAGATCCGGTTACAACGAAATCAAAGAAAAAGAAATAAAAATTATAACTTTCCTTTCGAACGAATCACGAGCTCCTGTTTTGCGGTCACTCGCTTTTGTGAGTTTTTTGCCAACGCCGGGGTTAATCCATGGACCACCGCGCAATCTAGATCCGGTCGGATCTACACGATTTGATGGGTGTTATCTCACTAAGGAAATAACAGCCGGGGGGCCGGAGTATTACTTCGTGTAGATCTCAGATCTGATCTCTCTCTCTCGAACTCCTGCCTTTTTTGACGTGGATGCTCGCCAAGAACCAGATCTGAATGTCCAAGTCTTCAAGTCTTCAAAACTCTAATGTTAATTCTCAATTCGGCAGAGCTTCGGCTCTAAAAGTTCCCCTCTCTCAAAATGAACCATGCCCTCCTATTTATAGGTACTCAGAACTGTGCCCGGGCACAGATCTGGCCGGCCACCTAGAGGTGGCTCGGCCACCGAGCCACCTAGAGGTGGCTCGGTTTTGGCCGAGTCCTCTAGGCGTTTCGTCCGTTGTCCGGTTTCATGGTTTATCTAAGCTTCGTCGCTGTTCTGAACTCTGATTTGGCAGTCCGGATCCCGATATGGCAGTAAACCCGTTTCGGTGTTCGAGTTCGAATATTGATCTGGACTCTGATTTGGCAGTTCGGATCCTGATTTGGTAGTAAATCCGCTTCGGTGTTTAACCTCGTCGTTTCGTTAATCTGCTTCGTCGCATCTCACTTAGCTTCGATGTTGTGGTCTAACGATCATGTTTGGATATATCGCCCGAGGGTTCGTTGGTTTGTTGAATCACCGTGCCGAGCTGTGTTAAGGGACCTATAAGCAGTTTTATACGCCTACAGATACCCCCTCCAAAGTATTTCAGCCTCGTTCTTTTATAGATGAGTCTGGAATACTTTGGATATGATTGTCCCAACCTTCAGTCGGTGTAATGGGACCTTGGAATGGCTTCTGTTCTTGACTCCTTTAATCCTTCAGGCTATTCGGTGCTTTGTCGAATATCTGTAAGGTTTCTGGTGCTGCATTTATTGTCTGACCATTGTCGGAATTTTAAACTTGAAGTCGATTCCTGATTTTCTAATCTCTAGCTCGTGCTTGTTGGTTCAACATAGAACTGATTGTTGGCGTCGAGTCTTTATTTGCGACGCGTTGTCCGGTGTAGTGTTGTTGAGTTATCCTTAAGAATATTTTTTAAAAAAATATTCTCCAGAAACTTCTCAACCAAAAATAGGAAATAGTTTATACTCGTATACCTTATTGGAGTATTTTTTCGTGCCCGAATGAGCTGAACCGGCCTGATAATGAGCTGAACCGGCTTGATAATGAGCCAAAAAAGGCAGTAATTCGGTTCAAAAAATCTTCTGATCCTTCCGAATGTGCGGGAGAGGTAAGAATAAACCAAGGACTGAACCCTCGGTTGATTTGAAGTTATTTCGATGCTCGATTCAGCTTCAATTTGAATTCTGGTTCAAATCTGGTTCAAACTGGTTCAACCTGGTTCAGGACTGGTTCAACCTGGTTCAAGGTTGGTTCATGACTGGTTCAAGACTGGTTCAGACTGGTTCATTCTGGTCTGGTCTGGTTCAGGCTGGTTTGGCCTGGTTAGACTGGTTCAGACTGGTTCATTCTGGTCTGGTCTGGTTCAGGCTGGTTTGGCCTGGTTCAGCCTGGTTCAGCCTCTTTTGAACTGATTTGGACTGGTCTGGTCTGGTTCAACCTGGTCCGGTCTGGTTCAGGGCTGGTTCACATTATAAAAGGGGGTTTTTTTCCTTTTCCTCCTCTCTAGGGCCGGCCACTATTTCTCCCCTTTTTTGGATTTTTTTCCCTCGAGCATCCGTTCTCCCTCAAAACTTCATAGTTGCATTAGATCTAGCCTTCCTTTGGATCTTAGACTGAAGAATCCCTCAAAAATCTTCATACAGAAATTCCTCTCAGGCCCCTCGAGCACGTGGTCTGAGCCTCTTTCAAGATTTGATTTTTGTCGGATCTTCGAGCTTTCCCTCAGGTAAATCCTCCACAATTTTAGCATATTTCATGCTTAATTCAATTTATGAATTTGTGGGATCGCATGTGAGGGTTAGGATTATGATTTGGCGCCCCGAGCTCGTCTTTCAGGGGGGTAGAATTGCAATAAAAAGGGGAATTTTTTCTGGATCTGACCCCTAATTTATTTTGCAGATTATCATGTCGCGTGTCCCGAGAGGTCGCTCCCCTGCTGCACCGGCTGATGGCGTGCTTCCTTCGTATGCTGGTGAGCTATTTTTGGAAATTTACAAATTAGTCCATTTTTTTTTGGAAATTTACAAATTGGTCCTTTTTACCCCACATTGTTCTCCTTGGTGAGGCAATCGGGAAGAGCCTTGATTCTCCTTGGTGAGAATCGACGCTTTAAAGATAGGTTTTGCTTGGTCAAAACCATATCTCATAATAAATAAAGGGGCGTTTTGTCGCTGCATTGTGCCTTATAAGGCAGGGATATGTTTTTTTGATATATCCTACCTTATAAGTGCATAATGTGGCCAAATCGTTTCACCCTTTATAAGGCAGTGACTCTATCTTACCCATTCGTAGGATGAGTTCAACTTCCTTTTGTAATTGAGACTAACAAATGTTTAAATGTTTGTTTCCAGTGGAATATCCTTCTGGAGCGTTCTCATCTCACGCAGTGTACGGGCGTCGTGGCGAGTATTATTCGACTTCCGACGATTTTCCCCTATTCCAGTTACTCCTCAGTTTGCTTCGGGCATGTCGACAGAGGTTGCCCAAGTGGTGAAGGAAGGTGGACATCGAGCTCTTCGACAGTTGATTACAGATGCGCCTTTCGTGAAGGATGCCAGTTCTATTCAGCCTCTAAGGAAGACCGACTTTTTATTTGGCGACTCTGCCAGAGACCCGTATGCAGTGTTTATTGACGCCGAGCAGTGGCTTCATAAAACTGGTGGTGGTTTCATATATTTACCGAAGATTCCTCGGCATCGTTCGTTGACTGAGCTCAGGCGTCAGGCTGTGACAAAGGAGATGTCGTGGCGCTTGACGGAGGAGCATGAGAGCGTTCACTGTGGCTACATCACTCATCAGGCAGCTCCTGGTTCGAGCAGGAGTCATATCACTGGATTGCATCCTGGAGTATTGGGGTTGGATGCACCGTCGCGTAACGAGCTTCTTGCCTCTGCTTCTACTTTGAAGAATTGCCTCGCTGCTTTAGGGCGGGAAATGCCTGCGATGCATCACAGATTTTATGGCTGGGTCCATTCTTTGGACAAGCTTTGGTGGACTCGCATGATGAAGTACATCTTAAGCCGATGGAGCGAGGAGTTGCACGCTTGTGGTCTATATGCAGCTGTTCGTGCCACCATGTATGGTTTGCCTGTTAGCGCAAAGCATTTCTTCGCTTTGTGCGAGCTTATACTCCAGATTCAAATACTTTTCTGACCCAGCAAGGGGAGTTGGGCTTGGCCCTCCATGAGATGCACAGGATTTCTGGTTTGCCCATGGGACAGATGCTGTATCAGGAATACTTTCCCTCCAACCATGAATTGAGTCAGCTGAAGGATCGCATGCCCGACCGCTACGAGACTTTATGGGACCTCACATGTCACTATCATATTGCTTTGGCGCAGTCTGAACCTTTAGCGAAGAGGACTAAGTCATTCGTGAGTCTGAGGCAGTTTGCATACTACTTGTTCAGAAATCTAGAGAGAAATTCCGGCGAGGCTATTTGCGAGCTGGCACCACTCACTCCTTCAGGGGTGAATAGTCTATTGAAAAAGATTGACGCTCATTCCTACACCATTAACAGTCCTGAGAGTGGCTTTCCTGCAGGGACCAAGTTTAAATCATTTCTATGGCATGCGACCGCGCCGATTCGACCGATGACCCTTCTTGCTGGTTACCTCGCTATCTGGTTAAAGAAATGCGTGGTCCCGTATCAGTCTGGCGACGCTTTGCCCTTGGAAGTGCTCTACCCAGCGGTTCAGCTTGCCTA
>NC_033799.1:63795277-63871627 GCF_001876935.1 Asparagus officinalis | reverse complement strand
AGTTCTCCGGCCGATACAGCGAGTGTCTGATTGATGAGGAGAGGCCGAGGGAGTATCAAACTCATTTAGACATCGACTGCTTTAACTGGCTGGTGAACATTAGGCCGGGTTATCTGACTTTCCGGGTGAGGAATCAGTGTTTCATAGAGCCATACCTACCCTGCCGGTTCGCTCGTCAGTTTGGCTATGATCAGCTTTATGTCGGGAATCCACGACAGCAGCTTCGGACCCAAGGCGGTTTGGTGGACGGTCTTCGCGCATGGTTGTGGACCGTGACTGGCTGTACTGGTGCTAAGTTCAGTCTCCCGAGTGCTGAGCGGGGGAAATAAGATCTTTCATTCTGCTGATGAGGCTTCAGGCGGAGATCTTGAAGATTACGAGGACTGTTCTGAACGAGGTCAGTTACTTACTCTTTCCTTCTATCTTCCAGAGTTATTAAACCTGACAATGGTTTGATGTTTCAGGGACCACAGCTAACCAAGATGAAGAGTTCCGTCCTTCTTCCCAGGCGAGACCTTCGATTGTTGTCCCTGCTGCTAGGTGGAAGAGATTAGCCTGCAAGCCACGTGCAGTTTCGCGAGCATCTGATATGGATTTGGCCGGTGACAATCCTGCTAGTGACGGAGAGCCACGTGCAGTTTCGCGAGCATCTGATATGGATTTGGCCGGTGACAATCCTGCTAGTGACGGAGGTAGTATCTATTCTATAGACCATTCTCTTGATCGTTTAGAATTTCAGGTTCATGCTTTTCCACTCTATGCAGGAGAGCACGAGGAAGGCGAGATGAGTCCCGATCCTGCTCCTCATGATTTTGTATCTTTTGGTGAGCCTAACTCACCGTACCAGGTAGAAAAGCCTGCAGAAGCTGCCGATGTTAGGGAAACTATCAATGTAGGACCCGATTCAGCACATCCAGGTACATCTACCATTGACGATATGCCCTTTAGATGGCAATCAAAGGTATTGACTGATTCCGAATTCGTTCCTCCCGTAATTGTCTCTATGCTTCTTGCTCTTTCAGATAAACTGCAAGAGGCAAACATGGACTTCGGGAGTGAAGAGGCTGACGCACCCGTAGGAGGTAAGTCATTTTCTTGGTCATAGTCTCTTCATTCTTCTTTCGCCGCATTTATATTTTCACATGTTAGATTTCCCGACCGAAGATTTCGATGGGGAAGGTTTGCTTGTGGACACTCCTATGCTCCACTTCCTATACGACTCTCCTCAGATTAATGACCAGATGCCTGAGGATATGTTTCCTGAGTCTATACTCCCTCAGAATCCCGAGAATGGTTCTTTTGAAGGTACATGCCTCTTCTCAAGTTAATTATAGGACTAGCCAATTTTTGACTAATGCAGCTATAATATGATGCATTTGGGCATTCTATTTTGTGTTTGACAGGAGCTTTTATCGAGACTGATCCTGTTGAGCCGGCTGTGAGACCAGCTACACCAGCCGATACATCCATAGCCTTTACACCTCCACTATCCCTAGTGACTCAAGGGGAAAGCGGTATAAATTAAGCAGCTGAGAAATGTCATTTATTTCCTCATTAAGGCTTTTGACGAATTTCTCCTTTTTGTGTAGGGCTTTCTTCTCGGCTTCATGTCCTCGTGAAGGAGTTGTTATCGGACAATGACCCTGAGAAGATCGTCATCTGCATAGAAGTCCGCTCTTTCTTCTCCTTTGTGAATGCTATGCTTGGCAAACTCTTCCACGGCGGACTTTCCCTTCACCAGTTTAAGCCATTCCTTGATCCTAAGATAAATTCAATAGGGGATGCAGGATACCCGGATTTGGCGAAGGCTATAGTTGATGATCTTGACTGCCTAGAGCGTGAGCTTCAGATATTTCGCGAGCTCCGGGATGCAGGCGCCTCTTCATTCATTGCTGCCGAGTTGGATACTCGCTTACAGACACGGCGCGATACTAGGATTCTTGCTGAGCTCGAGATTCAGGTGCAGCGGGACCGGGTAGATCGAGTTGAGGCTAACCTTGCTATTAGGTTATCTTCACTCGACGAGCTTGATTCTTCCATTTCCTCTTGTGAGACCGAGATAGACCAGCTCCGAAGAGAACTCCGTGAGAAAGAGGATACTTTGAGTATTCTTCACATGACGAAGATACAAGATCAGCAAGCACACACTGCTTTATCTGATGAGCTGAAGTCCTTGAAATAGAAACTGGTTGAGACAGAGGAGGTTGCTGTGAAGAATTCAGCCGTGACTGAAGAGTCCATCAGAGCCGAGTTGCAGGATGAGCTTAGGCAAGCTTATGATGAGAAGCTGTCTAAGTTTAGTCAGCAGATTTTTAGCCATGTGCTTGATGTATGATTTTATTTGCTGAATACTCTGACTTTTGATTCTCTTAGTGAAACTGGTTTTTATCTTTATTATGATTCCTCATTCCGTTTGAAATGATTGACCATAATACTCATAGGATTTTTGGCAAACCCTCAGTCATCAACGGGTTTGATAAGACTTTACCGATTACCGTTTGAATCGGGCTAGCATGCGGATTGTCTAAATCCGTTCCGCATGTAACGTTGTGCTAAGAGAGTGAATTCTCTGAGACTTTGTGCTATGACGTCGAATACATAGACTTCGCCATTGTCACGGGAATAGGCTACCTGGCGACACGTGTTAGGTGTTGACTTTAGGATTTTTGGCTAACCCCCAGCCTTCAACGGATTTGATTAGCCTTTACCGACTACCGTTTGAGTCGGGCTAGCATGCGGATTGTCTAAATCTGTTCCGCATGTAACGTTGTGCTAAGAGAGTGAATTCTCTTAGACTTGGCGCTATGACTTCGAATACGTAGACTTCGCCATTGTTACGGGAATAGGCTACCCGACAACGTGTATTAGACGCTGATTTATCCCTACTTAGGCGTCGGGATAAAATACCTCAGAATCGAGCTCTGGTGTCTTTTTCTACAGAGCAAGACTAAACCGGCGGCGCGTGTTAGGCGTCAGCATATCCTTTCTTAGGATTCAGGATGAAATTCCCCATACGTGTAAGGCATGGATTTTGGTGTTATTAATAACAACCTGCCACAATGTTGAATATGTGGACGGATGTTCTTTTCAACGGTTAAGAACTAACCGGCAGCGCGGGTTAAGCGCAGACTTATCCTTGCTTAGGTTTCAGGATAGAATACCCCAGAATTAAATTCTGGTGTCTTTTTCTACGGAAAAAGACTAAACCGTCAGCGCGTGTTAGGCGCAGACTTATCCCTGCTTAGGATTCGGGATAAACTTCCTAGGATGAATCCTAGATTGATAAATTTTGGAAAAGATCAGCATGGGAAAGGAAGAATTTTATATTCTATTTCCCGGTCTTCTTTTAGGGTGAAGGCGAACCCGAAAAACAAGGAAGGAAGAATTTTATATTCTATTCCCTGATTCTGGAAAGGAAGAATTTTATATTCTATTTCCAGCGCAAAAGAAACTAGAAGTGGGATCTCTACTCCGAGAATCTGGAAAATTTAGATAAACTTACCTTTTATAGGATTGGTTATCTAATCTGAAAATGTGTTTATCGAAGTGGAATTTCAACTTCGGTTATAACCATGAGAAGGCTTAACCAAAGAGAAAAAGGAGGGAGTTCTTTCGTTTATCGAAAGGGGACTCTGAATCGAAAGTGGACCTCTTGTTCATGGAAAGAGTCAAGAGGGCCAGAAAGACACTTTTGGTGGACTCACCGCCAATTGAAATTGATCAGTGAGGGATTTTGGTGGTAAAAAAAAAATTTGGGGTTATCCTCTAGAATATTAAGTGTAATATTCTTCAAGGAACTTCCCGGTAAATGGGTTATCCTGAATGTACTATGGATAGTACTTTTTCAGGAACTTCCCATTTATTGGCATTAATTGCCTGGCGCCCTCTTGAGTAATCAGGCGATATGCACCGTTTGAGTAGACTGTGTCTATCACAAACGGTCCTTCCCATTTGGGTTCAAATTTACCTTTCTTCTTGGAGTTGAGGATTATCGGTCGGCGAGCAGCGAGGACCAGATCTCCTTCCTTGAAGCTTCTCTGTCAGACTCTTTTGTTAAAAGCCCTAGATATTCTGGCTTGATAAAATTCAATGTGTTGTTGAGCTTCCAAGCGCTTTTCATCCAACCTCTCGAGTTCTTCGAGACGTTTTTGATGTTGTTCTTCTGTTGTCATTTCGGTTGCAAGAGCGATCCGAAGAGATGGGATTTGAATCTCCAACGGTAGCACAGCTTCACATCCGTATACCAACGAATATGGGGTAGCTCCTGTAGGTGTGCGTATGGTGGTGCGATAAGCCCAGAGTGTTTCACCGAGTTTATCGTCCCAGTCTCGTTTATTAGTCTTTACGAGCTTTGACAAAATCTTAATGATCGTCTTGTTGAACGCCTCAGCTAATCCATTCGCAGCGGGATAATAAGCTGTCGACGAAACATCTTCAATTTTGAACTTGTCACAAAACCTGATGAAGGCGTTGCTTATGAACTGTGGACCGTTGTCATGAATGATCCGTCTTGGCACGCCGTGTCGGTATATGACATGATGCTTAATGAAATTGATGACGTTATTTGTCTTCACTTCTCTAAGCGGAATCGCTTCAGCCCACTTTGAAAAGTAATCCGTGATTGCGAGAATGAATCGATCACCTTTGACTGAAGGGGAAAAAATAGGACCAACAATGTCCATACCCCATGTCTCGAATGGCCAAGATGTGGTTGACGTGTGTAAACGCTCTGGTGGTTGGTGCATATAATTTGCATGTATTTGACAAGCATGACACTCTCGGGCGTATTCGATTGCGTCACGAACCATTGTTGGCCAAAAATATCCCATTCTTCTGATGCGATCATACAGTTTGGGACCGGGCTGATGCGCACCGCATTCTCCTTCGTGTGCTTCCTTAAGAACTTCTTCTGCTTCTTGGTTCGAAAGGCATCGAAGTAACAAACCATCGTACCCTCTACGGTATAACGTATGGGTCTCGGTATTATAGAAGAATCTTGGTGCCCTTCGGTGGATTGATTCCCTTTCTTTTATGTCCTTCGGCAAAATACCATATTGGACGTAGTCAATGATAGGAAAACGCCAATCTCGGGACTCAGACCCAAGTTGAGTTGAGTTCACCTCCTTGGCGCTTATGTCTCTATCATCTTCCTCTTCAATATCCATATCGTATATGGGTATGCAGAGCTGATGCGTCCTCACTGTGACTAACAGCTCAGTTTTGGGAGGCTGCGCAAGTGATACCTCTAGTGCTGCCAGTGCATCTGCATAAGCGTTTTGGAGACGAGGGATATATTCAATGAAGAATTCTTCAAAAGATTCTGCCATTTTGATGGCCTCCTGGTGGTACGGGATTAGGTCTTGGTTCCTGACTTCATACTCTCCACGGACTTGGTTGACTATCAATTGAGAATCCCCAAAAGCTTCGAGATATTCGACCCCCAGCTCTTTGGCGAAACTGAGTCCAATGAGAAGCACGTTGTACTCGGCTACGTTATTGGAGCACGGACTAGTCAATGAATAAGCACGAGGCATCACATGCTTCCCCGGGGAGATTAGGACAACCCCAACCCCGGAGGAAACTATAGAACCTCCCGGGGTTATCACCCTATTAACTGCCCTCGAAGCACCATCGAAATATAATTGCCATACTTGTTGGTGTGACGTAGTGTTAACCTCGTGGGTTTCATTCGGCAAGTCATCATATACTTCTGCCGTATCTGTGGTCGGGTTTGCCGTCAAAAGATCGCAAATTGCTTGTCCTTTGATCGACTTCTGCTGTTGATAAGAGAAGGGCCCACTTCGCTAACTGCCAATTCATAGAGGCCGGTTGCGTCATAAATACCCGTACTGGATTAACGTTGGAAATGACGTAAATCGTCTGTCCAACCAAGTAATGCCGCATCTTTTGCATTGCGAATACTAATGTGAGGCATTCTTTCTCAATCATCGGATATCGAGACTCGGCTCTGTAGGCGTATAAAATTGCTTATAGGTCCCTTAGCACAGCTCGACACAAACCGACAAACCATCGGACGACATATCCAAACACGAGCGTCAGTCCACAACGCCGAAGCCAAGTGACACGCAACGAAGCGGATTAACGAGGCGATGAGGTTAACGAATCGTATGCAAGCAACGGAATGCATCCATTCGCGTGCGGAATCAAGCCAACGGGTCGATGAGTTAACAAGTCATCCAACTACGGAACGGATTCGAACTCAAACACCGAAGCCGATTTACTGCCAAATCGGGATCCTGACTTCCAAATCAGGATTCAGAACAAATCAGAGTTCAAATCAACACCAAGAGCGGACTCGGACGAATCACGATCGAATCAAGATCAGTTTCGGACTAAAACTCAGAAGTGGATTTACTGCCAAATCAGGAATCGGATTTACTGCCAAATCAGGAATCGGATTTACTGCCAAATCAGGAATCGGATTTACTGCCAAATCAGATCAACGAATCGAATCCAGACAAATCAACCACAGAACCGAAAAATGGATACAACGACAGAAAACAGCGGAAACCCAACACCTAGAGGGGCTCGGCCAAAACCGAGCCACCTCAAGGTGGCTCGGCCCAAGCCGAGCCACCTATGGGTGGCTCGACCAAGAACCGAGCCACCTATAGGTGGCCGGCCCAGAGCCGAGCCACCTATAGGTGGCCGGCCAGATCTGTGCCCGGGCATAGTTCAGAGAGCCTATAAATAGGCCCCCCTTGGTTCATTTTGAAAGGTTGGAAATTTTAGAGGGGAAGCTCTGCTGGATTGAAGACTCAGATCTAAAAAAGATTCAAGCTTTGGGACTTTGAATACTTGCTTATCCAGATCCGGTGCTCGGCGATCATCAACGCCAAATAAGGCAAGAGTTCGAGAGGAACCAGATCTCAAATCGAATCTCAGATCTACGCAGGCGTACTCCGGATCAAAGCTTGGTCTTTGATCCCGAGAATTAAAGGCTACTATTTCCTTGGCGAAATAGTACCCTCGGCTATTATTTCCTTGGCGAAATAATACCCGTCATACTGCGTAGATCCGACCGGATCTAGATCTCGCGATGGTCCATGGATAAACCCCGGTGCAGGCGAAGAACCCACGCAAGCGAGCGACCGCAAAACAGGAGCTCGCGATTTGTTAGACAAACAAGGAGAAAGTTGTAATCTTTTTTATTTTCTTTGATTTTATTGTAACCGGATCTTATAAAAAGACCGGATCTTTGTAAATCAAAAAGCTGTTATTTAAGATGACAATGGAATCAACAATGAAGAAAGACACGATTTTTCCCGCGAACAATCTGGCGACCATAGTCGGAGCGTCGCAGCCGCGGATCTTAATCCCGGTCGTGGAGGAGGTCGAATACGAGTTCGACCAACAGAAGTTCGAGGAATACTTGTCGTCCTCGTCCGGATCAACCTCCCCTCGCAAGTCCAAGAAGTCCAAGTTCTCCTCCAGGAGAAAAACTCGTTGGTATGAAGACGTTGAAAACACCAACGAAGATCTCGCCCCGTTTGATGCGAAAGTCGCATCGGGTGATATTCCTCCAATTCCCAACCAAGGCAGATCTACTCTGGCCAACCTTTCTACCGCAGAAGGCGTGGTGACTCTCTCGAAGAGAGCCCGCCAAAGGCAACGTCAACGCCTTGCGAAACAATTCGTAAAGGCCATGGAGTCAGTTGACGGGATCCGCTACAACGCGGATCTGAAGAACAAAAGAGGCAAAAAGCCTCAACAATCGATGAATGGTGGTTCCTCCAAGCCGCCAACAATGGAATGGGTCCGTGTCAAACGGAACCGATCGACGCTGGAGGAGCGCATTCGCAAGCGCCGCGCACTATCAGCGCAGGCACGGGCTCAAGCCGAAGAAGCCCGTAGAAAGTTGCAAAAAGAGGTGGCCAAGAAGCCGCCATCAACCCGTAAAACTTGGAGACCGAAGTCTGAAGCGGCGATTCAGACTAAGGAGCAACAACTGCAGCCTCCGAAAGTTCAACCTCCGGCGAATCAATCCAGACCGCCGGTGATTTCCACAACTGCTCCGGGAGATCCCGCAGGACCATCCCAGAAAAGGAAGTCAGTCTTGGAGCACCTCGGTCCACTTCCCGAGGAGCGAAGCAAAGCTCCAATCCAAGGACGTTTGGGCCCACTAAGAAAGCCCCAAACGAATCAACATGTTGGGGGTCGCCGCAACCCTCAACATGACAAAGAAATCATGGCACCCAAGCGCACTATGCTGCACATTGAAGTTTAGGAGCCCGTCGAGGATTCACGCCCACAAAGGCACGTTTCGAGGCGCGTGACTCTCGAAAGTCCGAAGAAGGTAATTCGCTCTCAGAAGGAAACGTTATCGTCTGATGATGATTACGTTATACCTGAGAAATCGTGCCAACACACGATAGGTTGCTCCGACTTTCAAACGGAAGAGCTGTACTATCGTGCTGGGGGTACGAACAAGTACCGAAACGCCAAAACCAAGGCATAGGCGTTTCCGGCAAAGAAGAACGGTGGTTGAAGATGGAGAATTTCCGAGGGTCACTACCAATATGACCAGCAAAAGGGCATCGACAAGGGATAATCCCGAGTCAATTCCGGAAGTACCCTGGTATCTAACTCGTCTGCAGTCTGGAGCCATTACACGAGGAACTTATGGTAGGGTTCGGACAAGATTACCGTCAGAAGATGAAGAATCGGATTCCTGCTCTGCTGTCGCATCAGATAACACGGTATCCAGCGAATGACAACCCCGCGAGTCATTCATGATAAGCGCGGAGCAAGTGGCTAAGATGCTTGAATAAACAACAGGAGACCTTCAGGTTTGAAATGCAGATGGCCATGCAGAATATGAGAGAAATGCATGAGCAACAAATTCAAGCACTGACGAACCAGCAAGGTGAGCCAAGTCATCGTAACCATGTTCATCAAGAAGATGAGGATACGAATGCGGATGAAGCTCACAATGCCAATAATCCTCCCGTCAATGCAGGGGGTGGTAATGAGGATGCTAGTCATAATGCCACACTTCCGCCATAGAATCGTGCTAACGAAAACACAGGCGAAAGTCTGAAGATCAAAAACCTCGAGAACAAGATCAATACGTTGATTTCTGCTCAAGAGGTGAAGAAAACAAGCATTCCTAGTCCATACCCAAGAGAATGGGAATCAATCCCCTATCCGGCGAAGTTCAGTCTGATTAACTTCACGCCGTTTGATGGGAAGGGTTCGCCCACTCAGCATGTGATTTATTTCAAATCACACCTGGGGGTAATCTCCGGCAATGAGCCTCTGATGGTGCGGTCATTCGTCGGCACTCTTCGCGGAGCCGCCTTCGATTGGTATCGCCGCCTCAAGCCAGGTAGCGTGAACAGCTGGGACGATATGGAGACCATGTTCCTCACCAATTTCTTCGACGACGACACCGAGATATCTATCGGATCATTGCTCGATGAGAAGCAGAAGGACGGAGAGTTAGTCGATACCTTCGTCAAAAGATTCCGGAACAAGGCGATGAATTGCCGGGACCCGATCACCGAGGAGTTCGTTCTCCAGACTTGCCATAATAATCTGTCCTTAGACGTATTGGAAGCAATGGGGACAGCACCGTCTGACACTTGGAAGGATCTGAAGGTGCGCGGTGAACAAGCCGAACGATTCCTTAGAAGGAAGAAGGCCGAGAGGAACCAACCGACGGTTAATCCGCTGGACTCAAACTTCGCCTCTCGTGGTAAGGGCAAGGCACCTACAGCTGCTGATGGTGCTAATCAAGCGTCACAGCAATCTCGAAGGAAGCAAAAGACTTCGGGTCCGAGACTCCAAAAAGAGTACTCTTTCAAGGACGAAGACGTTCCAGCCATCTTCGAATCCCTCCTTGAAGGTAACAAGATCAAGCTACCACCTATCACAAATCAGGAGGAAGCTGACAACACTACGGACCCAAAGTACTGTGCGTACCACAGGAGGGTCGTTCATCCCACTAAGGATTGCTTTACTCTCAAGAATAGCATTCAGACCTTGGTTGAAGCCGGCGTCATAACGTTAAGGTAAGCCAATTGAGAACGGCAAAACTCCAAAGAGTATACGAGTATAAACTGTTTCTCAAACCAACAAAATTCAGCTGTCGGCGATTGTGGATCAGGAAGGGGCTAACAAAGTGGCGGATCCGAAGTATTGCGCATACCATAGAGCGGTCCATCACCCTACCAAGTCGTGCTACCACCTCAAGGACAAGATCCAGGTGCTAATTGATGTAGGCGTCATAACCCCGAAGCCGTCCAAGAATGTCGGAGCAAATGCGGTGTCAATCAGCTTTGGATCGGTGCCCACAACATGGTTCGAGCCGAAACGCGTCACCAAAGTGGGAATGAAGACGGTGAATGATGACCCACATGGACAGCGCCAAAAGGGGCTTGTACCACACACAGCCCCAAACGGCGAAATCCTCTGGGTTCACCCCGACCTGGTTGAAGATGAACAATGGGCCGGATCGTCATCCAAGAAGAAATCCAAAGGTAAAGGAAAGTTTTGCTGCGGAGTCTCTGCTATCCCAGAAGAAGATGACGAAAGAATCCTAACTTTCCCGCTCTCCGAAGAAGAACAAGAAGTCTTCGCCACTAGAAGCGGAAATGAGTATCACTACAATTATCCACCACCTAGTGAGCAGGGGGTGAATAAACGGGGACCAGCCAAAACTCTCACAGAGCTGGGGGTGATTACGAGTCCTACACCGGGCGAAGAGGCTCGAAAACAGCCGGTGAATAAGCCGAAAGAGAAGGATCCCTAGGAAGTTCAGAACCCGAAGCAGTCTCGTTTCAGTCGCCCGATTAGAAGAGACAAACCAGAGAGTTCGAAAACTCCGCGCGTCTGCGATATCATGGCTCAATTAGCCAATATTCCAGCGCGGATAACGTTGTATGAGTTGCTGCGGTTATCTAAGGAGACTAGGGAAGCCTTACGAGAAGCCTTGGCTGATTCTGAAGCATTCCTCACTCAGACCAAGCCAGTACCGGAAGAGCCAGAACCGTCGGTTCAACAATGCAATATAGCGGCCAAGAACCTTCCCTGCATCACCTTCACCAAAGAGGATATGCAGACGAAGAATTCGAACCATGATCGGCCCCTATATTTCATCGGATACATTGGCTCCAGCGAAGTCAACCGAATCCAAGTGGATCTGGGTTCCGCTGTGAGTATTATGCCGCTTCACCTTATGCATAGCCTTGGCATTCCAGTCAGCAAATTGGCGTCTACAGACACGATCATTTACGGATTCAACACCAGCAGGTCAAGGCCTTTGGGAAAGATCCGGATAAAGTGCCAAATGGGTGATCTGAAGACGGAAGTCACGTGTTACGTGATTGATGCTGAGACATCATATAACTTACTACTGGGTCGGCCTTGGATCCATAGTAATGTTATAATTCCCTCAACTCTCCATCAGTGTTTGAAATATGTCGACACTGATAATAGGGTTAGAACGGTGGTCGCGGATAAGCAACCATTTAAAGGGTATGAGAATTATTTCACTGATTCTCTCCTTTATGGTAACGAATCCGATACTGAATCATCGGCCCAAGGCACGGACAGCGGAGGAGAAGCTGATACCGAAGCCGGATTTGATTACAATGGCGGTTATGTTCTAAATGACATTGTACCCTTTGTAATCAACCTTGACGATGAACAATCGTCAGAGGGCAGTTGTAACTGGCTATAGTCCGGAAGCGCGCAAGCTCATGGAAAAGCAGGGGTACGATTTCACACTCGGAGAAGGTCTATACTTCGATCGAGGTCCTCGTACTCCAGCCAAAGCGGTATATGTACCAAAAGGGAAACCCGAGGATTATTATAAATACGGGCGAAACTTAGGCTATGTTTCCTCGTCTGATGATGAATGTGGTTGGCAAATTATCGATCAAATTGCTAACAAAACTAAGAACGGATACTCTTCTGATTCTTCAGCTGGGGATTCCGACACAAGTCTAGAGGAGGCATTCAAAGCCTTAATGGTAAACATGGCTACAGATGATCCGTCTACAATGGAGGACGATGATCGAATGCCAACATGGGAAGACCCGTGGGTTCATCACCTGAACATACAGTATGGTGATAGGTTCGAACAGAGATAAAATAGTCTAAGTTAACATGGGCGACGAGGCCAACCCAAAGCCGATATTCGTCAGCGATGGTCTCCCCTCAGATGAGAAGGAGGAGTTAATTGCTCTCGTCAGGGAATATATCGACGTCTTCGCGTGGAACTACGAGGATATGCCAGGGCTCGACCCCAATGTGGCAATGCACCACCTTGATATCAAGCCGGATGCCAAACCTGTTAAGCAACAACAAAGACGGTTTCGTCTGCAAATTATGGAAGCCATTGAGGCAGAGGTTAAGAAGTTGATCGAATCGGGATTTATCCGAGAGGAACAACATCCAGATTGGCTAGCCAATATTGTCCCAGTCATGAAGAAGAACGGTAAAATCAGGATTTGCATCGAATTCAGGGACCGGAATACGGCATGTCCAAAAGACGACTTTCCTCTCCCAATCACGGATGTTATTATCGACAATACATGCAGATTTGAGAGAATGTCTTTTATGGATAGTTTCTCAGGATATAACCAAATCAAGATGCACCCAGATGACGAGAAGCATACAGCATTCAGAACGCCCCTCGGTGTATTCTGCTACACGGTGATGCCATTCGGTCTAAAGAATGCAGGCGCCACATATCAGCGAGCAATGACTAAGATTTTCCAAGAACATCTCAGGAAAACAGTCGAGTGCTATGTTGATGATTTGGTTGTGAAAAGCCGTAATAAAGAAGATCACATCAAGGACTTGAAGACGATGTTCGATCTCATGCGAAGCCATCAATTGAAGATGAATCCTACTAAATCTTTCCTTGGAATGTCTAGCGGACAATTCCTTGGATTCGTCGTCACCACTAAAGGTATACATATCGATCCCGATAAAGTAAAGGCGATACATGAACTGCAACCTCCTAGAAATCTAAGAGAGCTCAGAGGATTGCAAGGGCGATTAGCTTACATTCGGCGGTTCATCACAAATCTTTCTGGGAAGTGCCAACCGTTCTCTAAGCTAAACAAAAAAGGGGTGTCATTCATTTGGGACAATTCCTGCCAAAAAGCATTCAAAGATATCAAAACATATCTGTCGAATCCTCCTGTTCTCGTTGCACCAAAATCAGGTAGACCGTTCTTGATTTATCTCAAGGCGATGAACCACTCGATAAGTGCTTTACTAGCACAAGACGATGATAATGGTCACGAACAGGCAGTCTATTACCTAAGTCGGACCTTGATAAGCGCTGAGTCTCGATATCCGATGATCGAGAAAGAATGTCTCGCATTGGTATTTGCAATGCAAAAGATACGGCATTACTTGGTTGGACAGACGATTTACGTTGCTTCTAACGTTAATCCAGTACGGGTGTTTATGACGCAACCGGCCTCTATGAATTGGCGATTAGCGAAGTGGGCCCTTCTCTTGTCCTAATACGATTTGCACTTCAAACAGCAGAAGTCGATCAAAGGACAGGCGATTTGCGATCTTTTGGCGGCAAACCCGACAACAGATACGGCAGAAGTATATGATGATTTGCCGTATGAAACCCACGAGGTTAACACCACGTCTCACCAACAAGTATGGTAATTATACTTTGATGGTGCTTCGAGAGCAGTTAATAGGGCAGTCGCCCCGGGATGTCCCAAAGTCTCCTCTGGAGTTGGAGTAGTCTTAATTTCCCCGGGGAAGCATGTGATGCCTCGGGCTTATTCATTGACTAATCCGTGTTCCAATAACGTAGCCGAGTACAACGCGCTTCTCATTGGACTCAGTTTCGCCAAAGAGCTGGGGGTCGAATATCTCGAAGCTTTCGGGGACTCTCAATTGATAGTCAACCAAGTCCGTGGAGAGTATGAAGTCAGGAACCAAGACCTGATCCCGTACCACCAGGAAGCCATCAAAATGGAAGATTCTTTTGAATAATTCTACATTGAATACATCCCTCGTCTCCAGAACGCTTATGCGGATGCACTGGTAGCACTAGCGGTATCACTTGCGCAGCCTCCCGAAACTGAACTACTAGTCACAGTAAGGACGCATCAACTCTGCATGCCCATATACGATATGGAAATTGAAGAAGAAGAAGATGGAAACATAAACGCCAAGGAGGTGAATGCAACTCAAATTGGGTCTGAGTCCCGAGATTAGCATTTTCCTATCATTGACTACGTCTAATATGGTATTTTACCCGAGGATGTAAAAGAATGGGAATCAATCCGTCGAAGAGCGCCCAGATTCTTCTATAATACCGAGACCCATACATTATACCGTCGAGGGTACGATGGTTTGTTACTCCGATGCCTTTCGAACAAAGAAGCAGAAGAAGTTCTTAAGGAAGCACATGAAGGATAATGTGGTGCGCATCAGCCCGGTCCCAAACTGTATGATCGTATCAGGAGAATGGGATATTTCTAGCCAACGATGGTTCGAGATGCAATCGAATACGCACGAGAATGCCACGCTTGTCAGGTACATGCGAATTATATGCATCAACCGCCAGAGCAGTTGCACACGTCAACCACGTCTTGGCCATTCGAGACATGGGGCATGGACATTGTCGGTCCTATTTTTCCCCCTTCAGTCAAAGGTGATCGATTTATTCTCGCGATCACAGATTATTTCTCAAAGTGGGCTGAAGCGATTCCGCTTAGAGAAGTGAAGACGAACAATGTCATCAATTTCATCAAGCATCATGTCATATACCGACACGGCGTGCCAAGACGGATCATTCATGACAACGGTCCACAGTTCATAAGTAACGCTTTCGTCAGGTTTTGTGACAAATTCAAAATTCAAGATATTTCGTTGACAGCTTATTATCCCGCTGCGAATAGATTAGCTGAGGCGTTTAACAAGACGATCATTAAGATCCTGTCAAAGCTCGTGAAGACAAATAAACGAGACTGGGATGATAAACTCGGTGAAGCACTCTGGGCTTATCGTACCACCATACGCACACCTACAGGAGCTACCCCATATTCGTTGGTATACGGATGTGAAGCTGTGCTACCGTTGGAGATTCAAATCCCATCCATTCGGATCGCCCTCGCGACTGAGATGACAACAGAAGAACAGCATCAAAAATGTCTCGAAGAACTCGAGAGGTTGGATGAAAAGCGCTTGGAGGCTCAACAACACATAGAGTTTTATCAAGCCAGAATCTCCAGGGCTTTTAACAAAAGGGTCCGACAGAGAAGCTTCAAGGAAGGAGATCTGGTCCTCGCTGCTCGCCGACCGATAATCCTCAACTCCAAGAAGAAAGGTAAATTCGAACCCAAATGGGAAGGACCGTTTGTGATAGACACAGTCTACTCAAACGGCGCATATCGCCTGATTACTCAAGAAGGCACCAGGTAATTAATGCTAATAAATGGGAAGTTCCTGAAAAATTACTACCCCTAGTACATTCAGGATAACCCATTTACCGGGAAGTTCCTTGAAGAATATTACATTTAATATTCTAGAGGATAACCCAAAATCATTTTTTTCACCACCAAAATCCCTCGCTGATCAATTTTAATTGACAGTGAGTCCACCAAAAATGTCTTTCTGGCCCTCTTGACTCTTTAGTTCAGAGTCCCCTTTCGATAAACGAAAGAACTCCCTTCTTTTTTTTCTTTGGTTAAGCCTTCTCATGGTTATAACCTAAGTTGAAATTTCATTTCGATAAACGAAAAACCCGTCTTCCGATCAGATAACCAGTCCTATAAAAGGTAAGTTTATCTAGATCTTCCAGATTCTCGGAGTGGAGATCCACTTTTAGTTTCTTTTGCGCTAGAAATAGAATATAAAATTCTTCCTTTCCAGAATCAAGGAATAGAATATAAAATTCTTCCTTCCTTGTATTCGGGTTCGCCTTCACCCTAAAAGAAGACCAGGAAATAGAATATAAAATTCTTTCTTTCCCGTACTGATCTTTTCCAAAATTTATTAATTTAGGATTCATCCTAGAAAGTTTATCCCGAATCCTAAGTAGGGATAAGTCTGCGCCTAACACGCGCTGCCGGTTTAGTCTTTCTCCGTAGAAAAAGACACCAGAGTTCGATTCTGGGGTATTCTATCCTGAAACTTAAGCAAGGATAAGCCCGCGCTGCCGGTTAGTTCTTAACCGTTGAAAAGAACACCCGTTCACATATTCAACTTTGCGGCAGGTTGTTATTAATAACACCAAAATCCATGCCTTACACGCATGGGGAATTTCATCCTGAATCCTAAGAAAGGATATGCCGATGCCTAACATGCGTTGCCGGTTTAGTCTTTTTCCGTGGGAAAAGACACCAGAGTTCGATTCTGGGGAATTTTGTCCCGAAGCCTAAGTAGGGATAAGTCAGCGTCTAATACACGTTGCCGGGTAGCCTATTCCCGTAACAATAGCGAAGTCTACGTATTCGAAGTCGTAGCATCAAGTCTAAGGGAGTTCATTCCTTTAGCACAACGTCACATGCGGAACGGACTTAAAACAATCCGCATGTAAGCCCGACTCAAACGGTAGTCGGTAAGAGCACGTAAAATCCGTTGAAGGCTGGGGGTTAGCTAAAAACCCTAAAGTCAACGCCTAACACGCGTCGCCGGGTAGTCTATTCCCGTGAGAAAGACGAAGTCTACGTATTCAATATCGTAGCACTAAGAGCGTTAACCCTCTTAGCACAACGTCACATATGAAACGGATTTAGACAATCTGCATGCTAGCCCGACTCAAACGGTAGTCGGTAAAGGCTAATCAAATCCGTTGAAGGCTGGGGGTTAGCCAAAAATCCCAAAGTCAACGCCTAACACGCGTCGCCGGATAGTCTATTCCCGTGAGAAAGACGAAGTCTACGTATTCAATATCGTAGCACTAAGAGCGTTAACTCTCTTAGCACCAATCAATGCGTTGCAATGAAAGAATCATTACTCCAATAAAGTACATGAGTATAAACTGTTCCTTATTTTTGGTTGAAAAGTTTCTGGAGAATATTTTTCTAAAAATATTCTTAAGGATAACTCAACGACACTTCGCCGGACAACGCGTTGTAAATGAAGATTCAACGCCGACGACCGATGGTCAATTCTATGTTGAAATAACCAACTCGAGCTAAAAAGTCAAAAAATCGAGGATCGACTTTAAATTCAAAATTCCGACAGACGGTTAGACAATAAATGCAGCACCAGAACCCTTACAGACATTCGACAAAGGACCGAACAGCCTGGGGGACAGAAGGAATCAAGAACGGAAGCCACTCCAAATATCCCGTCGTAACCAATCGAAGAATGGGACAATCATATCCAAAGTATTCCAGACTCTTCTATAAAAGAACGAGACTGAAATACTTTGGAGGGGGTATCTGTAGGCATATAAAATTGCTTATAGGTCCCTTAGCACAGCTCGGCACAAACCGACGAACCATCGGACGACATATCCAAACACAAGCGTCAGTCCACAACGCCGAAGCCAAGTGACACGCAATGAAGCGGATTAACGAGGCGACGAGGTTAACGAATCGCATGCAAGCAACGGAATGCATCCATTTGCGTGCGGAATCAAGCCAACGGGTCGATGAGTTAACGAGTCATCCAACTACGGAACGGATTCGAACTCAAACACCGAAGCCGATTTACTGCCAAATCGGGATCCAGACTTCCAAATCAGGATTCAGAACAAATCAGAGTTCAAATCAACACCAAGAGCGGACTCGGACGAATCACGATCGAATCAAGATCAGTTTCGGACATAAACTTAGAAGTGGATTTACTGCCAAATCAGGAATCGGATTTACTGTCAAATCATATCAACGAATCGAATCTAGACAAATCAACCACAGAACCGAAAAACGGATACAACGACGGAAAACAGCGGAAACCCAACACCTAGAGGGGCTCGGCCGAAACCGAGCCACCTTGAGGTGGCTCGGGGGGCCGGGCCCCCCCGGGGGGGCACAGTGAAGGGAGCCTATAAATAGGCCCCCCTTGGTTCATTTTAGGTGGCCGGCCAGATCTGTGCCTGGGCACAGTTCAGAGAGCCTATAAATAGGCCCCCCTTGGTTCATTTTGAAAGGTTGGAAATTTTGGAGGCGAAGCTCTGCTGGATTGAAGACTCAGATCTAAAAAAGATTCAAGCTTTGGGACTTTGAAGACTTGCTTATCCAGATCCGGTGCTCGGCGATCGTCAACGCCAAATAAGGCAAGAGTTCGAGAGGAACCGGATCTCAAATCGGATCTCAGATCTACGCAGGCGTACTCCGGATCAAAGCTTGGTCTTTGATCCCGAGAATTAAAGGCTACTATTTCCTTGGCGAAATAGTACCCTCGGCTATTATTTCCTTGGCGAAATAATACCCGTCATACTGCGTAGATCCGACTGGATCTAGATCTCGCGGTGGTCCACGGATAAACCCCGGCGCAGGCGAAGAACGCACGCAAGCGAGCGACCGCAAAACAGGAGCTCGTGATTTGTTCGACAAACAAGGAGAAAGTTGTAATCTTTTTTATTTTCTTTGATTTTATTGTAACCGGATCTTATAAAAAGACCGAATCTTTGTAACTCAAAAAGCTGTTATTTAAGATGACAATGGAATCAACAATGAAGAAAGACACGATTTTTCCCGCGAACAGGCTCCTATCAAGGTCCGACTTAGATAATAGACTGCCTGTTCGTGACCATTATCATCGTCTTGTGCTAGTAAAGCACTTATCAAGTGGTTCATCGCCTTGAGATAAATCAAGAACGGTCTACCTGATTTTGGTGCAACGAGAACAGAAGGATTCGTCAGATATGTTTTGATATCTTCGAATGCTTTTTGGCAGGCGTCGTCCCAAATAAATGACACCCCTTTCTTGTTCAGTTTAGATAACAGTTGGCACTTCCCAGAAAGATTTGAGATGAACCGTCGGATGTAAGCTAACCGCCCTTGCAGTCCTCTGAGCTCTCTCAGATTTCTAGGGGGTTGCAGCTCATGTATCGCCTTCACCTTGTCAGGATCGATATGTATTCCTTTAGTGGTGACGACGAATCCAAGAATTTTTCCGCTGGACATTCCAAGGAAGGATTTAGTAGGATTCATCTTCAACTGATGGTCCGCATGAGATTGAACATCGTCTTCAGGTCCTTGATGTGATCTCCTTTGTTGCGGCTTTTTACAACCAAATCATCGACGTAGCATTCGACCGTTTTCCTAAGATGTTCTTGGAAAATCTTAGTCATTGCTCGTTGGTACGTGGCGCCTGTATTCTTTAGACCGAAAGGCATCACGGTGTAGCAAAAGACACCGAGGGGCGTTCTGAACGCTGTGTGCTTCTCGTCATCTGGGTGCATCTTGATTTGGTTATATCCTGAAAAACCATCCATGAAAGACATTCTCTCAAATCCACATGTATTGTCGATAATAACATCTGTGATTGGGAGAGGGAAGTCGTCTTTTGGACATGCCGTGTTCAGGTCCCTGAAGTCGATACAGATCCTGATTTTACCGTTCTTCTTCATAACGGGAACAATATTGGCTAGCCAATCTGGATGTTGTTCCTCTCGGACAAATCCTGATTCGATTAATTTCTTAACCTCTGCCTCGATAGCTTCCATTATCTGCGGACGAAACCGTCTTTGCTGTTGTTTGACAGGTTTGGCATCCGGCTTGATATCGAGGCGGTGCATTGCTACATTGGGGTCGAGTCCTGGCATATCTTCATAGTTCCAAGCGAAGACGTAAATGTATTCCCTGATGAGAGCGATTAGTTCCTCCTTCTCATTTGAGGGGAGACTATCGCTGATGAATATCGACTTTAGGTTGGCCTCGTCGCCCATGTTAACTTAGACTATTTTATCTTTAATGGGGGGTTCTCTCTGTTTGAACCTATCACCATACTGCATATTTAGGTGATGAACCCACGGGTCTTCCCATGTTGGCATTTGATCGTCGTCTTCCATCGTGGACGGATCAGCTGTAGCTATGTTCGCCATTAGGGCTTTGAAAGCTTCCCCCAGACTTGTATCGGAGTCCCATTCCGAGGCATCTGGCTAATTTCCATCTTTGTATTGCTTAGATGATTGGTCATTAATTAACCAGCAGCATTCGTCTTCTGAAGAAGATTCATACCCTAACCCTCGTCCGTATTTATAATAATCATCGGGTTTCCCTTTTGGTACATATGCCGCTTTGGCTGGAGTACGAGGACCTCGATCGAAGTATAGACCTTCTCCGAGTGTGAAATCATATCCCTGCTTTTCCATGAGCTTGCGCGCTTCTGGACTATACTTAGATAAATGCCGACCAGGTTTGTCATCATCCTCATCTTCGCTTAAGAAATGATCTGGTAATGGGGAGCTTTTTCCTTTACCGTAAATCACTTCTTTAGCGCCTCTTATTTTGTTCGGGACGACCATGGTTGTTCCGAAAGAATGCTGGAGGCGTTCCTTTGTTATATAGGACGATCGAAGCAGCATATACAAATCAGGATTATCGTACAATTCTTTCATCACATCATCAAGAGACAGGGAGTACTCCAAATCGTCTTTTATTTCAATATCGGCAAGTTGCCAGTTACAACCTCCATCTGACGATTGTTCATCGTCAAGATTGATTACAAAGGGTACAATGTCATTTAAAACAAAACCACCATTGTAACCAAATCCGGCTTCGGTATCAGCTTCTTCTCCACTGTCCGTGCCATGGGCCGATGATTCAGTATCGGATTCGTTACCATAAAGGAGAGAATCAGTGAAATAAACTGGAATACCGAGGAAATGCATCAAGCGAAGCGGCATAATACTCACAGCAGAACCCGGATCCACTTGGATTCGGTTGACTTCGCTGGAGCCAATATATCCAATGAAATATAGGGGTCGATCATGGTTTGAATTCTTCGTCTGCATATCCTCTTTGGTGAAAGTAATGCAGGGAAGGTTCTTAGTCGCTATGTTGCATTGTTGACTCAGCGGTTCTGGCTCTTCAGGCACCGGCTTGATTTGAGTCAGAAACACCTCTAAATTGGCCAAAGCTTCTTGCAAGGCCTCCCTAGTTTCCTTGGACAACCGTAGCAACTCATACAGCGTTATCCGTGCTGGAATGTTGGCTAGTTGAGCCATTATATCGAAGACTTGTGGAGTCTTCAAGGTTTCCGGTTTGTCTCTTCCAATCGGGCGACTGAAACGAGACTGCTTCAGATTCTGTACCTCCTGGGGATTCTTCTCTTTCGGTTTATTCACCGGTGTCGTCGAGCCTCTTCAATCGGTTTAGGAACCGTAATCACCCCCAGCTCTGTGAGAGTTTTGGCTGGTCCCTGTTTAGTCACCCCCTGCTCAGCTAACTGATCACTAGGTGACGGATAGTTGAAGTGGTACTGGTTTCCGATTCTAGTGGCAAAAACTTCTTGTTCTTCTTCAGAAAGCGGGAAAACAGGAGCTTCATCGCCATCTTCTTCGAAAATTGCGGAAGTACCATTGCAGGACTTGTCTTTACCCTTTCTTTTCGAGGAGGTCGCCCATTGCTCATCTCTAATGAGATCCGGATGAACCCAGAGGATTTCGCCGTTCGGGGTCCCTTTTGGCGCTGTCCATGTGGGTCATTATTCACCGTCTTCATTCCCACTTTGGTGACGCGTTCTGGTTTGAACCATGTTGTGGGCACCGTTCCAAAGCTGATTGACACTGTGTTTTCTCCGACATTCTTGGACGGCTTCGGGGTTATGACGCCTACATCAATTAGCGCCTGGATTTTGTCCTTGAGGTGGTAGCACGACTTGGTAGGGTGATGGACCGCTCTATGGTATGCGCAATACTTCGGATCCGTCACTTTGTTAGCCCCATCCTGATCCACAATCGCCGGCAGCTGGATTTTATTATTCTCCAACAGGTACTTAAAGATACCGGGAACTTCGTCATCCTTGAAGGAGTACACTTTAGGAAACCTCGGCTCCGAAGATTTCTGCTTCTGAGGCCGTTGTTGCCATTGTCCTCGAGACTGTTGTGGCGCTTGTTGCTGCGGCTGTTGCTGAGGTTGCAATTAGAAAGTTTAATTAGCATCAACTGCATTAGCATGTGCCTTACCTTTCCCCCGTGGGACGAAATTCTGTTGCGGAGCATTATTCGCCTGTTGACCTCTTTCTGCCTTCTTCCTTCTGAGGAACCGCTCGGCTTGCTCTCCTCGGACCTTCAAATCCTTCCATGTCTTGGACGGTGCTGTCCCCATTGCTTCAAACACGTCTAGTGCGAGGTTGTTGTGGCAAGTCTGGAGGATGAATTCCTCGGTGATCGGGTCCCGACAGTTCATCGCCTTGTTCCGGAACCTCTTGACGAAGGTGTCAACCAATTCCCCGTCTTGATATCTCGGTGTCGTCGTCGAAGAAATTGGTGAGGAACATAGTCTCCATATCGTCCCAGCTGTTCACTCTACCTGGTTTGAGGCGGCGATACCAATCAAAGGCGGCTCCGCGAAGAGTGCCAACGAAGGACCGTACCATCAGAGGCTCATTACCAGAGATAACCCCCAGGTGCGATTTGAAATAAATCAAATGATGAGTAGGTGAACCCATCCCATTGAACGATGTGAAGTTAATTAGATTGAACTTCGCCGGATATGGGATCGATTCCCATTCTCTTGGGTATGGACAAGGAATGCCTGTTTTCTTCATCTCTTGAGCGGAAATCAATGTATTGATTTTGCTCTCGAGATTCTTGATCTTCAAGTTTTCACCTGTGTTTTCGCTAGCATTCTCGTTATCACCCCCTGCATTGACGGGAGAATTATTGGTATTATGAGTCTCGTTCGCATTCGTGTCCTCGTCTTCCTGATAAACTTGGTTACGACGACTTGGCTCGCCTTGCTGGTTCGTCAATGCTTGGATTTGTTGGTCATGTATTTCTCTCATGTTATGCATGGCCATCTGCATTTCGAACCTGAAGATCTCCTGTTGTTTAGCCATGGCATCTTCAAGCATCTTGGCCACTTGTTCTGCACTTATCATAAGTGCCTCGCGGGGTTGTCCCTCGCTGGATACCGTATTATCTGATGCAACCACGGAGTCGGCATCAGATTCTTCATCTTTTGAAGGTAGTCTTGTCCGAACTCTACCATAAGTTGCTCGCTTGATGGTTCCGGACTGCAGACGGGTTCTAGGCCGGGATGCTTTCAGAATCGACTCGAGATTATCCCGTGCCGATGTCCCCTTGCTGGTCATATTGGTGGTGACCCTCGAAAATTCTCCATCTTCGACTACTCTTCTTCTTCGTCGAAAACACCTAAGTCTTAGTTCTGGCGTTTCGGCACTGAGCCTTTCGAAAACCGAAACTCTTTCAGGGACCGCCTTGATGCAGTTGCACTCAGATAATACTGCCTGAATGAGTTTGGAATAGGGGCATTAAGTTTCTTGTTCTCGGGGACTCCTCTTCCTGGTTCTACTCGTACCCCCAGCACGATAGTACAATTCGTCTGCTTGACCTATCGTGTGTTGGCACGACTTCTTAGGTATAACATTATCGTCATCAGATGATAATGTTTCCTTCTGAGGGTAAACTGCCTTCTTTGGGCCTTCAAGAGTCACGCACCTCGAAACATGCCTTTTCGGGCGTGAATTATCAGCGGGCTCCTGGACCTCAATGCGCAAATTGGTGGGCGTAGCTGCCATGATTTCTTTGGCATGTTGAGGATGGCGGCGACCCCCAGCATGTTGAGTCGTCCGGGGCTTCTTCATCGGGCCCAAACGCTCTTGAACTGGAGCCTTGCCTCGCTCATCGGGAAGTGGACCGAGGTGCTCCAAAACTGGCTTCTTCTTTTGGGATGATTCCGTGTGATCTCCCAGAGTAATTACTGGAATCATCGGCGGCTTGGATTGATTCGTTGGTGGTTGAACTTTTGTTGGAGGCTACTTCGGCCTCCATACTTGGCGGGTTGGTGATGGCTTTTTGGCCACTCTTTCTTCCTCCAATTTCTTGGCCTCCTGCACAAGAATTTTTGCTTGTACGAGTAATGCGCGGCGTTTGTGAATCCGCTCTTCAAGTGTCGAACGGTTTCGTTTGACCCGGATCCATTCATTCGTTGGCGGCTTGGAGGAGCTGCCATTCTTCAGTTGTTGAGGCTGTTTGCCTCTCCTGTTCTTCAGATCCGCGTTGTAGCGGACTCCGTCTGTAGACTCCATCGCCTTAGCGAATTGCCGCGCAAGGCATTGACGTCGCCTCTGGCGGGCTCTCTTTGAGAGAATCACAACGCCCTCAACAGTAGAGGCGTCGGCAAGAACAGGTTTGACCTCATTGGAGGTCGGTGGAACTTCACCCGATGCGACTTTGGCATCAGTTAGGGTGAGAGCTTCATTGACGTTCTGAACTTCTTCAAACCAACGAACTTTTCTCCTAGAGGAGAACTTCTTGGACTTCCGGGGGGAGGTGGATCCGGACGAGGATGAAAGATACTCCTCGAACTAGGCCTGGTCGAATTCATACTCGACCTCCTCCTCGACCGGGATTGAAATCCGTGGCTGCAACGCGACGATCTCGGCAGCAAGATCGTTGGCTCCCACTGTGGTCACCAGATTATTCGCGAGAAAAATTGCTTTCTTCATTGACGTCATTGTTCTCTCAAGTAATTGCTTTTTGATTACAAAAGATCCGGTCTTTTTATAAGATCTGGTTACAACGAAATCAAAGAAAAAGAAATAAAAATTACAACTTTCCTTTTGAACGAATCACGAGCTCCTGTTTTGTGGTCACTCGCTTTTGTGGGTTCTTTTCCAACGCCGGGGTTAATCCGTGGACCACCGCGCGATCTAGATCCGGTCGGATCTACACGATTTGACGGGTGTTATCTCACTAAGGAAATAACAGCCGGGGGGTACTATTTAGCCAAGGAAATAATAGCCTTTAGTTCTCGGGATCAAAGGCCAAACTTTGATCCGGAGTATTACTTCGTGTAGATCTCAGATCTGATCTCTCTCTCTCGAACTCCTGCCTTTTGTGACGTGGATGCTCGCCAAGAACCAGATCTGAATGTCCAAGTCTTCAAGTCTTCAAAACTCTAATGTTAATTCTCAATTCGGCAGAGCTTCGGCTCTAAAAGTTCCCCTCTCTCAAAAATGAACCATGCTCTCCTATTTATAGGCACTCAGAACTGTGCCCGGGCACAGATCTGGCCGGCCACCTAGAGGTGGCTCGGCCACCTAGAGGTGGCTCAGCCACCTAGACCTATCCACCTCTAGGTAAGCTCGGCCACCGAGCCACCTAGAGGTGGCTCGATTTTGGCCGAGTCCTCTAGGCGTTTCATCCGTTGTCCGGTTTCGTGGTTTATCTAAGCTTCGTCGCTGTTCTAAACTCTGATTTGGCAGTCCGGATCCCGATATGGCAGTAAACCCGCTTCGGTGTTCGAGTTCGAATCCGTTCTATGATTGGATGACTCGTTGACTCACCGAACTGTTAGCTTGATTCCGTATGCGAATGGATGTATTCCATCGTTTGCGTGCGGTTCGTTAGCCTTGTTAATCCGCTTCGTTGCGTGTCACTTGGCTTCGGCGTTGTGGACTGACGCTCGTGTTTGGATATGTTGCCCGATGGTTCGTCGGTTTGTGCCGAGCTGTGCTAAGGGACCTATAAGCAGTTTTATACGCCTATACCTACAAATACCCCCTCCAAAGTGTTTCAATCTCATTTCTTTTATAGATAAGCCTAAAATACTTTGGATATGATCAGTCCAACCTTCAGTCGGTGTAAAGGACCTGTAGTTAGCTTCAATTCTTAACTCCTTTGATTTTCAATCTGTTCGATATTTTGATGAATAATCAAGACTGCTCCGGCACTGCGTTTATTGTCTGGCCGTCGTCGAAGTCTCAAATCAAAATTGGTAAGTTGATTTTGGCTCGTATCGTCGAGTTGACTTTGAACTGACCCTCTCCATCACAATATATTAACTTACGTTGACTTTCTTCGTAGCGCGTTGAATGACGTTGACCTAGAGTTACACATTGACCGGCGTTGACCTAGGGTTTCGAATCGTCCGACGTCGACTTTTTATTACAACACGTTGACTAACGTTGACCTAGGGTTACACATCGCCCGACGTTGATTTTTCATTGCAACGCGTTGACTGGCGTTGACCTAGGGTTACACATTGACCGGCATTGGCCTAGGGTTTCGAATCTCCCGACGTTGACTTTTTATTACAACACATTGACTAGCATTGACCTAGGGTTACGTGTCGACCGGAGTTAACCTAGGGTTTCGGATCGCCCGACATTGACTTTTTATTACAACGCGTTGACTGGTGTTGACCTAGGGTTACGCATTGACCGGCGTTAACCTAGGATTTCAGATCGCCCGACATTGACTTTTTATTACAACGCATTGACTACCGTTAACCTACGGTTGTGCGTTGACCGACGTTAACCTAGGGTTTCGGATCGCTCGGTGTTGACTTTTCATTGCAACATGTTGACTGCCGTTGACCTAGGGTTATGCGTTGACCAACATTAACCTAGGGTTTCACATCGCCCGGCATTAACTTTTTATTATAACGCGTTGACTAGCATTGACCTAGGGTTACGCGTTGACCGGCGTTAACCTAGGGTTTCGAATCGTCCGACGTTGACTTTTCATTGTAACGCGTTGACTGGCGTTGACCTAGGGTTACGCGTTGACCGACATTAACCTAGGGTTTCGGATCATCCGACGTTGACTTTTTATTGCAATGCGTTGACTAGCATTGACCTAGAGTTACGCGTTGACCGGCATTAACCTAGGGTTTTGGATCGCCCGATGTTAACTTTTCATTACAACGTGTTGACTGGCGTTGACCTAGGGTTACGCGTTGACCGGCGTTAACCTAGGGTTTCGGATCATCCCTCGTTATTTTGTGTTGATTTTCATCATAATAACCAATCACCGGCGAAATTAGGTGAAATAGAATCATAAAAAATACCTTGGGTCTCGACCTGGGCCACGACACCCGTGGATGTCTTGGCCTTAGCCAAGACACCTCTAGGTGTCTCGTCCAAGGCCGAGACCAAGACACCTCTAGGTGTCTCGTCCAAGGCCGAGACACCCTTGGGTGTCTCGGCTTCGGCCGATAGGTGTCTCGGCCAAGGCCGAGACACCCTTGGGTGTCTCGGCCCATTGGTCGAGACACTTCCCCCCCTTTTTTTGTACTTTCATTTCCCTCTTAAACTCCCACATTTCAAAAAGAGTCCTTTTCCCCCTCAACTTCTTCTTCCTCCTATTCAAACTCCATTGTTTCTTCTCTTCAAGAACTCCTAACCCACCAAAATTCTTGCCTTTAAAAAAACTCAACTTCTCAAAGGAATTTCGGATTTCCTCTCCTCCTTGGTCAAAGTTCTTCTCCTCTCAAGGCTAGGGTTCATCCATCTTCAAGCTCAAGACTTGATTTAGGTAAGCTTCTCTTCAAGAACTTTTTTGTTTTGCATTCTTAGTTAAGAATCCATAGGTTTTACAAGAAAGATTGAAACTTTATTCTTGTAATGGGGATATGCAATGAATTTGTATGCAAAGATTATGGCTTTTGTGAAAAGATTGAATCTTGATAATGGGTTTTGAAAGTGACCGAAATTTTGAGGGACTTTTGTGCAAAAATAGGGCTGAAATTTTGAGGGGCTTTTGTGTAAAAGTGGGCTAAAATTTTAGGACTTGGATTGTAAGCCCATTTGGCCAACACTTTAAGGGGTTTTTTATGCAAAAAGACCGCCCTTTGTTGAGGGGTTTATTTGCAAAAGGCAACCGAATATTGTAGAGGGGCTTATTTGCAAAAGGGCTAAAATTTTAGGGCTGAAATTTTGTAGATTTTGGACTACATACCCATGACCAAAAGTTTGAGAGGTGTATGTGCAAATTGGACTGAAATTTGTAGAGGGGTATATTTCCAAAATTGGCCGAAACTTGTGGAGGGGTTTATTTGCAAAATTGGCTAAAACTTGTAGAGGGGTTTATTTACAAAATTGGTTGAAATTAGGAGATGTTGAGGATGATAGTTTTCTTTCCTCAATCATGGCCAAATTGGAAAGCATTCGTAGCTAAAACTTAACCTTGAACATGAGAGGTATTTTGGGTATTTCACCCAAAAGTTGATCGTGAAGGTTTTAAATGCAATTTGAACCCATTATTTGTATGCATAGAACCCGTAGGTTTAATTAGACTTCAACTGTAAAATCCTATTTTATTTATAAGATTTTAGTCAAAGTTCATAATTTTCCTTTTAATTTTTGGGTTCTTGTATTTATGATTGTACCTGATCCGTTGATTTTCATTGCAGGTTAACCATGTCTCCTGCCGACCGCGATTTCATAGGAGTCACTCATCTTCTCAGCATAGTGAGAGGGAGGCTCCCGTGGCGTCCTCTTACGGGGGTGAGCTTTTATGCTTTCTGTATCCTCGTTTGATCCCTTCGTGGGTCATTCGGGAAGAACCGACGTCCTCCTTCGTGGGGATTGAGGTTTCGGTATGACTTGTGGTTCTATCATGCCCTCATTTGACCCCTTTGTGGGTCATTCGAGAAGAATCAATGTCCTCCTTCGTGGGGATCGAGGTTTCAAAAGACGTGTTTTTCTTGGCCGATTCACATTTTCCGGCATATTAGGGCGATTTTGTGTTGTATTACACTGCGTCGGTCGGGGTACATTACCGCATTGTTTACGTGATGATGCATACCGTTCTTCCTGTGTAAGACACTCGGAATCGTCTCGCAAAGCATTCAATGAGCGACTCTATCTCGCTAGCCTGTAAGATGAGTTCAATCCTTGTATAATTTATGAATAATTTTCTGATTCGATGTTTGTTTTGCTGCAGTTGAATTCCCCGCAGACAACCTTCCTCCTCATGCTACTAGCGGTTGTAGTAGAGAGAGTTTTGCTTCTATTATCGATAGGCAGGCGATCGGTCCGACCCCTCAGTTTGGTGAGAGTCGTTCCGAAGAGTTCCATCACTTGATACGAGATGGGGGCCGCCGTACACTGCGCTAACTGATTACCGATGCCACCCTCACTAAAGACTCTATTTCCACTCAAGCTTTAGAGAAGCCTGGTTATTTATTTGGAGACCATATTGAGGATCCGGCCAAGCTGATTCTTGGTGATGAGCATTGGTTGAATAATGATGGAGGACTCCTTTTGTACATCCCTTCCATTCCCCATCAACATTCTCTCGCTCATTTGGAGTCGCAGGCCGTGTAGAGACAGATGTCCTGGAATCTTACAGATGATCATGACCGAGTTCATTGTGGATTTATTTCCCATCATAAGACCCTAGGTTCTGACGGATATAATTATATTCGCGGCCTTCGACCGGGGATTCTGGGCCTTGATACCGCGCTACCGGATGAGGTGTTAGCAGCCGCCCCTACCGCGAGGAATCGTCTAGCCAAGCTAGGAAGGAAGTTACCTTCGACAGAGTTTAGATGTTTTGGTTGGACCTATTCGCCACCTTAAAAGTTGTGGACTCGTATGACTAGTTACGTCTTGGGACGTTAGAGAGTGATCTGAAATGCAGTGGGTTGTATGCACCTATACGAGCCACCATGTATGGATTCCCGGTCAACAGCCGTCATTTCCTAGCATTATTGGAGACATATATCCCCGATAGTAACACTTTCTTGACTTGCAGTGGAGAGTTGGGGTTAGCCCTGCATGAGATGCACAAAGTTTCTGGTCTTCCCATAGGGGACCATCCATATCAGGAGTACTTTCCCTCGAACCTGCAGTTAGAGTGGCTAAAGAAAGATTCTCCTGGTATGTACGACACGATTTGGGACCTTACATGTCATTATCACACATCTCTAATCAAAGTAAGTCCTCTGGCAAAGAGGAAGAGGTAGATCAGTCTGAAGCAGTTCGCTGATTATTTATTCCAGCATTTGGAGGGCAGTTCGGGCGAGGCTGTTTGTGAGTTGGCCCTTTTGACACCTTCTACCATTAATGAGTTAATTGAGAGGGCCGAAGCTTGATCCTTTACTACCGCTGGCGCTGAGGGAGCTTTCCCTATGGGGACCAAGTTTCGAACATTCCTTTGTCACGCCCAGAAGTCGATTCAGCCCAGGACTCTACTGGCGGGCTATCTTGCCCTCTGGTTGAAGAAGTGCGTCGTTCCATATTATTTTTCTGATGGCTTACCAATTGAGGTTCTCCTTTCCGCTGTTCAGTTAGCTCATGGGAAGGAGCTTTCCCTGCTTCCGGTGATGGTTGTTGGCATTCATTATAGGCTTAGGTATTTGGTTGATGGTCTTACACATGTGGGTTCTGAACCATCGGCCGAGCTTCTTTCTGTAAAGGTTGAGCTCCCGTATACATACTTGATGGCGTGGCTCATTCTTCACCGCCTTGATTTGATGTCAGCGCCTAGTACTGTTGATGCCTCCGTTCCTTTTGTGCAGCTGTTAGAGAGGAGCAAGTGGTTTGGGAAGACATTCACTGATGTACAGTGAGAGCTTTAAGTTCGTAAGAGCTAGGAGTTCTTCAAGTGTTTTCCTCACTTCTTGGGCAGTTATAACGACATGTTGATTGATGAGGAGAAATCAGGGGCCGGTCGGACTTCTCTTGACACTGGTTGCTTTCGTTGGTTGGTGAACATCCGCATTGGATATCTCGTCCTTCGGGTGAAGGGTCGTTGCCATATAGAGCCTTATCTTCCGTGTCGTTTTGCTCGCCAGTTCGGTTATGACCAACTATATGTTGGGAACCTGAGCCGGGGCTTGAGGATCGAGGGGGGTCTTATTGACGGCATCTGAGCATGGCTTTGGACTATGATGGGCTATACTAGAGCCTATTTCGCTCTTCCTTCATCTAAGCGTAAACCGTTGCTTACTTTCCTCAGCTACAAGTGGCCCCTTTCTGCCAATGAGCTTCTAGATGTGAAGAGCCTCTCAGAGTTGGAGGCTGAGCACTTGGTTCAAACTACTATTAAGGCTGCTCGTAAGGCTTAGCTTTCGAAGAAGCAGGGGAAGAAACTTGCCAAACCCTCTTGTTCGGGCAGAGACAAGATGAAGGATGATGAAGAGCTCCTTCCTATCGATGATGAGGATGAAACTTCTGAAGAAGAATTTATGGACATGGATACCGATAGGGAAGAATCTGATACAGGTCTATCAGACTCTTTCTTTTCGGAATTAATGGATCTGGCATTTTCTCATTGGCATCAACGCTATACCCTTTCTAGATCTCCACTGGCTTTTCAAAAGCCGGAACGAAAGGTCTTATTTACTTATCATAACAAGATGACTCTTGTCACTCCAGGTAGGATGGTTGACAAGCACGAGCCCCTTATTTTTTCGTTATGCGAGATCACGGCCTAGCGCCGAGGCTTCTGCACAGGTTGAGATGCGTACTAAGTCTACGCATGAGCGACCTACTGGTCTTGTAGGGATTTGTCTTCCAAAGCGGAAGAAGACCACTCATAAGTCACATATTGGTCAGCGCGCCCACGGAGCAGAGTTACGAGGTACTACTGACGGAGAAGAAGGTAAGGCTCTACTACTTTCACTACTTTAAAATAGTGCTCTTTTGGATTTCCTGAATCTAATCATGTTCCGTGTTTCAGGAACCCATGACGGAGGTGAACTTCCGCCCGACTTTGTATTCTCTGATCCTGGCCATTTGGATAGCTCGAGCTTTGTGCAGCAAATGTGCGATGCCATTCGTGATGAGCCTATGGATGTTGAAGCAAACAGATATGCTACGCAGGCTGATAGCGTTGAGCTGAGGATTCTATGCCCAGATATATCTAACCTCGGTAATACACTATTCAAGCAGCAGTTAAAGGAGTTAGGCAATTCGGAATTTGTTCCCCCTTTAATCACTTCCGTGCTTCGTTCTCTTTTAGAGAAATTGAAGAACACGGGCGTGAATATTGGGGCAGAAGAGCCTTTTACCACTACCGTAGGTAAATCTAAGTTTCTTCCTCTTTCCCCCTTTTTTTTAATATATCCAGCACTTAAACTCTTGTTTGGGTATCACGCTAGAGAGACCGGTTGAGGACGAGACTTTTCATGGTATGGATCTTGGACAATTCAGTGAACACATGTATGTCTCAGCACCGAGTTTCTTGGGATCAGACACTAGATTACTTGTTGAGATGTTGGCAGAGCAGGCTACCAGAGAGGCTGCAGGACCATCCCTTGAGGGTGGTTCATCTACAGGTATGCATCTAATCTCTGATATTGTAATTTGTCGCAACATCCATTTGACTGATAGGGAGTTCTAATCATAGGACCAGCCACTGGGACTAATACGACCATGATTTCTAGTTTTCCTAGTTTACCATAGGGTGGTGGATCTGCATGTATGCATGTAATCCCCTCCATCATCATTCTTTTCTTTTTTTCCAAATCTCTATTTGACTAATAAAGAATTGTAATCATAGGACCAGCCATCATGACTGATACGGCTACGATTCCTTACAACCCCAGTTTACCTGATGGTGGTGTATCTTCTCCAAACCTAACGGGCATTATAGAATTACCTAGAGGAGTTGATATACCATCAACGATCACGCCTGCTACCATTCCTGAGCCTACTGAGATTGGATTGACGGAGCCTAGCATAGGATCTCAAACTGAAGGGACCTCTGTTGGTACTGGTATGCTCATAATTCACTCTGCATTTTCCTACCATATTCTAGAGTCTCTTACACTTCTGCAAAATTACTTATAGGGTCTCTACTATCTCTATATGAGCGTGTCCTAGCCCTTTTAGCTGATCCTGATCCTAGTAGGGACATTTTTTGAGTGGACCTTGGTTATTTCGTCAACTTCCTTGACGGAATGATCGAGAAGCTTCTTCATCAGGGATATTGCTTCGATCAGTTTAGGCATTCTCTTGCCCGATACATGTTGATGCTTAGAGAGGAAGGATATCCTGAGTTAGCTAATTTTCTCACTGCTGACTTTGTTGTTCTGGACTGTGAATTCCGAGAGTTAGAGGAGCTGAAGACTAGTGGGACTTCTTCCTTTGTATCTTCTCAGTTGGAGCATAGACTGACACACTGGCGCGACCTTAGATCTTCTATTAGTAGCGAGCTTCAGTCGCATGAGAGTTCTATCGCACAGATGATGGCTAGTCTTGCGAGAAAGGACACAGATAGAGCCGAGTTACTAAGTTCTTTAGATTCCAACCGTGAAGAGATAGCCAGGCTGAAGAAAGCCCTGTAGTATGCTGAGGAGTCCGGCACTATCATTGCAGATAAGCTAGCTGGCTTAGAGAGTTCTCGTGGATAGATTCTGGAGAGACTAGGATCTGCACAGGAGAGATTGATGAAGCTAAAAGGTGAAGCCACGAAGATCTTGAGTAGCTCTGAAGATTCTATCCGGGCTGATCTACAGGCTAAGCTTGAGCAGGGTTATGTAGATAAGCTCTCTAGGTTAGAACTTCACATTCTCGGTCGCCGATTGTGTTCGGGCCGGTGAGCTGTATCATTGTATGCTTTGACTTGATCTATTACTAAAGACCCAATATTTGATTTAGTGCACTCATCTTTTATCATGATTTCTCTTTGTTGATTGTGAACCAAGTGGGCATAATGCTCATAGGCAGCAGCATGCGTTAGATACAGACTTATCTCTCTTTTAGGGTTTGAGATAAAATCCCCCATGCATGAAGTGCGTGGATTTGAAGTTGAGAAATGTGTCTTTTCTAAGGGTAAAGACAGACCCGGAGCGGGAGAGGAAGAATTTTATATTCTATCTCCCAAAACTGAAGAGGAATGATTTTATACATTGTCTCTAGTTGCAAGGAAAACTCAAGGTGGGATCTCCACCTTAAGAATCCGAAAAGATGAAACTAAGAGTGGGATCTCCACTCCGAGAATCAGGAAGATTTAAGCAACCCTAACTTTTATAGGATTGGTTGCTTAAACTAAAAAGAGCTCTTCGTTTATTGAAGTGAAATTCGAACTTCGACCCTAACTTTTATAGGTTTGGCTGAGTGGGTTTGAGGCAATCCTAACTTTTATAGGTTTAATTACTCAACTGAAAGTGAACCTCTTGTACATGGAAGGAATCGAGAGGGGATTCTAGTTTTGGCCCTAATTTTTATAGGTTTGACCAAGAAAGCAGTGGGAGTGGAATACAGATAGCAGTGAAAATGCCGATTTGTACTTGCCACTCGATGGAGGATTTCGATGTCAAGTGATCAGTACTTAACACGCAAAGTTTGAAAGATATTGAAGATTCATGGATAGAAGCTTTGGTGAACCCACAGTCAATTGATTTGATCAGTGGGGGATTTTGTGGAGAAAGATTGATCTGTGAAAATGGTCGAATCTCGTCTTACAAAAGAATTCACGAGAGTCAGTGAATTCAATGTCGAGATATGTTCTAACTTTGAAAACATTCAGAGTCCAAGTGTGGATCTCTCATTTATCATTTTTTTAGTGACTGGGTTATCCCTAAGAATACCACATGTAGTATTCTTCCGGGAACTTTTCAATACATAGGTTATCTTGAATGTACTAAGGGTAGTATTTTTTTTAAGATTTTCCATTTATCGGCATCATAAGCCGGGCGCCTTCCTTGGTAATAAGGCGATATGCGCCATTTGAGTAGACTATCTCTACCACAAATGGTCCTTCCCATTATGCGCCATTTGAGTAGACTATCTCTACCACAAATGGTCCTTCCCATTTGGGTTCAAACTTACCTTTCTTCTTGGAATTAAGGATCATTGGTCGTCGGACATCTAAGACCAAGTCCCCTTTCCTAAAACTTCGTTCTCGAACCTTTTTGTTAAAAGCTCGGGAAATTCTAGATTGATAGAATTCAATGTGCTATTGGGCTTCTAAGCGCTTTTCATCAAGCATCTCTAATTCTTCGAGACGTTTCTGATGTTGTTCTTCAGTGGTCATCTCCGTTGCAAGAGCGATCTGAAGAGATAGAATTTGGATTTCTAACAGAAGGACTACTTCACACCCGTACACTAGAGAATACGGGGTTGCTCTTGTTGGCATGCGAACTGTGGTGCGATAGGCCCATAGAGCTTCTCCGAGTTTATCATCCTAATCTCGTTTATTAGTCTTCGTGAGTTTCGACGAAAGTTTTATGATAGTCTTGTTAAAGGCTTCAGGCAATCTGTTTGCTGTGGGATTTTAGGTTGTCGACGAGACGTCTTGAGTTTTGAACTTCTCGCAGAATTTGATGAAAATATTATTGACAAACTGAGGACCGTTGTCGTGTATGATTCATCTTGGGACACCATACCGATAGATAATATGGTGTTTGACGAAGGCCACGATGTTGCTTGTCTTAACTTCTCTGAGCGGGATCGCTTCAGCCCATTTGGAGAAGTAATCGGTAATTAGCAGGATGAATCGGTCACCTTTGACCGACGGGGGAAAAATAGGACCCACGACGTCCATTCCCCAAGTTTTGAAAAGTCATGATGTAGCCGAAGGGTGTAGATGTTCTGGGGGTTGGTGCATACAATTCGCGTGTACTTGACACGCGTGACACTTTTAGGCATATGTGACTGCATCTTTGATCATGGTGAGCCAGAAATATCCCATTCTTCTGATGTGATCGTAAAGTTTAGGGCCAAGTTGGTGTGCACCACAAACCCCTTCGTGCGTCTCCTTAAGGACTTCTTCTACCTCTTTGGTTGATAGGCAACGTAGTAGTAAATCATCGTACCCTCAGCGATATAGCATTTGACTCTCCGTGTTATAGTAGAATCTCGGTGCTCTCCATCGGATTGAGTCTCTTTCTTTTACGTCTTCTGGTAAAATCCCATGTAGGACGTAGTCTATGATAGGGAAGTGCCAGTCTCAGGATTCGAACTCAATTTGGGTTGAATGCACTTCTTTAATATCCTCTTCTCCGTCGTCTTTATTGTAGATTGGTACGAAGAGCTGGTGAGTTCTCACCGTAACGAATTATTCCATTTTGGGAGGCTGTGCTAGAGATACTGCTAATGCTGCTAATGCATCCGCGTAGGTGTTCTGTAAGCGTGGAATGTAAAGGCTGTGCTAGAGATACTGCTAATGCTGCTAATGCATCCGCGTAGGTGTTCTGTAAGCGTGGAATGTATTCGATGAAGAATCCTTCAAACGATTCCGCCTAATGCATCCGCGTAGGTGTTCTGTAAGCGTGGAATGTATTCGATGAAGAATCCTTCAAACGATTCCGCCATCTCAACGTCCATCTTATGGTATGGTATCAGATATTGTTTCTGACCTCCTACTCCCCTTGAACTTGTTTAACTACCAGTTGAGAATCACCGAAAGCTTCAAGATATTCAACCCCCAGCTCTTTTGCAAAACTAAGCCTAATAAGCAACACGTTATACTCGGCTATGTTGTTTGAGCACGGTTCGGTCAGTGAGTAGGCTCAAGGCATTACATATTTTTCTAGGGAAACTAAGACAACTCTAACTCCGGAGGAGACCTTACAACATCCGGGAGCACTTGCTACATTAGTTGCTCGAGCAACACCGTCAAAGTAAAAACTCCACACCTGTTGATGGGAAGTTACGTTAGCTTCGTGGGTTTCATCTGACAGATCGTCATATACTTCGATGGTATCCGTAGTTAGGTTAGCTGCTAGAAGATCACAAATAGCCTATCCTTTGACCAATTTCTATTGTTTAAAGTGCAGATCATACTGGGACAAAAGTAGGGCCCATTTTGCAAACCGCCAATTCATGAAAGCTGCTGTGTCATAAATACTCGGACTGGGTTAACGTTAGAAATGACGTAAATAGTCTCTCCGACTAAGTAGTGCCGCATCTTTTGAATTGCGAACACCAAAGTGAGACACTCCATCTCAATCATTGGATACCGGGACTCGGCACCTACAAGGATCCGACTTAGGTAATATACAGCCTGACCGTTATCATCATCTTGTGCAAGTAATGCACTTAACGAGTGGCTCATCGCCTTGACATAAATCAAGAATGGTTTGTCAGATTTCGGTGCAACGAGTACAAGGGGTTCTGAAAGATATTCTTTAATATTCTCAAACGTTTTTTGACAGACATCATCCCATACGAATGATACGCCCTTTTTTGTGAGCCTGGAGAATGGTTGACATTTTCCCGAAAGGTTCGAGATGAACCATCGGATATAAGCTAACCATCCTTACAATCCTCTGAGTTCTTTAAGGTTTCTCGGGGGTTGTAATTCATTAATTGCCTTCACTTTATCGGGGTCAATGTGGATACCCTTGGTGGTGATGACGAATCCAAAGAATTTGCCGTTAGACATTCCGAGGAAAGATTTTGTAGGATTCATCTTCAAATGATGAGTCTGCATTAGGTCGAATATCATCTTCAAGTCTTTGATGTGATCATTCTTGTCACTTCTCTTCACCACTAGATCATCCACATAGCATTCTACGGTCTTCCGGAGATGCTCCTGAAAAATCTTTGACATGGCTCTTTGGTACATGGCACCTATGTTCTTCAAACCGAAGGGCATAACCGTGTAGTAGAAAACCCCGAGGGGTGTTCTGAACGTGGTATGCTTTTCGTCATCTGGATGCATCTTTATCTGATTATAACTAGAAAATTTGTCCATGAAGGATATTCTTTCAAACCCACATGTGTTATCGATGATAACATCCGTGATAGGAAGAGGAAAATCGTCTTTCGAGCAGGCAGTGTTAAGATCGCTGAAGTCGATGCAGACCCTTATTTTTCCATTCTTCTTAAGGACTGGAACAATATTAGTAAGCCACTTACGATGTTGCTCCTCTCTGACGAAACCCGAGTCAATAAGCTTTTTAACTTCGGACTCGATCGCCTCCATAATTTACGGACGAAACCGTCTTTGCTGTTGTTTGACTGGTTTGGTATCCGGCTTAATATTAAGGTGATGCATTGCCACATTAGGATCGAGTCCTAGCATATCCTCATAGTTCCAAGCAAAAACATCGATGTACTCTCTAATGAGGGCAATTAGCTCTTCTTTCTCATTTGGCAGGAGACTGTCGCTGATGAATATTGGTTTTTGGTTATCCTCGTCACCCATATTCACTGGGATTACTTGATCCTCAGTAGGGGGTTCCCTTTGTTCAAATCTATCACCGTACTGCATATTCAGATGATGAACCAGAGGGTCTTCCCAAGTTGGTATTTGATTGTCTTCCTCATTGGTGACTGAGTCAATTGTGGTCTTATTCAACATTAATTTTTGGAACAATTCCCCAAGACTAGCGTTAGAGTCCCAAGGTGAAGAATCAGAAGAATATTCATCTTTACCCTTATTAGCTATCTGATCGATAACTTGCTAGTAGCACTCTGTTCGCGGGAAAAATTGTGTTCTTCATTGACGTTATTGTTCTCTCAAGTAATTGCTTTTTGATTACAAAAGATCCGGTCTTTTTATAAGATCCGGTTACAACAAAATCAAAGAAAAAAATAAAAAGATTACAACTTTCCTTTTCTCGAACAAATCGCAAGATCCTGTTTTGCGGTCTCTTGCTTGTGTGGGTTCTTTGCCAACGCCGGGGTTAATCCGTGGACCACCACGCGATCTAGATCCGGTCGGATCTACACGATTTGACGGGTGTTATTTCACTAAGGAAATAACAACCGGGGGGTACTATTTCACCAAGGAAATAATAGCCTTTAGTTCTCGGGATCAAAGGCCAAGCTTTGATCCGGAGTATTACTTCGTGTAGATCTCAGATCTGATTTCTCTCTCTCAAACTCCTGCCTTTTATGACGTGGATGCTCGCCAAGAACCAGATCTGAATGTCCAAGTCTTCAAGTCTTCAAAACTCCAAGCTCAGTTCTCAATTCGGCAGAGTTTCGGCTCCAAAAGTTCCCCCTTCAAGAATGAACCATGTCCTTTATTTATAGGCTCTCAGATCTGTGCCACGTCAATGAAGAACACAATTTTTCCCGCGAACAACACCTAGAGGTGGCTCGGTTTTGGCCGAGTCCCCTAGGTGTTGTGGTTTTTGCCGTTTTTTCTGGTCTCATGGTTGATTTAGACTCTGATTTGTTGATCTGAATCCTAATTTGGCAGTAAACCCACTTCGTTGTTGATCCGGACTCTGATTTGACGGTCCGAATCCCAATATGGCAGTAAATCCGCCTCGGTGTTTGAGTTCAAATCCGTTCTATGGTTGGATGACTCGTTGACTCACCGAACTGTTAGCTTGATTCCGCATGCGAATGGATGTATTCCATTGTTTGCGTATGGTTCGTTAGCCTCGTTGCCTCGTTAATCCGCTTCGTTGCGTGTCACTTGGCTTCGGCGTTGTGGACTGACGCTCGTGTTTGGATATGTCGCCCGATGGTTCGTCGGTTTGTGCCGAGCTGTGCTAAGGGACCTATAAGCAATTTTATACGCCTACAGATACCCCCTCTAAAGTATTTCAGTCTCGTTCTTTTATAGAAGAGTCTGGAATATTTTGGATATGATTGTCCCAACCTTCAGTCGGTGTAACGGGACCTTGGAATGGCTTCTGTTCTTGATTCCTTCAATCCTTCAGGCCATTCGGGGCTTTGTCGAATGTCTGTAAGGTTTCCGGTGCTGCATTTATTGTCTGACCATTGTTGGAATTTTGAATTTAAAGTCGGTTCCTAATTTTCTGATCTTTAGCTCATGTTTGTTGGTTCAACATAGAACTGACCATCGATTTTCGACGTTGAGTGCTTATTTGCGACGCGTTGTCCGGCGTTGTGTTGTTGAGTTATCCTTAAGAATATTTTTAGAAAAATATTCTCCAGGAACTTCTCAACCAAAAATAAGGAATAGTTTATACTCGTATACCTTATTGGAGTGTTAAGAATTAGCAGAACCGGCCATCGGTCGATTTGAAGTCATTTCGATACTCGGTTCAGCTCCAATTTGACTTTTGGTTCAAATCTGGTTCAAACTGGTTCAATCTGGTTCAAGACTGGTTCAACCTGGTTTGGTCTGGTTCAGCCTCGTTTGAACTGATTATCTCCGTCACATCGTGCTGACTCAGGGTTGACTTGTGGTCACAACGCGTTGACTGGCGTTGACCTAGGGGTACGCGTTGACCGGCGTTGACCTAGGGGTACGCGTTGACCCTAGGGTTTCGAACGTCGTACGTTGACTGTTTGATCGCAACGCGTTGATTAGCATTGACCTAGGGTTACGCGTTGACCGGCGTTGACCCTAGGGTTTTGAACGTCGATATGCGTTGACTTTCATTACCACGCGTTAACCTTGGGTCTACACAGTTTAAGTTCTTAAGGTGTTGGAGCGTGGTGGTCCCAAATGCTGGGGCTGCAAGACCAACTATTAAAGTTGATTCGTCTGCGGATACAGATCTTATCCCGAAGTCGTTGGATGCTCAAATCATGAGACCAACTAACGAAGCTGATGCGTCAGTGACTCTCGCATTTATAGGATTTTTGGCAAACCCCCAGCCATCAATGGGTTTGATGAGCCTTTACCGACTACCGTTTGAGTCGGGCTAGCATGCGGATTGTTCGAGTCCGTTCCGTATGTAACGTTGTGCTAAGAGAGTGAATTCTCTGAGACTTTGTGCTATGATGTCGAATACATAGACTTTGCCATTGTTACGGGAATAGGCTACCCGGCGACACGTGTTAGGTGTTGACTTTAGGATTTTTGGCTAACCCTCAGCCTTCAACGGGTTTGATTAGCCTTTACCGACTACCGTTTGAGTCGGGCTAGCATGCGGATTGTCTAAATCCGTTCCGCATGTAACGTTGTGCTAAGAGAGTGAATTCTCTGAGACTCGCTGCTACGACTTCGAATACGTAGACTTCTCCATTGTTATGGGAATAAGCTACCTAGCAACGTGTATTAGACGCTGACTTATCCCTACTTAGGCTTCGGGATAGAATACCCCAGAATCGAACTCTGGTGTCTTTTTCTACGGAGAAAGACTAAACCGGCGACGCGTGTTAGGCGTTAGCATATCTAGGGGTGGGCAAAAACCGAAACAAACCGGTTCAACCGAAAAAACCGCCCGAAAAAACGGATCGGTTAACCAAACCGAATTAAATGGATGAGAAGAAGTCTCTAAACCGCCCGAACCGAATTAAACCGGTCTGGATCCGGTTTGAACCCCTGAACCGCCCAAAAAAACCGAACCGAATTCTTAAACAAAAAGTAGCTGTGAGCCTTGGGTGTGAAGAAAATTTATGGCTGAATGTTTAGCATTTAAGAATTGTGGGGTGGAGTTTATACTAACATATATTTGAGTACGCTGATATAGTTAAGTGAGATTTCCGTAAATCAATACAAGATGTTTAGGTTGAAGGATAAATTTAGTGTTTTGGTCAAATTTCAGTGATAACATGAATACAGCTTGCTGGTGCTGGATATCAAATTAACCTATAGTATAAGCTGTCAAGGATATAAGATAATTCTTGATGAGAAAAAGGCAGCTAAAAATTAACGAAAATCATCAAAAGGTGTGTGTGCCTACCAAACATTGTTCTTTCTCTAAAAAAGGCTACATAATTACATGGTCCTCCTAGTGTATTAAGCTAGTTATATTCATATCATACAATTTGATTAAGTGGCTTAGTACAGTTTTGATTGTTTCTTTTCAGTTTTGATTGTTTCTTTTTAGTTTTGGATATAACTAAAACTTACCCAGATTTTTGTTAAATGGAGTTAATTTGGTTCAAAACCGAAACCGAACCGAACCGAACCGAATTTCGGTTGGGCCAAATATTCGGATGAAGGGGAAAAAATCTGGATCTGGATGAGAGTTTTGAGAATCCGAAAAATTCGGATTGGATGCGGATTGAGCTTAAAACCGAACCGAACCTAATACGCCCAGCCCTAAGCATATCCTTTCTTAGGATTCAGGATGAAATTCCCCATGCGTGTAAGGCATGGATTTTGGTGTTATTAATAACAACCTGCCACAATGTTGAATATGTGGGCGGGTGTTCTTTTTAACGATTAAGAACTAACCGGCAGCGCGGGTTAAGCGCAGACTTATCCCTGCTTAGGTTTCAGGATACAATACCCCAGAACCGAACTCTATTGTCTTTTTCTACGGAAAAAGACTAAACCGGCAGCGCGTGTTAGGCGCAGACTTATCCCTACTTAGGATTCGGGATAAACTTCCTAGACTAGAATTCTGGTGTCTTCTTCAATCGGTGAAAGACTAAACCGGCAACGCGTGTTAGGCGTTGACTTATCCCTACTTAGGATTCGGGATAAATTCCCGTACCTGTGAGGCATAAATTTTAGGAGTTGAAAAAGGTGGTGTCTTCTCTTGGGGCAAAGACGAACCCGAAATGGGAGAGGAAGAATTTTATATTCTATCTCCCGACACTGAAGAAGAAGAATTTTATATTCTATCTTCAGCTGGAAAGGAGACTCGAGGTGGGATCTCCACCCCCAGAATCCGGAAAGGTGAAACTAAGAGTAGGATCTCCATTCCGAGAATCGAAAAGATTCAGATAACCCTAACTATTGGAAGGTTTGATTACCGAACTAAAGGTGAATTCCTCGTTTATCGAGAGTGAATTGTGGTTTTGGTCCTAACTGTAGGAAGGTTTGACCAAATGGAAGGTTTAAGACGATCCTAACTGTAGGAAGGTTTGATCGCTCAATTTATGGGCCTCTCGTTCATTGAAGGAATCGAGAGGGGATTTTGGTTGTGGCCCTAACTTTTATAAGTTTGACCTGAAAGCAAAGGGAGTGGAATACAAGTAGCAGTAGAAATACTGGTTTGTACTGGCCACTCGATGAAGGGTTTTGACGTTAAGTAATCAGGACTTAACACATCAAGCTTTGGAAATTGCCATAAATTGGCGGACAAAAAATTTAGTGGACCCACCGTCAATTGACTTGATCAGTGAGGGATTTTTGTGAGGAAAGATTAATCTATCAAGAGGATCGAATCTCGTCTCAACAATAAAACTCATGAGAATTAGTGAATTTGATAACAATAATGGAAAACATTCCGACATTTAGAGTTTAAATGTGGATGTTTTACTTATCACTTTTATAGTGATTGGGTTATCCCTAAGAATATCACCCGTGGTATTCTTTCGGGAACTTCCCGATACATGAATAATCCACCCCCAGCTTCCCTTGTGGAACAGGGTCCGACATTGTACTCAGTTACATGACCGGGTTATCCTTAAGAATATTACATATAAAAATTCTCCAGGAACTTCCCGTGAAAGAAATGAAACAGTTTAGACTCATATATATGTTGGAGTATCAGGGAGCAATTTAACCTCTTATACCGGTTGGAGGATTGAGAAACAGTTTATACTCTTATACTTGTCGGAGTCTTGCCGTTCTCAATTGGCTTACCCTAGCGTTATAACGCCGGCTTCAACCAAGGTTTGGATGCTATTCTTGAGAGCGAAGCAATCCTTAGTGGGATGAAGGGCCCTCCTGTGGTACGCACAGTACTTCGGATCCGCAGTATTGTCAGCTTCCTCCTGATTTGCGATAGGTGGTAGCTTGATCTTGTTGTTTTCAAGGAGGGATTCGAAGATGGCTGGAACGTCTTCGTCCTTGAAGGAATACTCTTTTTGGAGTTTCGGGTCCGAAGTCTTTTGCTTCCTTAATACTCTTTTTTGAGTCTCGGGTCCGAAGTCTTTTGCTGTCTTCGGGATTGCTGTTGTGACGTTTGATTAGCACCACCAGTAGCTGCAGGTGTTTTGCCCTTCCCACGGGAGGCGAAGTTTGAGTTTGGAAGATTCGCCGTCGGTTGGCTCCTCTCGGCTTTCTTCCTTCGAAGGAAGCGTTCGGCTTGCTCTCGTCGGACCTTCAAATCCTTCCATGTTTTGGATGGTGCTGTCCCCATTGCTTCCAACACGTCCAATGCGAGGTTGTTGTGGCAAGTCTGGAGAATGAACTCCTCAGTGATCGGGTCCCGACAGTTCATCGCCTTGTTCCGGAACCTTTTGACGAAGGTATCAACCAATTCCCCATCTTTTTGTTTCTCGTCAAGCAACGACCCGATGGATATCTCGGTGTCGTCATCGAAGAAGTTAGCGAGAAATTTAGTCTCCATATCATCCCAGCTATTCACGCTTCCGGGCTTGAGGCGGCGATACCAATCGAAGGCGGCTCTACGAAGAGTGCCAACGAAGGACCGTACCATCAGAGGCTCATTACCAGAGATGACCCCTAGGTGTGATTTGAAGTAAATCAAATGCTGAGTGGGTGAACCTTTCCCATCAAACGGTGTGAAGTTAATTAGGCTGAACTTCGCCGGGTAGGGGATTGATTCCCATTCTCTTGGGTATGGATAAGGAATGCCCGTCTTCTTCATCTCTTGAGCGGAAATCAACGTATTGATTTTGCTCTCGAGGTTTTTAATCTTCAAGCTTTCACCTGAGTCTTTGTTGGCATTCTCGCTACTACCCCTTGCATTGATGGGAGGATTATTGGCATTGTGAGTTTCATTCGCACCTGTGTCCTCATCTTCCAGATCAATCTGGTTACGATGACTTGGCTCGCCTTACTGGTTTGTCAGCGCTCGGATTTGTTGGTCATGCATTTCTCTCATATTCTGCATGGCCATCTGCATTTCGAGCTTGAAGCTCTCTTGTTGCTTAGCCATGGCTTCTTCGAGCATCTTGGCTACTTGTTTCGTGCTTATCATCAGTGACTCGCGGGGTTGTCCCTCGCTGGATACTGTATTGTCTGATGCGACAGCAGAGCAGGAATCCGATTCTTCATCTTCTGACGGTAATCTTGTCCGAACCCTACCATAAGTTCCTCGTATGATGGCTCTGGACTGCAGACGGGTCATCCGCCGGGGTACTTCCAGAATCGACTCGGGATTATCCTGTGTCGACGTCCCTTTGCTGGTCATATTAGTGGTGACCCTCGGAAATTCTCCATCTTCGACTACCCTTCTTCTTTGTCGGAAACGCCTAGACCTTGGTTTTGGCGTTTCGGTACTGAGCCTTTCGAAGACTGAAATTCTCTCGGGGACTGTATTGGTGCAGTTACACTCAGACAATACTGCCCGAATGAGTTTGGAACAGGGGCATTAAGTTTCTTGTTCACGAGGACTCCTTTTCCTGGTTTTACTCGTACCCCCAGCACGATAGTACAATTCGTCTGCTTGAAGGTCGGAGTAACCTATTGTGTGTTGGCACGACTTCTCAGGTATAACGCTATCGTCATCAGACGATAATGTTTCCTTCTGAGGGTGAACTGCCTTCTTTGGGCTTTCAAAAGTCACGCGCCTCGAAACATGCCTTTGCGGGCGTGAGTTCTCAGCGGGCTCCTGGACTTCAATGCGCAAATTAGTGCGCGTAGCTATCATAAGCTCCTTGACATGTTGAAGGTGGCGGCGACCCCCAGCATGTTGATTCTTTCGGGGCTTTTTCATCGGGCCCAAACGTTCTTGAACAGGAGCTTTGCATCGTCCATCGGGAAGTGGACCGAGGCTCTCCAAAACTGACTTCTTTCTTCGGGATGATTCTGCGTGATCTCCCGGAGTAGCCATGGGAATTATCAGTGATTTGGAGTGGTTCGCCGAAGGTTGAGCTTTTGCTAAAGGCTGCAAAGGTTGCTCCTTAGCCTGAATCGCCGCTTCAGACTTTGGCCTCCAGACTTGACGGGTTGGTGGCGGTTTCTTCGCCCTTTCCTTCTGCAATCTCCTGTGGGCTTCCTGGACTTGAGCCCGTGCTTGCGCTGACAGTGCACGGCGCTTGCGAATGCACTCTTCGAGTGTCGAACGATTCCGTTTGACACGGACCCATTCGTTCGTTGGCGGCTTAGAAGAGCTGCCATTCATCGGTGGTTGAGGCTGTTTACCTCTCCTGTTCTTCAGATCCGCGTGATAGCGGACTCCGTCGGTGGACTCCATCGCCTTCGCGAGTTGCAGTGCCAGGTGTTGATATCGCCTCTGGCGGGCTCTCTTCGAGAGAGTCACAACGCCCTCAACGGTGGAGGCATCGGCGAGAACAGGGTTGACCTGGTTGGAGGTCGGCGGAACTTCACCCGACGCAACTTTGGCGTCAATTAGGGTGAGAGCTTCGTTGGCGTTCTGTACTTCTTCATACCAACGAACTTTTCTCCTGGAGGAGAACTTCTTGGACTTGCGGGGGGAGGTGGATCCGGACGAGGATGACAGATACTCCTCGAACTTTTGTTGGTCGAATTCATACTCGACCTCCTCCACGACCGGGATCGAGATCCGCGGCTGCGACGCTACGATCTCGGCAGCGAGAGCGGTGGCTCCCACTGTGGTCGCCAGATTATTCGCGGGAAAAATTGTGTTCTTCATTGACGTCATTGTTCTCTCAAGTAATTGCTTTTTTATTACAAAAGATCCGGTCTTTTTATAAGATCCGGTTACAATAAAATCAAAGAAAAAATAAAAAGATTACAACTTTCCTTTTCTCGAACAAATCGCAAGATCCTATTTTGCGGTCTCTTGCTTGTGTGGGTTCTTTGCCAACGCCGGGGTTAATCCGTGGACCACCACGCGATCTAGATCCGGTCGGATCTACATGATTTGACGGGTGTTATCTCACTAAGGAAATAATAGCCGGGGGGGTACTATTTCACCAAGGAAATAATAGCCTTTAGTTCTCGGGTTTAAAGGCCAAGCTTTGATCCGAAGTTTTACTTCGTGTAGATCTCAGATCTGATTTCTCTCTCTCGAACTCCTGCCTTTTATGACGTGGATGCTCGCCAAGAACCAGATCTGAATGTCCAAGTCTTCAAGTCTTCAAAACTCCAAGCTCAGTTCTCAATTCGGCAGAGTTTCGGCTCCAAAAGTTCCCCCTTCAAGAATGAACCATGCCCTCTATTTATAGGCTCTCAGATCTGTGCCTTTGCACAGATCTGGGCCGGCCACCTAGAGGTGGTGGCTCGCCCACCGAGCCACCTAGAGGTGCCTCGGCCACCGAGCCACCTAGAGGTGGCTCGGTTTTGGCCGAGTCCCCTAGGTGTTATGGTTTTTACCGTTTTTTCTGGTCTCGTGGTTGATTTAGACTCTGATTTGTTGATCTGAATCCTGATTTGGCAGTAAACCCGCTTCGTTGTTGATCCGGACTCTGATTTGACTGTCCGAATCCTAATATGACAGTAAATCCGCCTCGGTGTTTGAGTTCAAATCCGTTCTATGGTTGGATGACTCGTTGACTCACCGAACTGTTAGCTTTATTCCGCATGCGAATGGATGTATTCCATTGTTTGCGTGCGGTTCATTAGCCTCGTTGCCTCGTTAATCCGCTTCCTTGTGTGTCACTTGGCTTCGGCGTTGTGGACTGACGCTCGTGTTTGGATATGTCGCCCGATGGTTCGTCGGTTTGTGCCGAGCTGTGCTAAGGGACCTATAAGCAATTTTATACGCCTACACACTCATCATCGGACGAAGAGACGTAGCCTAAACATCTTCTGTAGCTATAATAATCATCGGGTTTTCCTTTTGGTACATAAGCCATACGAGGTGAAACTCGCGGACCTCGACCGAAACAAAGACCCTCTCCGAGCGTGAAGTCATATCTGTATCTCTCCATGAGGTTTCGTGCTTTTGTATCATATCTGAATAAATGAGGAACTGGTTTATCATCATTGTCCTCTTCTCTCAAGAAGTGATCTGGTACTGAAAATTCCTTTCCTTTACCATAAACAACTTCTTTTTCACCCCTTGCCTTTGCGGGGACAACAAGTGTCGTTCTGAATGAATCCTAAACATGCTTCTTCAATATGCAATATGATTGAAGTGGCATATACAAGTTAGGATCATCGTATAATCCCTTCATAATGTTATCAAGACACAACGAGTACTCTAAATCATTATTTATTGCTATTTTTTTGGCAAGTTGCCAATTACAACTATTATCCGATGATTCTCCATTGTCAAGATCAATTATAATGGGTACAATGTCATTAAGTACAAAACCACCATCGTAATCAAGCCTAACCTCGGTATCAGCTTCTTCTTCGTTGTCCGTACCTTGGACCGATGGTTCAGTATCAGATTCAACACCGTAGAGAAAGGAGTTAGTAAAAAAAATTTTCAACCCCTTAAACGGTTGCTTATCCGTAACCACCGTCTTGACCTCATTATTAGTGTCTACATATTTGAGACACTGATGGAGGGTGGAAGGGACTATAACGTTACCGTGGATCCATGGTTGATCCAATAGTAAGTTATAGGAAGTCTCTGTGTTGATCATATAACATATGACTTCCGACTTTAAATATCAGATCTAGAACTTCACTCGGATTTTACCTAGTGGTCTGGACCCACTGGTGTTAAATCCGTAGATCGTAGTGCCCGTGGAGGCCAACTTACTAGTCGGTATTCCGAGATTATACATCAATCAGAGTAGCATGATGCTAACAGCGGAACCCGGATCGACTTGGATCCGGTTGACCATGTTGGGAGCCAATGTGCCTGGTGAAATACAAAGGCAGGTCATACCTTAAATTCTTTGTCTGCATGTCCTCCTTAGTGAAAGAAATGCAGGGAAAGTGGTTCGCCGTGAGGTTATAGTGTTTGACTGACGGCTCTGGTTCCTCAGGAGATGGCTTGATCTACGTCAGGAAAATGTTAGAATTTGCCAAGGCTTCTTGCAATGCTTCACTCGTGTCTTTCGGAAGACGTAGCAGCTCATATAGAGTTATTCTCGCTGGTATATTAGCTAACTGCGTCATAATATCGAAGTGGTGCGGAGTGCTCGAGCTTCCCGGTTTGTCTCTCCCAATCGGTTGATTGAATCGAGACTGCTTCGGGTTCTGGTCCTCTTGGTATCTCCTTTAGCTTTTGCTGAGTCTTTTCAACAGGTACCGGGAGAGTTGTGACCATCGCCATTTCCGCTAATGTCTTGGAGGGAATGATTTTTGTTACCACTTGCTTAGCTAATTGCTGGGAGGCAGTCGGATACTTGAAATGGTATTCGTTTCTACTCCGAGTAGTAAAGACCGGTTCTCCGTTGGTCGCAAAGGCTTCTTGCTCATCTTTAGAGAGCGGGAAGGCCGAGATTTCCTCATCCTCTTTTTCTAGGATAGCCGAGGCTCCGTAACAAGATTTTCCTTTCCCTTTTGACTTATTCTTGGATGACGATCCGGCCCACTGTTCATCTTCAATTAGATTGGGATATACCCAGAGAATCTTACCGTTTAGGGTTGTGTGTGGCATAAGTCCTTTCTGGCGTTGTTTATAAGGATCGTTGTTGACAGTCTTCACCGCCACATTCACTATGGTTTCGGACTGAAACCAATTCAGGGGAACAGATCCGAAGCTGATGGACACTGCATTTGCACCCACCTTCTTCTCCTTAGACTGTTTTATAGTAATGACCCTAACGTCGATCAAAGCTTGGTTCTTGTCTTTAAGGTCATATCTCTGTGGAATGCGTAGTATTTTGGGTCATTAACCCTTTTGGCATCCTCTTGATCTTGGATTGGAGGCAACTTGATCTTGTTGTTCTCTACGAGGTACTTGAAAATATCGGGGACTTTGTCTTCTTTAAACGAGTAAACCTTTGGGAACTTTGGTTCTGCGGCTTTTTGCTTTTGGGGCTGTTGTTGCCAACACGGCTGCTGAGGCACCTTCTGCTACTGTTGTTTCAGTTGTGGTTGCGCTTGTAGCTCAAACGTTTGGTTTGCGTTGACTGCGTTCGCTTGCACTTTCCCTTTACCCTTGGGACAAAATTCTGCTGTGGGGCATTAGTCGCTGTCTGACCCCTTTCAGCCTTCTTCCTTTTGAGGAAGCGTTCGGCTTGTTCTCCTCGGACCTTTAAATCCTTCCAAGTCTTGGATGGTGCCATTCCTATGGCTTCAAGGATATCCAGAGAAAGATTGTTGTGGTAGGTTTTCAGGATGAAGTCCTTACTAACCGGATCTCTATAATTCATAGCTTTGTTTCGGAATCGTTTGATGAAACTTTCGACAAACTCTCCGTCCTTCTGCTTCTCATCGAATAACGTTCCGATTAAAACCTCGGTGTCATCATCGAAGAAATTTCTGAGGAACATGTCTTCCATATTATTCCAACTGATGATACTTCCTGGCTTAAGACGACGATACCAATCGAAAGCTGCTCTGCGAAGAGTGCCGACGAATGATCGTACCATCAAGGGCTCATTTCCAGAGATTATTCCCAAATGAGATTTGAAATATATTAAGTGCTGAGTGGGGAACCCTTTCCGTCAAATGACATGAACTTAATCAAATTAAACTTTACCGGGTACGGGATTGATTCCCACTCTCTTGGGTAAGGGCAGGGTATTCTGGACTTCTTTACTTCTTGAGCGCTCATCAACGCATTGATTTTGCTCTCCAAGTCCCTCATCTTCTTATCCTTGATTGTATTTTTCTTTGAGCGATTCTAGGGAGAAGTGACGTGGTCTTCCTTTGTATTGTTATCATATGAGGGGCCAGCCCCGGTATTGTTGTCAACAGGAGGGGGATCCATGTTGGTATTCTCGTCCGCCTCCTTGTCACTATCAACTTGGTTAGGATTATTGCGACGACTGAACTCTCCTTACTGATTTGCCAGCGTCGTGATCTGTTGACTATGCATATCCCTCATCTCCTGCATGGCCATTTCCATTTTGAATTTAAAATTCTCTTTCTGCTTGGCTAAAGCATCCTTGAGAATTTTAGCCATTTGCTCGGCATTAATCATGAATGATTCATAAGATTGCCCTGCACTAGATGTCGTATCATCGGAAGCCAACGCAGAGCAAGCATCTGACGTTTCATCGTCGAAGGACCGTGACCTCCTGGGTCTAGGTCTGACAGTTCCAGACCGCAGCCAAGTCATGTGCTAAGACACTTCTGCAAAAGGCTCAGGATTGAAGCGTCTCGAGGACTTGCCTTTGTCGGCCATATTGATAGTTACTCGAGGAAACTCGTCACCTAAGCCGGTTGGCCTTCTTCTACGAAAACACCTGGTGTTTGGTTCGAATGTTTTAGTAGATATTTGTTCAAATACTAAGACCCTTCGGGGAGTAGTCCTGTGGCAGCTGCATTCTGACAACACTACCTTGATAATTTTCATGCACGGACAACGAGAGTTCATGTCTTGGATATTCCTCTTCTGAGTCTTGTTCGTATTTACTATCTGATAGTACAACTCATCAGTCTGATGACTGGAGCAACCTATCGTGTGTTGGCACAGCTTCCTAGGTATAATGTCATCATCAGACGAACACATTTCCTTCTGGGGATATGACGCTTCATTGGCGTCTCCAAGAGTCTCTCGTTCAGATTTACAACTTCGTGAGCATGAAACTCTAATGGGCTCTTGTACTTTGACTCGCAATCCAATGCGATCGGTCATAAAAACTTTTCCTTTATTATTATTGGGGGGATTAGTATAACCCCCAACCTGAATGGTTATTTGGGAACCTTTCAACGGTCCCAATCGCTCCTTAACAGGTGCTTTACCTCGATCTTCGGGGAGAGGATCAAGACGGTCTTTCAGAGAAACTCTGAATTTGGTGAGGTCCACACTACTAAGGGGAGTAGGATCTGGAGTTGACGAAGGTCGAAGGATAACTTCTTCTACTTTTGCCTTAGGTGCTGATTTGACCTTTGATATCCAAAACCCGTTTCTGATTGGGTAATTTTTTAACCACTTCTTCCTTCTGCATTTTTCGTGCTTCTTGCACAAGGATTCGGGCTTGCGCCAGCAATGCGCGGCGCTTCTGGATTCGCTCCTGAAGGGTAGAATGGGTCCTCTTGACGCGGACCCATTCATTCTTCTCTGCTTTAGAGGAGGGGCCACTCGATCACTGTTGTTGTTCTTGGCGCTGTCTACATTTCAGATCCACATTATAGCAGATTCCATCCATTGGTTCCAAAGCTTTAGCAAGTTGACGTGCAAGACGTTAACGCCGTCTTTGGCGCGTCCTCTTTGACAACGTTAGTGCAGCTTTAGCAACTGACTCTTTGGTCAAGGAAGAGTTCGGATCTGCTGATCTAACTTCACCGGATGTCGGCGACACGTCGCGACTTACAACTGCTACGGCGGCGATGCGAAAATCATCTTCTCAGGTCTTCGTATTAGAAGACCATCGGACATTTCTGGATCTATGAGGAGAGGCAGATCTGGAGGAGGATAAGTATTCCCTGACTTCTGCTAGTCGAACTCATATTCGACCCCTTCATTTACCAGGATCTTGATCGCTGGTTGCGTCATGATAGCTTTGGCAGTGAAGCTGTTGGCTCCCACTGTGGTTGCCAGCTTGTTAGGTGAAAAAGTTGATGATTTTATTGATGTATTCATTACAACTTCAAATGTTACAATGAAACGAAAAAATTTAGTCTTTTTATAAGACCATGAAAAAAAACTTTCATCAAAAAGCGCAACGGACGTTTATCCTCTGTTGCTTGCATGGGATCTTGGCCGGTGACAGGGACGTTAATATCTGTGGACTACCAAGTGATCAGATTAGATCCGGAGCTTCGTTAATTCACGAAGGAATCAAGAAACCGAAGTAATTATCTTGGCAATAGCGAGATAATCACTCTTCTCGAGATCACCGTAATAGGGCATTCTCAAGGATAAGAAATGTGAACTGCAGATCTAACGAACTCTTCTTTTTCATGTTAAAGAACTCGCTCTGATCTCCTCCTCTCTTCTGAAATTCATGATCCTTCAGTCTTCAGTTGAGCAGGGCTTCGCCAACGCTCGAGAATTTCAAATCTAGAAAAATGAAGGCCCTTGGATTGTATTTATAGGCTTCGGGATCCCTGTTTTTGGATAAGAACGGTCAATTCCCTCTTATCCTTAGTTGTAACCACTTAACCATATTCATGGATGATATTTTATCAGTTGGAGTAAATTCAGGTGGTTAACGGTCGAAAGAGAGCTTAAATCCGCCAAAATCTGATTTTCGGGTCTGCGGACACCCGTGGGTGTCTTGGCCAACCTTAGGCCGAGACACCACCTGGTGTCTCGGCTAAGCTTTGGCCGAGACACCTATGGGTGTCTCGCCAAGGCTTGGCTTGGAGAGTTTTGTCCATTTTGTCCATTTCCGCTGTATTTTCGTCATCCAAACTCGGAATCACGCGATTCAAAATGCATTGGAAAGCCAACAAGGAGATCTACAAGTTCCCATGATCGAATCATAAGTGGAGTAAATAGGTCAAAAGAGGGAACTTCGTATTTCGTGAGCAACGTGCAGCTCCTGGTCCATTCGTGTTTCCGTTATTCCGAAATTCCGTTGATTCGCATGGTCTGTCGACTCACTTCATGTGTTTGTCATTGTTAAATGAACTTCTGTGACTCGAATAGTGACATTCATCATCTTTTCTCTACCTCGAGCTGCGTGTGGGAACTTATGGGCAACTTTTGATGCCTACAACTATAAGGTATTTAACTACTAAATAGTTGAAAATATCATTTCTTTTTTATGTGATATGTGCAGAAAGCTGTCACATGCCTAAAAATTATGTGACCGCTCAATAGTCCAAATATCCTCAATCAACACCAAGAAAATGAAAAGAAAAAAAAGAAGAGTGAGAATAATTTTAGAAAGAGAAAAAAGAGTTATTATGTAACATTTTATGGTGGCATCAATAAAGATCCTACACAAGCTATGTATTGTAGAGATCCAATTTTTCCAATTAAATGAAGAAATTTAAGGGTAAAAGGGGGAAATGAAGAGTTCATAAATGAAGAGCTTTTTCTTGGGTCTTTACATTCTTTTAATTAGAAGTTAAAATGGGGGTTATAGAAACCAAAAGCCATAGGAGCTTATAAACTCGAACTTCATGATCTCCATTCTATTCTATCAAGAGAAAAATGAAAAAAATTAGAAAGAAATTTGGAGATCACAGAGAGTGGAAAAGAAAGAAGATTTGAGCTGGTGGAAAAGAAAGAAGATTTTAGCTTCAAAAGGTTAGTGATCTTTTTAGTCATGTTTTGTGGGTTAGTTTATAGATTAAAAAGATAATTTTTTCGGTCGTCATATCATATATGGTGATCTTGAATGGCCTCCAACCATTTGTGATCATGGGTTTCACCAACGATGACCACGACAGTTGCTAAACCTTAACATACCGATTTAGGCTCATGTGTAGGCAACCAAAATTTTCCTATAGACCATTGCTACCGAATAGTTTAGCTATAAGTCTTTTTTGTTCAAAAATAATGACAAGAAAAATTTATAGAAAACCCCTCGCAACCAAAAATATTAATTCTATATCCAAAATAATTATGAATAGAACCCTTTGTGCTGGAAAATTTATATATGCTGTATGCTTATAGGTTTGATTTAAGAGTAAGTTTCTTAGAGTATCGTTCTTTGAAACTTTTGTTAGATTGGTCAATGTGAGTAGATTTCTTCTCATTAATTATTTCTTAAAATATATTTGACGTAAAAATAATGTATCATATGCTATCTTAAATAGCAATATTATTTCAGTTAAGAGAAACTACTGGATCAAACATGCTATTTCTATTTCACTTATGGAAAAACTAATTAAATCTTTTTGACATTGAGTAGTTAGTTATCTTTAACAAGATAAATATGATAAATATTAGATAAAAATGCTTCTATCACCCCCTCCCCACCCAAAAAAAAAAAAAAAACAAAATCAAAAAACAAATCCTCCTCACCCCAAGACTAGGTGAACAACACTTTTACCCGTAAAATCCATATTTTATGCTATTAACCCCATCTAGCTCATTTGTACCCCCATTCGTGTACTTTATTTTCAAAAAAACTCTAGAATTCCCCTATCTCCATTAAAAACCCTAAACAATCTTAATTCTTATCCTCCGATTGACCCTTATCTCTAATCGACAATGGCGAAGCTCAACCCTCTTACAAATATCCCAGGCCTCTTGCACCATTACCTCCCCTCCCCCCAGCAACAACCTCCTTTTGATCTCAAAGCCTTGACCTCATCATAAGATCAAACACAGATGGATACAAGCACTGGTACTAATAAATTAGATCAACTATTTGACGAAATGCTTATGAGAAACAAACCGATCATGTATAAATCTCCGAACGAGGGCCAAGTAGTTAGAGGAGAAGAATACGTGGGGTATGACAGTGTGGACCTCGTAGGTGAGGTGGTGCCCCAGCAAAGGAGGGGTGATGACGAGACTATGGTTGGAGATGACTATGAATTGAAGGAGGAAAAGGAGGCATGACAGTAGGCAGCTACTGTTATACCCTAGAGGGGGGGTTGATTAGGGTCTTATGCTAATCTAATCTGATTTTATGCCAATTAAAACTAATTAATGAGTTATCCTACCAAATATGAAATACAACATGATATGTGAGCTAGGATAAGTAATATGAACAATGAGATATATCCTATATGATAAAAATATATGCAAGGATATATAAACTAACACAAGGGTGATATAATCAAACTATAAAAGTGATAGGGCAAAATATACAAGAGTAATAGGCAATGGCGACATAAGATAAATGCATAAGCAAATGCGCCAATGACAAACTCAAACACACTCAAATGATCACAGAGTTCAGATCTTCCGTCCTACGTCTCCGCTCCCCACTCCCGGGGAGAAATCCACTATCACAATCCGGTTTGGAAGCCGGAACTTCTATACACTCGGTTTACAAGTTCACCGAAAACTCTCACAAATAATCACTATGCAATCCCACTCTACACCCTCACAAGTGTTGGACCTAGACGTGTCTCCCTCAAATGCTCGGATATCACCTCTCCCTAGGTTGGTCAACCGATGCCACTCCTCTTGGGACGATCCCCGACTCTCACCACACACTTCTCTCGGTGTACAACTATATTAGAAGTGATGCTCACAATAAGCACAATATAACAAATGATTGTTCTCTAATATGGATTAGAACACAATGAAAGCTCATACTCAATTGTTACAACTCTCACCAACCCAAATATACTATGTATGAAAATATAATAAGCTCAATGTGGGTGTGTGTAAACAATGAGTGAAATCAAATCTAACTCAAATAGCAAACTAGCAATAATAAGAATATAAAAATCAATAATAAAATTGCTAGAGAAAAGAGTTAGAAAACTTCTCTATAAATACAAAGAGAGGATGATGAAATGTTGAAGATGAACTCCTCAACAACTGATGTAAGCTCCTCTTTGTAAAAAAAAAACCAAACAGCCTTTAAACCAAACTTAAAACCAACACATAAACTCTTTTAAAACTTGTTTTAAAAACTTCTTGGATAGGTGTAAGAACTGAGGTCAATGGGGGTATTTATAGACTCCCAAGACCTCAACCAAAAACCCCAAACAAAAGACCAAAAAGCCCCAGCCAACGGCTACAAGAAAATAGCCGTTAGGATGGAAAAGACAGTGCGACGGTCGACCGTGATGTTCTCACGGTCGACCGCGAGGCATATGCAAAGCTGAGTAACTTCCTGAGAGTTTGGCGGTCGACTGTGGCGGTCGACCGCGGGTACTGTAGCACTGCATATCATCTTTGTAAAATCAATTAAAAATAGTAAATCAGTTCCAAAAATTATGAAGGTTTGTGGGACGGTTCTAGACATGTAGAATAACATGTTAGAGAAAGAATTTCTGAAAAAGCATTTGCCAGTTGAGAGAAATAAATGTTTGAACATAGATATACAGTTTCTAAAAATCTGCTGACATACACGATTTTGTAAAATCAATTGGGCATAGTAAATCAACTCCAAAAATAGTAAAATTTTGAGGGAAGTTTATAAACATGTAGATAAACATGTCAAAGAAAGAATGTCTTAAATATCACTTCCCATTTATGAAAACTCATCTGTTTTGTAAAACATGCACGAACATGCACGAACGAAAAACATGATTTTGTAAATTCAATTAAACGTAACAAATCAATTTCAAACTTGATGAAACTTTGGGAAATGTTTGCAAATGTGATTTTGAACATGTTACAAAAAAGAATTTTCCAATTTGTATTTCTCAATTGTAGAATCTCATTATTTTGCAAAATCACATAAGTATGGACTTGTAAAAGCTTGATCTTGACAAAATGAGTTTAAACAAAGTTTTGAAAACTTTCCAATAGATCTATAAACTTGATAAAAGATATAAAATAATATCGTTAAGTCTATAATCCAAAACGACGATAAACCAAACCAAATATGTGTGTGTGTGATATTGAGCTTGAAGTATTAACACACATAATATAAGCCCTAAACTAATCTACCCAAGCTTGATTGGTCTTCAATAAGCTCTTCTTGGTAATATTGCGGATGAAGCTTGAACTTGAATCTTTAACTTTGAATAACGTTGCTTCTCTCCACAATTCCGCCAACCTCCATTTGATATCGTCGTTAAAGCGCTATTCCATCCATTTTCCAACACGTTATTTGCCTAGAATAAATACGAAAACACAAACACTAGACAAACAACATTAGTCGTAAATTGTTTGTTAAACATCATCAAAATAAAGAGGCTAACAATCTTCCCCTTTTTGATGATGACAAATAATTTACAAAAAGGATATATGCATGAAAGAAAATGAATATATAATATTATAATTATCATGCATATAAACAAAAAAGAATATACTCATAATATTTCTCCCCCTTTGACAACATCAAAAAAGGGGAAAACCATATAGATGAAAGAGAGCGAAAGCTCCCCCTACATATGAGCATGGGTGAGTATAAAACCATATAAAATATAAGCAATTAAAGATCATGGCAAATATGTGAGCAAGCATAAATAAAAGATATGCTAAAAATCATTCACATTCAAGAGATTATGAGAACATATATAAATATATCAAGATGAACATATTGTCTCATATCAAAAAACATAAAAACCATGTATAAAAAAGATTTATGATATCACAAGAAGGAAGACATGAGAATCATGTAAAAAGTTTTCAAATGAAAACAATTCAACCATTGAAATCATAAATCGCAAGTAAATCGTATAAGAACATAAAACCAAATCATCATTGATTTTCAAAACTCAAGAGCTAGTATCAACCAATATAAATATTTTAGCATCCGGTAAACAAGATTTGGGAATAAACACCCAATAAATCCGGAGGGTTATATGAACACGAACCTCTTATCAAAATCAAAACAAATAATCATGAAAACAAAAGATTTGATCAATTAAATTTTTTTTTCATAATCAAAAGATTTTAAGATATAATTTTCAAACCCAAGAAAAGGAAAAAGTAAAAGTACTAAAATTCTTGGTTTAAAATTTAAATTTGTTTTGGTACCCAAGAACTCTTGGTACCAAAAGATTTAGGGACATGACCCCTATCATTAAAGCTCAAAGCCCTTGGGTTATGAACCCATTTGGGCCCATTTAGTGTACTAACACGGTCAAAGCAATAATCACTCAAATGACCCTTCCGATTGCAATTTGTGCAATGAAAGAGATCCATTTGTTTTTGTGGACCATTAGCTCGTGCACGGGAATCATTTGCAAATAAAGATTTTCTTTTAAAATTATTTTACAAATGAGAAACATTCTTAAACAATGAAACATATTACAACTTAGAAGCTTTTTGTATATCAAAACAAAATTTAGCAAGATGTCTAAACCTACCACAAACATCACATTTAAATGCATGTGGTCTACTAGGAGCATTTGGCAAATGAGATTTCTTTTTCAAATCAAAACAATATTCGGTCAAATGACCAAAACGACCACAATGATCACATCTATACACTTGAGCATGCTTATGATGAACAATGGGTGCATGTGTGTGTACATGTGATGAAGAAGCTACATGAGATGCACAAGGAGCATTGACATTTTTATGTTTGTGTGCATCATAGCAAAATTTAGCTAGATGGCCTTTACGGCCGCAAATAGAGCACTTGTAAACTTTGCTATATATGTGTGCATGATGAGTGGATAATTTCTTAGACTTGGCACACATATTCATAAGCCTCTTATGATTATCAAAGCATACTTTCAAAGTTGAATCTAAAGATGAAATACGATTATTCATAAGATTCAAATCTTCATTTTTAGGCACATATGCATTTTTAGAAGTAGAACATAAATAGTCATTTATAAAGGAAGTTGTATCATTTTGTATGTTCTCTACTTCTAACATGGCATTATTTTTGTCATGAGTCAAGTTAGCAATATCCAATTTCAAATTTTTATTTTCCAAATTTAACATATCATTGTTTTCTTGAAGAGCAATACTTTCTTGAGAAATGATATCAAATTTTGAAGCTAAGTTCTCATGATCGGATTTTAAATCTTCATGCTTGCTTTTTAAATCAATAAAATTATTTTTCAATTTGTTAAAGGCATGCAATAATTTTTTACTAGCACAAGCAAGTTCATCATTAGGTAAATCATTAATAGATTCGAACTCGCAAACCTCACTAGGGCTATCGCCTAATGCTCGTCTGCATGAAGCTCCTTTAGAACTTGAAGCGGGATCCTCCAAAGCTTGTCGGATCGCCTCCAAGTCTCCTTGATGCGCTTCTATGAATTTCCATAATGTATAAGCGCTATCAAAAGAATCAAGCTTGTTAGACATAAATGAATCAAATGCATTTAATAACAATTCTAACATAAGATTGTTCATAATAAATATTTTTTTATCATGTTTGCTCCACTTGGATTTCTCCAACGTGGGTACAATATAAGCACAATAAATGACTTCCTATAAATTGATATTTTTAGATTGAACAAATAATTTGAATCTAAAACAACATTAAGCATAAGGGAAAACAATAAATTTAGGAGCAATACTAGAATCATAGCCTAAACAAGATGCATCATTCATATCCATAATTTGTAAAAAATATGCAAGCAAGATACAAATGCAATCAAAACAAGATTAGCACAAAAAGATAACTTGGATCTTTAACTCAAGGCGATTAGACCTTGAATCAAAGAGCACCAAGCTCTAATACCAATTGTTATACCCTAGAGGGGGGTGATTAGGGTCTTATGCTAATCTAATCCGATTTTATGCCCATTAAAACTAATTAATGAGTTATCCTATCAAGTATGAAATACAACATGATATGTGAGCTAGGATAAGTAATATGAACAATAAGATATAACCTATATGATAAAAATATATGCAAGGATATATAAACTAACACAAGGGTGATATAATCAAACTATAAAAGTGATAGGGCAAAATATACAAGAGTAATAGGCAATGGCGATATAAGATAAATGCATAAACAAATGCGCCAATGACAAACTTAAACACACTCAAATGATTACGGAGTTCGGACCTTCCGTCCTACGTCTCCGCTCCCCACTCCCGGGGAGAAATCCACTATCACAATCCGGTTTGGAAGCCGGAACTTCTACACACTTGGTTTACAAGTTTACCGAAAAATCTCACAAATAATCACTATGCAATCACACTCTACACCCCTCACAAGTGTTGGACGTAGACGTGTCTCCCTCAAGTGCTCGGATACCACCTCTCCCTAGGTTGGTCAACCGACGCCACTCCTCTTGGGACGATCCCCGACTCTCACCACACACTTCTCTCGGTATACAAGTGTATTTCAAGTGATGCTCACAATAAGCACAATATAACAAATGATTGTTCTCTAATATGGATGAGAACACAATGAAAGCTCACACTCAATTGTTACAACTCTCACCAACCCAAATATACTATGTATGAAAATACAATAAGCTCAATATGGGTGTGTGTAAACAATGAGTGACCCGACTCTCATCACACACTAGTAATAATAAGAATATAAAAATCAATAATAAAATTGCTAGAGAAAAGAGTTAGAAAACTTCTCTATAAATACAAAGAGAGGATGATGAAATGTTGAAGATGAACTCCTCAACAACTGATGTAAGCTCCTCTTTGTAAAAACAAACCAAACTGCCTTTAAACCAAACTTAAAACCAACACTTAAACTCTTTTAAAACTTATTTTAAAAACTTCTTGAATAGGTGTAAGAACTGAGGTCAATGGGGGTATTTATAGCCTCCCAAGACCTCAACCAAAAACCCAAAACAAAAGACCAAAAAGCCCTAACCAATTGCTACAAGAAAATAGCCGTTAGGATGGAAAAGACAGCGCGGCGGTCGACCGTGATGTTCTCGCGGTCGACCGCGAGGCATATGCAAAGCTGAGTAACTTCTAGAGAGTTTGGCGGGCGACCGTGGCGGTCGACCGCGGGTACTGTAGCACTACATATCAGCTTTGTAAAATCAATTAAAAATAGTAAATCAGCTCCAAAAATTATAAACTTTTGTGGAACGTTTCTAGACATATAGCATAATATGTTAGAGAAAGAATTTATGAAAAAACATTTCCCAGTTGAGAGAAATAAATGTTTGAACACAGATATATAGTTTCTGAAAATCTGCTGACATACACGATTTTGTAAAATCAATTGGGTATAGTAAATCAACTCCAAAAATAGTAAAATTTTGAGGAAAGTTTCTAAACATATAGATAAACATGTAAAAAAAGAATTTCTTAAATATCACATCCCATTTATGAAAACTCGTCTGTTTTGTAAAACATGCACGAACGAAAAACATGATTTTGTAAATTCAATTAAACATAACAAATCAATTTCAAACTTGATGAAACTTTAGGAAATGTTTGCAAATGTGATTTTGAACATGTTACAAAAAAGAATTTTCCAATTTGCATTTCCCAATTGTAGAATCTCATTATTTTGCAAAATCACATAAGTATGGACTTGTAAAAGCTTGATCTTGACAAAATGAGTTTAAACAAAGTTTTGAAAACTTTCCAATAGATTTATAAACTTGATAAAAGATATAAAATAATGTTGTTAAGTCTATAATCCAAAACGATGATAAACCAAACCAAACGTGTGTGTGTGTGTGATATTGAGCTTGAAGTATTAACACACATAATATAAGCCCTAAACTAATCTACCCAAGCTTGATTGGTCTTCAATAAGTTCTTCTTGGTAATCTTGCGGATGAAGCTTGAACTTGAATCTTTAACTTTGAATAACGTTGCTTCTCTCCATAATTCCGTCAACCTCCATTTGATATCGTCGTTGAAGCGCTATTCCATCCATCCTCCAACACGTTGTTTGTCTAGAATAAATACGAAAACACAAACACTAAACAAACAACATTAGTCATAAATTATTTGTTAAACATCATCAAAACAAAGAGGCCAACAATCTCCCCCTTTTGTATGATGACAAACAATTTACAAAAAGGATATATGCATGAAAGGAAATGAATATACAATATTATAATTATCATGCATATAAACAAAAAAGAATATACTCATAATATTTCTCCCCCTTTGACAACATCAAAAAAGGGGAAAACCATATAGATGAAAGAGAGCGAAAGCTCCCCCTACATATGAGCATGGGTGAGTATAAAACAAATATAGGGATTGCTCCCCTATCAAAATGCCATATGGAATATGAAATAAAAGATCATGGCAAATATGTGAGCAAGCATAAATAAAAGATATGCTAAAAATCATTCACATTCAAGAGATAATGAGAACATATATAAATATATTAAGATGAACATATTGTCTCATATCAAAAAACATAAAAACCATGTATAAAAAAGATTTATGAAATCACAAGAAGGAAGACATGAGAATCATGTAAAAAGTTTTCAAATGAAAATAAATCAACCAATGAAATCATAAATCGTTTTCAAATGAAAACCAATCAATCAATAAATCGCAAGTAAATCATATAAGAACATAAAACCAAATCATCATTGATTTTTAAAACTCAAGAGAGGCAATTATATCTAACTATTGAGCTAGTATCAACCCATATAAATATTTTAGCATCCGGTAAACAAGATTTGGGAATAAACACCCAATAAATCCGGAGGGTTATATGAACACGAACCTCTTATCAAAATCAAAACAAATAATCATGAAAACAAAAGATTTGATCAATTAAAAATTTGTTTTCATAATTAATAGATTTTAAGATATAATTTTCAAACCAAGAAAAGGAAAAAGGAAAAGTACTAAAATTCTTGGTTTAAAATTTAAATTTGTTTTGGTACCCAAGAACTCTTGGTACCAAAAGATTTAGGGACATGACCCCTATCATTAAAGCTCAAAGCCCTTGGGTTATGAACCCATTTGGGCGCATTTAGTGAACTAACACGGTCAAAGCAATAATCACTCAAATGACCCTTCCGATTGCAATTTGTGCAATGAAAGAGGTCCATTTGTTTTTATGGACCATTAGCTCGTGCACGGGAATCATTTACAAATAAAGATTTTTTTTTAAAATTATTTTGCAAATGAGAAACATTCTTAAACAATAGAACATATTACTACTTAGAAGCTTTTTGTATATCAAAACAAAATTTAGCAAGATGTCCAAACCTACCACAAACATCACATTTAAAAGCATGTGGTCTACTAGGAGCATTTGGCAAATGAGATTTCTTTTTCAAATCAAAACAATATTCGGCCAAATGACCAAAATGGCCACAATGATCACATCTATATCCATGAGCATGCTTATGATGAATAATGGGTGCATGTGTGTGTACATGTGATGAAGAAGCTACATGAGATGCACAAGGAGCATTGATATTTTTATGTTTGTGTGCATCATAGCAAAATTTAGCTAGATGGCCTTTACGGCCGCAAATAGAGCACTTGTAAACTTTGCTATATATGTGTGCATGATGAGTGGATGATTTCTTAGACTTGGCACACATATCCATAAGCCTCTTATGATTATCAAAGCATACTTTCAAAGTTGATTCTAAAGATGAAATGCGATTATTCATAAGATTCAAATCTTCATTTTTAGGCACATATGCATTTTTAGAAGTAGAACATAAATAGTCATTTATAAAGGAAGCGGTATCATTTTGTATGTTCTCTACTTCTAACATGACATTATTTTTGTCATGAGTCAAGTTAGCAATATCCAATTTCAAATTTTTATTTTCCAAATTTAACATATCATTGTTTTCTTGAAGAGCAATACTTTCTTGAGAAATGATATCAAATTTGGAAGCTAACTTCTCATAATCGGATTTTAAATCTTCATGCTTGCTTTTTAAATCAATAAAATCATTTTGCAATTTGTTAAAGGCATGCAATATTTTTTTACTAGCACAAGCAAGTTCATCATTAGGTAATCATTAATAGATTCGAACTCGCAAACCTCACTAGGGCTATCGTCTAGTGCTCGTGTGCATGAAGCTCCTTTAGAACTTGAAGCGGGATCCTCCAAAGCTTGTCGGATCGCCTCCAAGTCTCCTTGATGCGCTTCTATGAATTTCCATAATGTATAAGCGCTATCAAAAGAATCAAGCGAGCTTGTTCATAATAAATAATCTTTTATCATTTTTATTCCACTTGGATTTCTCCAATGTGGGCACAATATACGCACAATCAATGACTTCCCATAAATCGATATTTTTAGATTGAACAAATAATTTGAATCTAAAACACCATTGAGCATAAGGGAAAACATTGAATTTAGGAGCAATACTAGAATCATAGCCTAAACAAGATGCATCATTCTGTGATGCCCCTGGGTTCACACAAGGCTGCAGTCCGAGGTAAAACCAGAAATGTCAAACCTTTTATAAACTGAGAGGCTCAAAACCCCACCTCATATACCATAAAGATTCATTCTTTGTACTAAAAATACGTTTTTGGCTAAATCAAAACTCATTAAACTCAATAAATTCGAGTAAAAACAAAAGGGGCAGAGTTGGGCGAGATGTTACTCGCCTCTGGGTGATGCACAACTCCTAGGTCTGAGAGAGTGTGGATCCCCTTGCTGCAATGTGAAGATTTCGCCGAAAATCCTCCAAGTTCTTCCCTAAATCACCAATAGCAAGGCTAGGGTTTGAGATAGGGGAGAGGGGGCTAGGGTTTTCTCAGTTCTGAAGGTGAGAGGGGTGATTTTGGGTGAGATGGGATATATACCAACTGTTAAACCCGACCCAAACCCGAACCAAAACAAAACAGACCCGAAACCTGAAAAACTGGAAATCAGCGTATCAGTCGACTGATGTGTCGACCGATACAGTCAGTCGACTGATGTGTCGACTGATCTGGAAAAATTTAGTTTTTGTGCATGTTTTACTTATTTGCAAAACCAACACACAAAACTCTACACTCATACTCTCATATCATCTCAAATAACTTGTTATCATGTACATCAATGACCTCAAGCTATTTGTCATAAAAGAATTATTTATTTACTAATAATTCACATATATTCATATAAAAAAATTACGGGGTTCTACATTCTTCCCCCCCTTAGAAGAATTTCGTCCTCGAAATTCGGAAACTATATGCATATCACAACATGAACTTCCAAGTAACCATATAGAGATATTTATACTTAACGATCTAAAATGGTAATATTCCCGCTCAAACCCTAATCTAGTGGAAACTAGTACATCGGGTAAAAAATCCAAACAATGAACCCCCCATATATATACCATGTGTTCTGAAAGATTAAGAATTAAGCGCGAATATTCCCATTCTAGTGTTAAATATAAATATAACCAAAGATATAAACATCATACAAGATACACATCATAAAAAAATTTTAATTTACCTTGTTCAAACAGGTGTGGGTAGTCGCGACGCAAATCCTCTTCGCGCTCCCAAGAAATCTCATTAGTGCCTCATCAGTTCACTGAACTTTCACCAAGGGAATTACCATGTTTCTAAGTCTCTTGTCCTCTCTGGCAAGAATACGAACCGGAATCTCGACAGTAGTCAAATCCTCCTAAAGTTCAATCTCGGGTGCATCCGATACTCGCTACTGCTCCTCATCGTGCAAGTGTTTCTTAAGTATAGAAACATGAAACACATTGTGTATACTAGACATCGATCCTGGAAGATCTAGTCTGTATGACACAGCTCCAATGCGCTCTAAAATCTGAAATGGTCCAATGTATCTCGGCGCAAGCTTCCCACGTCGTCCGAATCTCTGCACGCCCTTCATAGGCGATACCTTCAACATAACTGAATCCCCAACCTGAAACTCCAAGGGTCTTTGCCTCTTATCTGCATAGCTCTTCTGCCGACTCTGAGCGGCTAGAATCTGCTCCCTGATCAATGCTACCTTCTCGGTAGTCTGCCTCACCAACTCCGATCCATGCATCAAGCTATCCTCCGGCTCTGCCCAACATATCGGTGATCTACAGGGTCTCCCGTACAATGCCTCCTACGGAGCCATACCGATCATCGCTTGATAACTGTTATTATAAGCGAACTCTATCAATAGGATATGATCCTCCCAGCTGCCTTGAAATTCAATGACACAAGATCGCAACATATCTTCCAACACCTGATTTACTCTCTCTGTCTGACAATCCGTCTGTGGGTGGAAAACACTGCTGAATGATAGTCTGCTGCCAAAAAATATCTGATAAGGCTGCAGTCCGAGGTGAAACCAGAAATGTCAAACCTGCCATGAACCACACCGTGCAATAACATGTTTCACCATCACAATTACTATCTCTCTAGTGGAATCAACAATAGGTGTAGTACAAAGCAAGTAATAGATTATACAAGAGTCAACTGATGAAATAATAGAGCAAATTGATATTTCATCATCTAATATACTGGAATACAAGTAAATGTCTGAAATAAATAAACTGGAGTTCTCAACAAGTCTCAAGTACAAAATGTCTGACAAGAGGAAATAAGGCACACAGCCTTTACAACTTTTAGAATAAAACTCTCACATGTCTACACAAAAAAAAGAAATCTACAGTGGAACTCAAAAGAAAATATAACTAAAGAGACGACTGAGATAAAGTATATCGCCATCAACCTGCGACTCTCCGGGCTCCTGGCTCGTTACCTGAAAGGGGGAGGGACAACGAGCGTCAAAGCGCTAGCGAGCAACATCATAACCAACCCCAAGGTATAGGGCTCGTTGTATATGAAAATACAGTTAATACATAATAATATAAATCATTTATCCTAACAACAATGGGTTTTGGTACTTAGGAAATTACAACACGAGCATAGGTACGTCGAGCGAAATAATCCAAACAAGGAAACCCTCATGTATATACCTTGTATCTCAAATTGTAAATCCCTAAATACTAAACCCGAGATCTAATACAAGAAACAATAAAGGAAACGAATACAAACCCATCTCTACCGATAAGTGTAATCATGTCATGGCCACAATAAGTGTCATGTCTGAAAATGATTAAGTGTCCAAGACATAGACTATATAAATTAAACATCCAACCCATAGACTGCATGAAGTAAACGTCCAACTCGTGGACTGAAATATAACCGTTATCCAACGCATGGACCGGATGTGACCGTTATCCAACGCATGGACCGGATGTGACCGTTGTCCAACGCATGGACCGGATGTGACCGTTGTCCAACGCATGGACCGGATGGTAATACATATCCAGCACGAGGATTTAAATAGCAATGCATGTCTAACACGAGGACTAAGTGGGAAGGGTGTCCAACACGAGGACTATAAGGTAATGCTTGTCCAAAAGGGTCCTGAAAACTCCTCCAAAAGTGCGAAGTGAACACCGAACCTCGATCCGATACAATTGTGTCTGGAACTCCATGAAGTTGTACTATCTCCCGGATAAATATCCTCGCATATGCCTCGGCGGTATAGGTAGTCATCACTGGAATGAAATGTGCCGACTTCGTCAACCGGTCCACAATTACCCAAACTGAATCATTCCCCTTCTTCGACTTCGACAACCCTACAATGAAGTCCATAGAAATGTCTGCCCACTTCCACTCTGGAATGGGTAAAGTCTGAAGTGTTCCTGCTGGTCTCTGATGCTCTGCCTTCACCTACTGACAGGAAAAATACTTAGCCACATACTCTGCAATCTCCCTTCGCATACCACTCCACCAAAAGTGTCTCTTCAGGTCCTTGTACATCTTAGTAGTCCCTGGATGTACTATATGCCGAGTACGATGAGCTTCATCAAGTAACTCTTTCTTCAGCTCAGCGCTGGCTGGCATGACTAGCCTACCCTTCATCCAGAGACCTCCATCTGCTCCAATGATCCAATCAGTCTTAGGCTCCTTGGAAATCTCCTCCTTTCGGATCTGAATCCAAGAGTCTCCCAACTGAGCTCTGACAACTCTGTCACTCCAAGATGGCTGCACTGAAATAGCTCCCAGAAATGCACTGGTTCCTCCAATCTCGGGTCTAAAATCAAACTGGCTAAGAGTGATAAGATCCCGATGTAATGAACACCTCAAAGCTGAAACCCGATGTCGACGCTTCCTGCTTAAGGCATCTGCTACGACGTTCGCCTTCCCCGGGTGATACTGAATCGCGAACTCGTAGTCCTTGATAAACTCAACCCACCTCCTGTCTCTAATTGAGTTCCTTCTGAGAAAATAGGTACTTCAGACTCTGATGGTCTGTGAACAACTCAAACTGCACTCCATATAAGTAGTGCCTCCATTACTTCAGTGCAAATACCATTGCTGCTAATTCCAAGTCATGAGTGGGATAGTTCTGCTCATGCACCCTCAACTGTCGTGAGATATAAGCTACTACCCTCTGAGTTTGCATCAATATGCCTCCTAAGCATGCCAACGATGCATCTGAATACACGACGAATGTCCTGTCGCTGCTCGGAATAGCCAAAACTGGCGCTGTAGTCAACTTAGCCTCAAAATATCGAAGGCCTTCTGGCACTCCATGCTCCATATGCACTGTACACCCTTCCTCGTAAGGTGCATAGTCGACGTCACAATCTTCGAGAAGTCATGAATGAACTTCCTATAATATCCAGCTAAACCCAAAAATCTGCGAATCTCTATCACCGTCTTTGGTGGCTCCCAATCAAGAACTACCGTGACTTTTGCCGGGTCCACTGCTATGCCCTCTCTACTGATGACGTGGCCAAGAAATCTGACTTCTGAAAGCCAAAATTCACACTTGTTAAACTTAGCATATAACTGATGCTCTTGTAGAGTCCTCAACGCTATCCGTAGATGCTCCTCGTGATCTGCCTCCGATCTCGAGTAAATAAGAATATCATCAATGAAAACGATCACGAACTGATCTAAGAAGGGACGAAAAACCCGGTTCATCAAGTCCATGAACACTGCGGGTGCATTGGTCAACCCAAATGGCATGACCAAGAACTCGGAAGAACCATATCGAGTAAGAAAGGCGGTCTTGAGAATATCCATCTCTTGAACCCGCAACTGATGATAGCCAGAACGAAGATCAATCTTCGAGAAATACTACGCACCCTGCAACTGGTCAAACAAGTCATCAATCCTAGGTAGTGGGTACCTATTCCGGATAGTGACCTTGTTCAACCCTCTATAATCTATGCATAATCTCATACTATCGTCCTTCTTCTTCACGAAGAGGACCGGCACGCCCCACGAAGAATGACTCCCATGAATAAAACCCTGAGCTAACAACTCGTCCAACTGGGTCTGAAGCTCCCTCATCTCAGCTGGTACCATGTGATTGGGTGCGCGGGATATCGGGGCTGTGCCTGGCTGCAACTCAATACAGAACTCTACCTCTCTCACCGGAGGTAATCCAGGTATGTCCTGAAAGACATCCTGATACTCTAAGATAACTCTAGTCTCCAATAACTCAGCACCCTAATCCTGTCGCATCACCTCCTCGATGTACGCCAAAAATGACTCCGCAAATCGGTTGCCCTGAGAGGTGGCTACAATCATCTCGAACCCGTCGGACGCTCTCAACTTAACTATCTTCGCAAAGCATTCAATACTAATATGATAGGAAGATAACCAATCCATACCAAGGATGACATCGAACTCGGACATACGCAATACTATCAAATCAACTATGAACTCCGACTCGTCTAAACTGACGGTACACTTCCTACAAACGCTCTCCAGAAGCGATACCTCACCTAAAGGGGTGGAAACAGATAAAGGGGTGTCTAGAGGCTGAGCTACGAGCTGGAGTCTAGCCATAAATGCATGCAATATAAAAGAATGCGAAGCTCCCGAATCGAAAAGAATACGGGCGGGAAAGGAATTCACAAAGAACATACCCTCCAAAACTTCTCCATTAGCTCCATGATCATGCGGAACTACTGCATATACTCTGCCGGTGGCTAAAGACTGCTCTATCGCTGGTGCTGGAGACTATGGGACAATCTGCCCCAGGGAAACCTCCCGAACTGCTAGAACCTGCCCCTCAGTCTTCTGTTGCTGCTGAATTGGACCATTTCCCTTCTGGGCTCTTGTTGGTGCACTGCGGCACTCTAACGCCTTGTGTCCGATCTTGCGACAGTTAAAACAAGTTCCCCGGAACTTGTGCTGCTAACGTGCTCTCATATCCTATTGAGATCCCTTCTTATGAGGGCCCTGCTGTTGCTGTTGAGGTTCAGTCAAGGGTCTCTTGTTCTTACTCTTGTCTCTGGCATGCCCTCTCTTAGCACTCCTTTCCTTGTCATTCTGAAACTTAGCTGTCCCATTTTCTTGAGAAATGGCGGTTTCAGCTACTGGTGGTGGTGTAATGTGATTCTCCACAAGCTCCTCGATTGCTGCTATCCTAGCGACTAGGGGAGCCATAAGATCTACCAGGTACTGGGGAGCCTGCTGCGGCTCAGGTGGAGTTTGCTGTGGTTCAGCCTGTCCAGATCTCTGAGTACGTGACATACCATATTCTGACATCTCTCTATATAACAAAAATAGTTCATAAGTCAAAATAGATATATATACATACATAACGTATCACCATACGATTTTCACAACATACAGTATTCACACAAATACTTTAAATTTATACGAAAATAGTTGTCATAAAAAAAATTCAAATTTTTGAGATATACGCATATATCGTCCTCACTCATACTAAGAAATCCTTACGGACTCTATACATGAATCCCTAAGAAACTCTATCCTAGCTCCACGACTCGACACAGGATGATCCTTCTTTGTACTAAAAATATGTTTTTGGCTAAATCAAAACTCATTAAACTCAATAAATTCGAGTAAAAACAAAAGGGGCAGAGTTGGGCGAGATGTTACTCGCCTCTGGGTGATGAACAACTCCTAGGTCTGAGAGAGTGTGGATCCCCTTGCTGCAATGTGAAGATTTCGCCGAAAATCCTCCAAGTTCTTCCCCAAATCACCAAGAGCAAGGATAGGGTTTGAGATAGGGGAGAGGGGGCTAGGGTTCTCTCAGTTCTGAAGGTGAGAGGGGTGATTTCGGGTGAGATGGGATATATACCAACAGTTAAACCCGACCCAAACCCGAACCAAAACAAAACAGACCCGAAACCTGTAAAAACTGGAAATCAGCGTATCAGTCGACTGATGTGTCGACCGATACAGTCAGTCGACTGATGTGTCGACTGATCTGGAAAAATTTAGTTTTTGTGCATGTTTTACTTATTTGCAAAACCAACACACAAAACTCTACACCCATACTCTCATATCATCTCAAATAACTTGTTATCATGTACATCAATGACCTCAAGCTATTTGTCATAAAAGAATTATTTATTTACTAATAATTCACATATATTCATATAAAAAAATTACGAGGTTCTACACATTCATATCCATAATTTGTAAAAAATATGCAAGCAAGATACAAATGCAATCAAAACAAGATTAGCACAAAAAGATAACTTGGATCTTTAACTCAAGGTGATTAGACCTTAAATCAAAGAGCACCATGCTCTGATACCAATTGTTATACCCTAGAGGGGGGTGATTAGGGTCTTATGCTAATCTAATCGGATTTTATGCCAATTAAAACTAATTAATGAGTTATCCTAGCAAGTATGAAATACAACATGATATGTGAGCTAGGATAAGTAATATGAAATATGAGATATATCCTATATGATAAAAATATATGCAAGGATATATAAACTAACACAAGGGTGATATAATCATGATAAAAATATATGCAAGGATATATAAACTAACACAAGGGTGATATAATCAAACTATAAAAGTGATAGGACAAAATATACAAGAGTAATAGGCAATAACTAACACAAGGGTGATATAATCAAACTATAAAAGTGATAGGACAAAATATACAAGAGTAATAGGCAATGGTGATATAAGATAAATGCATAAGCAAATGCGCTAATGACAAACTTAAACACACTCAAATGATCACTGTAGGCATCGAAAATTGCCTATAGTTCTCCACAACCGGTTCAGTGTTAACGAGCGACGATGAACGTCGCCATCCAATCCACATGAGCCTAATCGACGTCGACGAACGACTAAAGTGAATCGACGAGTTACATGAGCGGATAGGACTTCGGAATCACGAAGACCCGGACCAATCGGGAAGCCCGGCACTGTTCACAAAAAGGACAACGCCCTCCATGCCTCGACCACTCTACAGATAATCCAATCACCAGAGCGGGTCAAACTCTTCGTCGCGCATCCAACGCACCCGGAATCACTCAAATCCGAATCCGGACGAAGAATATACAGGGGAACCAACAAAACACCTAAACGGAGTCCCGGCCAGTCGAAATACCCCGGGGTGTCTAGGAAAAGCCTAGACACCCCAGGGGTGTCTCGGCCATGGCCGAGACACCCAGCTAGTGCCTCGTTTTAGCCGAGACATAAGCTTTACACCTCTGAGATCCCACGCGGATCGACGGGGTTCAGAGTTTCTAAAATCCCCCCGCGGATAGACGAAACTCTGCCCGATTTTATCGGACCAGATCTGAGTGCCCCGGTGGTCCACGGATATCAACATCCCCGTCACAGGCAAAAGACCCACGCAAGCAAGAGATGACAAACAGATCTTGCGTTTGTTTGAAAAGAGTTGTATTTCTTTTGTTTTCATTGTGTACCGGTCTTATAAAAAGGCTATCTTTTTATTTCATTGTAACGATTGAAGTTGTAATGAATGCAGCAATGAATACAGCAACTTTTTCCGCAAACAAGCTGGCGACCACAGTGGGAGCCAACGGCATCGCAACCGACGCCGTCGTGACGCAACCAGCACTCAAGATCGGGGTGAATGAAGAACACGAGCTCGATCAACAACGGTTCAAAGAAGGCCTCTCTTCCTCCTCCTCCAGATCCGCCTCTCCAAACGGGTACAGAAAGGTAACCTCTTTCATAAATGATTGCAGGTCCTTCGGTTCAAAAATCCAAGACCCCGTTGCCGCCTCTGCACTTGCACCACGCGACGTCCCCACGTCGTCCAACCTGGTCGAGATCGCAGATCCGGATTCCTCTTCCGCCGAGGAGATGACTTCTGAAGACGCTCCGGCATTATCAAAGAGAGCACGACAAAGACAGCGTCAACGTCTTGCTCGACAGCTGGCCGAGGCTTTGGAGCCGATGGATGGGATCCGCTATAACGTAGATCTAAAATCCAGGCAACGCCAGGAGCAACCACGGCAAACAACCAGCCCCTCCTCCGAAGAAGAAACGAACAAATGGGTTCAAGTCAAAAGAACCCGTTCTACTCTCGAGGAGCGAATCCAGAAGCGCCGCGCCTTGCGTGCGCATGCCCGAGCCCTGGTCCAAAAAGCACGAGAAATGCTAAAGGGAGAGGCAGTTAAGAGATCGCCGAAATCCGAACGAGTTTGGATGCCGAAGGCCAAATCAACGCCTAAGGTAAAAGCAGGTAATATTGCTCTCCAACCTTCGTCCATTTCAGGTCCCGAGCCTCCGGTAAAGCCCCACCGCGGCGTGGATTTCCCCGAGTTCAAGAATCCTCTGAAGGATCGTATCGGTGCTCTACCCGAGAATCGAGGAAAAGCACTTGTCAAAGGGAGCTGGAGATCGCTGAAGGAGTTTCAAGCCAACATCCAGACTGGGGGTCGTACACGATCTCCTAACAAATCGATCTCTGCAACGACCAGCTCGGCGGTGCGTGCAAAGGACCAAGAGCCCGTTAAGGTTTCACCCTCACAAAGGAGTGATTCCAAACGTGCGACTCTTGCAGAGGCCAACAAGGCAATGAACACTCAGAAGAAGACGCATCAGACAAACGAATGCGTTATACCTGAGAACCCATGTGAGCAGCCGATAGGTTACTCCGACCGCAACGTCGATGAGTTGTACTATCGGGCTGGGGGGGCGGATGAATCTTGTGAGCAGCCGATAGGTTACTCCGACGGCAACGTCGATGAGTTGTACTATCGGGCTGGGGGTGCGGATGAATCTCGAAAGAGAAACACCCGGGAAGCGGATTCTCACTGTCCGTGTACCAAACTTATCAGGGCAGTATTATCAGCCTGTAGCTGCCCCAAGACCGCTCCACAGAGGGTCTCGATATTCGAGGGAATCCCAGATGGACCGACAAAGCCCAAGTCAAAGCGTTCCCACCAAAGAGGATCGATTGCTCGAGATGATGAACTCCCAGAAGTTACCATCAACACGGTCAACAAAGGAAAATCGCTCAGCTTCAGCTAGAAGCCGTCGGAGATAACGACGACCGTGGGATCCATGAAGGAGTCCATTCCGATGATGAACTCTCGGATTCCTATTCCGCTCTCGCTTCTGACGAGACAACGTCTAGCATAGGACAAGCTCGAGAGGTGCTCATGGTCAATACAGATCAGATAGCCAAAATCATTGAAGAGGCCCTGACTAAGCAGAAGGAAATCTTCAAGTTTGAAATGGAAGTGGCTATGCAAGAGATGAGACAAATGCACGATCAACGAATCCGAGCTTTGTCGAATCAGCTAGTGGAATCCAGCCATCGCATCCAGAACGCCGCAGTTGGCAGCAATCCGGAGGTGGTTGAAATCGTCATGGCCGACGCACCGCCCAAGAATACTGGGGGTGGCCCCACTAAAAATAACAACACTGGGGGTGGACCCACCAGTAGTGACAACACTGGGGGTGGCCGTATGATTCCTCTCGAAACTTATCCAAAACAGGATATGGGTGAGGCCGAAAAGATAAAGGAGCTCGAAAGAAAAATCGAAGCCCTGATGTCTGTTCGGGAGGTGAAGAGGACCGGCATTCCGTGTCCTTACCCGAGAAAGTGGGATTCGATCCCGTATCCGGCGAAGTTCAACCTGATCAACTTCACGCCGTTCAACGGAAAGGGCTCGCCCACTCAACATCTGATCTACTTCAAGTCTCACTTGGGAGTAATCTCGGGCAACGAGCCTTTGATGGTTCGGTCATTCGTTGGCACCCTTCGCGGGCCTGCCTTCGATTGGTACCGCCGTCTCAAGCCCGGAAGCATCAACAGCTGGGAGGACTTGGAAGGCATGTTTCTCGCCCATTTCTTCGATGATGACACCGAGGTGTCGATCAGGACACTCTTCGACGAGAAACAAAAAGGCGGAGAGTCGGTGGATACCTTCATCAAACGCTTCCGCAATCAGGCAATGAACTGCAGGGATCCCGTCACGGAGGAATTCCTCTTGCAGACTTGTCAGAACAACTTGTCCATTAACATCTTGGACGTGATGGGAATAGAGCCGCTCAATACCTGGAAAGAGTTGAAGGCTCGAGGAGAACAGGCTGAACGCTTCATCAGAAGGCGGAAGGTCGAGAGAAACCAACCGATGGTTAATCCTCTGGATTCGGATCTCGTACCTCATGATGAAGGGGACGTACCTGCAACGGTTATTGACGATAATCAAACGTCACAACAGCAGTCCTGGGAACAACAGGAGAATTCGGACGAGGAGCTCCAAAACGAGTACTCGTTCAAAGACGAAGACGTTCCAGCTATCTTCGAGACCCTTCTCGAAAACAACAAAATCAAGCTCCCGCCCATCACGAATCAGGAGGAAGATGATGATTCTGCGGATCCAACGTACTGCGAGTACCACAGAAGGATCCTCCACCCCACCAAGGAATGCTTTGCTCTCAAGAATAGCATCCAGACCTTGGTTGAAGCCGGCGTTATAACGCTAGGGTAAGCCAATTGAAAACGCTCATACTCCAAAGAGTACAAGAGTATAAACTGTTTCTCAATACTCCGATAAGTATAAGAGTATAAACTGCTTCTTACCACTCCGATAAGTATAAGAGTATAAACTGCTTCTTACCACTCCGATAAGTATAAGAGTATAAACTGCTTCTTACGACTCCAAAGAGTATACGAGTATAAACTGTTTCTCATTCCTCCTACCGGTATAAGAGGTTAAACTGCTCCCTGATACTCCAATAGGTATATGAGTCTAAACTATTTCCTACCATTGACGGGAAGTTCCTGGAGGATATTACGCTAATATTCTTAAGGATAACCCGGTCGGACAACAAAATCAAACCCAGTTCCAAGAGAGAAGCTGGGGGTGGATAATCCAATGCATCGGGAAGTTCCCAGAAGAATACCACATGGGTATTCTTAGGGATAACCCAATCATTGTGGAATTGGTGAATAAAAAATTCACGTTCGAACCCTGAAGGTCAGAATGTCTCTTCTTATTCTCTAACTCTTATGAGTTATTTTTTGTGAGATGAGATCCGATCCTCTGATAGGTTAATCTTTCCTCGCCAAGCCATCCGCTGATCAAACTAAGCGACAGAGGATCCACCAACATTCCCATCTGCCAGTCATTGGCGTTTCTCAGACTCAATGTGCTAGGTCCTAAACGCCTAA
>NC_033799.1:63750332-63794277 GCF_001876935.1 Asparagus officinalis | reverse complement strand
AAGCTTACCGAAAACTCTCACACAACAAACACTATGCAATCACACTCTACACCCTCACAAGTGTTGGACTTAGCCGTGTCTCCCTCAAGTGATCGGTTACAACCTCTCCCTAGTTTCGTCAACCGACGCCACTCCTCTTGGGACGATCCCCGACTCTCACCACACACTCCTCTCGGTGTACAAGTGTATTACAAAGTGTATCCTCACAATTAGGCTTAATATAATAAATGTTTGTTCTCTACTATGGATGAGAACACAATGAAAGCTCACACTCAATTGTTACAACTCTCACCAACTCAAATATACTATGTATGAAAATACAATAAACTCAATGTGGGTGTGTGTAACAATGAGATAATATAATCAAATCTAAACTCGATATAAAAACTAGCTTTAAAGAAAGATAATCAAATAACTAAGCAAATATAAAGCTAGATAAGAGTTTAGAAAACTTCTCAATAGATCAAGAGGTGGACGGAGAATAGTTGGAAGCTCAAACTTCAATAGATGATCTCCTCAAGCTCTTGTGGAATTTTCTTCACAAACAAACTCTTGAAACAAACTTAAAAACCCTTCAACAAACTTGTAAAACTCTTTTTAAAACTCTCTTAAACATCCATAAGAAACAATGAAAGTTGAGGGCTTTTTATAGCCTCTTAAACCAGCCACAAACTCCCAAAATCCGAAAATATCAAAAACTAACCGTTACAGGCTGAAAAGACCAAAATATCCCTAAATTCAGCATTCTAAAAATTTATGTATCTGGTTTTGTAAAATAAATTAAAAATAGTAAATCAACTCCAAAAATTATGAAGGGAAGGTTAAACACATGAATAAAAATACGTTAGAGAAAGAATTTCTGAAAAATAATTTCTCATTTGAGAGAAATAAATGTTTGAACACAGATATATAATTTCTGAAAATCTGCTGATATACACGATTTTGTAAAATCAATTGGTTATAGTAAATAAACTCCAAAAATAGTAAACTTTTGAGGAAAGTTTCTAAACATATAGATAAACATGTAAAAGAAATAATTTCTTGAATATCACTTCCCATTTATGAAAAATCATCTGTTTTGTAAAACATGCACGAACATGTGCACGAACAAAAACATGATTTTGTAAATTTCATTAAACATAACAAATCAATTCCAAACTTAATGAAACTTTGCAAAATGTTTATAAACATGAAAAAAAACATTTTACAAAAATAAAATTTCAATTTTCATTTCTCAATTGTGAAAACTCATTATTTTGTAAAAACATGCATGAATATGAATTTGTTAAGAACATGTTTTTGACAAAAAGAGTTTAAACGCATATTAAAACTTTATGACATGTATTCATAAACATTATAACACATGAATATAAAGTTAACATGCTCAATAAAACAATATCACAAAGTTTTCTCAAAATAGCTTATTTTGTGAGAAAATCCAATATTGTGTGTGTATATGATATTGAGCTTAGAGTATTAAACACACATAATATAAACCTATACTAAATATACCCAAGCTTGATGAAGGTCTTCAATGAGCATGACTTGGTAAACTTACGGATGAAGCTGAACTTGGATCTTGAACTAGAATTGCATAAGCTTCACCGACATTCCCTCCAACCTCCATTTGATATGATCGTTAAGGCTCGATTCCATCCATCCTCCAACTCGTTGTTTGTCTAGAAAAAATACAAAAACACAAACACTAGACAAACAACATTATAAGTAAATTGTTTGTTAAACATCATCAAAACAAGAAGGCCAACAATCTCCCTCTTTTTGATGATGACAAATAATTTACAAAAAGGATATATGCATAAAAGGAAATGAATATACAAAGTATAATATATCATGCATATAAGCAAGAAATGAATATACTCATATTATTTCTCCCCCTTTGACAACATAAAAAAGGGGACAAAAGAATTAAGAGAGCGAAAGCTCCCCCTATCAAAATGCATAGGTGAGTATAACATATAGAAAGATATAGAGATTTCTCCCCCTATCAAAATGTCTCATGAATATATAAAATGAAGATCATGGCAAACATATGTGAGCAAGCATAGATGGAAAAATATGCTAAACACAACTCACATACATAAAGACAAATGAGGACATATATAAATATATCAAAGTGAAAAATAGTGTCTCATATCAACGAACATAAAAACCATTTGTAAAGGTAGATTTATGAAATCAAAAGAAGAGAAACATGAGAATCATGTAAAAAGTTTTCAAATGAAAACAAATCAACCAAGAGAAATCATAAATCAAAGTTTAGATCAAAAAATATAAGACCAAATCATCATTGATTATAAAAATCAAGAGAGACAACTATATCTAGCTCTCGAGCTAGTATAAACCCATATGAACATTTTAGCACCTGGTAAACAAGATTTGGGAATAAACACCCAATAATCCGGAGGGTTATATAAACATAGTCCTCTCATCAAAACAAAAATAATAATCATGAAAATAAAAGATTTGATACAAGAAAATGTTTTCATAACCAAAAGATTTTAAAGCATAATTTTCAAAACTAGAAAAAAAAAGATAAAAATATTAAAATTCTTGGTTTAAAAATAAAATTTGTTTTGGTACACAAGAACTCTTGGTACCGAAAGATTTAGGGACATGACCCCTATCATTTAAGCTCAAAGCCCTAGGGTTATGAACCCTCTTAGACATATGTGGTTCACTAACACGGTCAAAGCAATAATCGCTCAAATGACCCTTCCGATTGCAATATGTGCAATGAAAGAGATCCATTTGTTTTTGTGGACCATTAGCTCGTGCACGGAAAACATTTGCAACCATAGATGATCTTTTAAGATTATTTTGCAAATGTGAAACATTATCAAAACAAAACTTTCCTATGTGGCCATATCTACCACAAACATCACATTTAAACTTTTGTGGCTTAATAAAATCATTTGGCAAAGGTGAAGTCTTTTTCAAATCATAGCAAAATTTTGCCAAATGACCAAAATGACCACAAAGATTACATTTAAACACATTAGCATGTTTATGATGTGCATGATAAGCATATGCATGTGTATGTGATGAAGAAGCTACATGAGATGCACAAGGAGCATGAGAATTCTTATGTTTGTGTGCATCATAACAAAACTTAGCTAAATGACCTTGACGGCCGCAAATAGAACACTTATAAGTTTTGCTATACATGTGTGCATAATGAGTGGATGATGACTTAGACTTGGCACACATATTCATAAGTCCCTTATGATTATCAAAGCATATTTTCAAAGTTGAATCTAAAGATGAAATGTATTTTTTCATAAGATTCGAGTCTTTATTTTTTGGCACGTATGCATTTTTAGAGGTAGAACATAAATAGTCATTTATAAAAGAAGCTGTATCATACTTTATGTTCTCTACTTCTAATATGGAATCAATCTTAGCATGAGATAGGCTAGCAATAGATGAGATTAAATTTTCATTTTCCAAATTTAATAAGTCATTGCTTTCTTTAAGCAAAGTATTTTCATTTTCAATGACATCAAATTTGGACACTAGCTTCTCATGGTCGAATTTTAAATTATCATGCTTGCATTGTAAATCAACAAAATCTTAATGCAATTTATAAAGGCATGCAATAATTTTTTACTAGCACAAGCAAGTTCATCATTAGGTAAATCATTAATGGTTTCGAACTCGCAAACCTTACTAGGGCTATCGCCTAGTGCTCGTGTGCATGAAGCTCCATATGAACTTGAAGCCGGATCTTCCAAAGCTTGTCGGATCGCCTCCAAGTCCCCTTGATGTGCTTCAATAAATTTCCATAAGGTGTAAGCACTATCAAAAGAATCAAGCTTGTTAGACATAAATGAATCAAATGCATTTAATAAAAATTCTAACATAAGCTTGTTCATAATAAACATCTTTTTATCATGTTTGCTCCACTTGGATTTCTCCAACCATCATCTATAATTTCCCATAAATCAAAATGTTTAGATTGAACAAAAAGTTTAAATCTAACACACCATTGGGCATAGGGAAAATTATCTAATCTAGGAGCAATATTGATGGCATAACCTAAACCATGCATATCCATAATATAAAAGGCAAGCAATATACAAATAAATCTCAAAATTAGATTAGAACAATAAGCTAACTTGGATCTTTAACTCAAGGCGATTAGACCTTAAATCAAAGAGCACCAAGCTCTGATACCAATTGTTAGACCCTAGAGGGGGGATGATTAGGGTCTTATGCTAATCTAATCTGATTATATGTCAATTAAAACTAATTAATAAGTTATCCTAGCAAGTATGAAATATAACAACTATATATAAGCTAGGATAAGTAATATGAACAATGAGATATATCTTATATGATGAAATATATATAGATAATGAGCTAATGACAATGGCGATATAAGATATGAACATAAAAATGAATGAACGCCAAAGCACACTCAAACATGCAATATGATCACGGAGTTCGGACCTTCCGTCCTACGTCTCCGCTCCCCACTCCCGGGGAGAAATCCACTATCACAATCCGGTTTGGAAGCCGGAACTTCTACACACTCGGTTTACAAGCTTACCGAAAACTCTCACACAACAAACACTATGCAATCACACTCTACACCCTCACAAGTGTTGGACCTAGCCGTGTCTCCCTCAAGTGCTCGGTTACAACCTCTCCCTAGGTTCGTCAACCGACGCCACTCCTCTTGGGACGATCCCCGACTCTTACCACACACTCCTCTCGGTGTACAAGTGTATTACAAAGTGTATCCTCACAATTAGGCTTAATATAATAAATGTTTGTTCTCTACTATGGATGAGAACACAATGAAAGCTCACACTCAATTATTACAACTCTCACCAACTCAAATATACTATGTATTAAAATACAATAAACTTAATGTGGGTGTGTGTAACAATGAGATAATATAATCAAATCTAAACTCAATATAAAAACTAGTTTTAAAGAAAGATAATCAAATAACTAAGCAAATGTAAAGGTAGATAAGAGTTTAGAAAACTTCTCAATAGATCAAGAGGTGGAGGGAGAATAGTTGGAAGCTCAAACTTCAATAGATGATCTCCTCAAGCTCTTGTGGAATTTTCTTCACAAACAAACTCTTGAAACAAACTTAAAAACCCTTCAACAAACTTGTAAAACTCTTTTTAAAACTCTCTTAAACATCCATAAGAAACAATAAAAGTTGAGGGCTTTTTATAGCCTCTTAAACCAGCCACAAACTCCCAAAAACCGAAAATATCAAAAACTAGCCGTTACTAGCCGTTACAGGCTGAAAAGACCAAAATACCCCTAAATTCAGCATTCTGAAAATTTATGTATCTGGTTTTGTAAAATAAATTAAAAATAGTAAATCAACCTCAAAAATTATGAAACTTTGAGAGAAGGTTATAAACATGTAGAAATATACTTTAGAGAAAAAATTTCTGAAAAATAATTTCTAATTTGAGAGAAATAAATGCTTGAACACAGATATACAATTTCTGAAAATCTGCTGATATACACGATTTTGTAAAATCAATTGGTTACAGAAAATAAACTCCAAAAATAGTAAAATTTTGAGGAAAGTTTCTAAACATGTATATAAATATGTCGAAGAAAGAATTTCTTAAATATCACTTTCCATTTATGAAAACTCATCTGTTTTGTAAAACATTCACGAAGTTGTGCACGAACAAAAACATGACTTTGTAAATTCCATTAAACATAACAAATCAATTCCAAGCTTAATAAAACTTTGCAAAATGTTTATAAACATAAAAAAAAACATGTTACAAAAATAAAATTTCAATTTTCATTTCTCAATTGTAAAAAATCATTATTTTGTAAAAACATGCATGAATATGAATTTGTTAAGAACATGTTTTTGACAAAAAGAGTTTAAACGCATATTGAAACTTTATGACATATCTTCATAAACATTATAACACATGAATATAAAGTAAACATGCTCAATAAAACAATATCACAAAGTTTTCTCAAAATAGCTCATTTTGTGAGAAAATCCAATATTGTGTGTGTATATGATATTAAGCTTAGAGTATTAAACACACATAATATAAACCTATACTAAATATACCCAAGCTTGATGAAGGTCTTCAATGAGCATGACTTGGTAAACTTTGCGGAAGAAGCTTGTAATTGGATCTTTAACTTGAATTGACGTTGCTTCACTCCACAATTCCTCCAACCTCCATTTGATATGATCGTTAACGCTCGATTCCATCCATCCTCCAACTCGTTGTTTGCCTAGAAAAAATACGAAAACACAAACACTAGACAAACAACATTATAAGTAAATTGTTTGTTAAACATCATCAAAACAAGAAGGCCAACACAAAAGTGATTAGGTCTCGCAAGTGCAGACCTAGAATGTAATTAAACATTGCTCATTTTTCTGGACCTCAATGTTGAATTTTTTTGTATGATTAGGATTTGTTCCCCAATTCATTTTGTTTGTGGAACAACACAGCCTAGGAGAGCAAGAGTCGTCCTTACGTTGCATCTCTTCTGTATTCTTCAATTGTTACATGGCTTGTAATAACGAGAATTCAATTGTTACATGGTCTTGTAATCCGAGAGTCTGAATGTCACATTTATTTAGCAAAGTCCTTGATTAATAAGAATGGAGTCTTTATGAGATTGTTCATTCTTGTGTGTTTGATCTGTGCATAGTTTACCTTTTATGCTTGAGGCAAAACTTGATCTCTACATGTGATTTGTTAATAATTCTACTATTTTCACATAATTTGCTCCATTCTTAGGTGAAGTTCACTAAGTCGGTTAGTAAAGCTCATTCATTTTTTGGACTTAAGTGAAATTCACTAAGTCAGTTTGGTGAAGCTCATTCAATATTGGTGCCAAGCTAGCCAGATTGATCAGTAAAACTTGCTGGAAAAATTCAAAATTTTAAAATTTTGATTTTAGTTCCTAGACTTGGGCGAAGATTGCTCTTGGGTGAAGATTGATCTTTGGCAATGGTCAGAGTGATATTCTAGGGCGAAGTTTGAAGCGAGATATTTATGCAAAGTTCAGGATGAAATATTTGGTCGAAGTCACTGAAAACCTTTAAATAGATTGTTGATCTTCTTATCTTTTCACCTTGTTTTCAAAATCTTACATCTCTTTGAACTCCCTTCAAACCTTCAGATCTCAGACTCTCTTCTTCGTTCAATGGCCCCCTACATAAACTCAACAAAAGAAATAATGTTGCTCACGGATATCATCAATCAAAGACTACCATAGCACTGCCACAGTTAAAGCTTGCATTAAGGAAACTTTAAATCCATTAACGACAGTGGCTTTTAATCTGCGAAATAGCCCCCTTCGGGCTTGAATACTACTCTAAGGCACATAAATCTATTTCACTATTAATGGTGAGACTTATATGACCATATTTGGTCTTATCTATGGGTTTCGTTGGCGACAATGAAACTTTGGTAGCTGTCATTAATGGCGCTTTACATAGCGAACTTTGTTTGCCCTTATGTTTTGATGATGTTTTACAACCACCATTATCGGTACTAATTACTTGTCAAGTGAAAATGTAGTTAATATATACATCAAGCATGTTAGTGCCACTTATGGAGGATTGTATGGAATATGCGCTACAACGATGATATCCAAAGGAGGAGGAGGCATAACGATGAAGCAACGTTCATTCAAGAACACTAAATGTAATAAGAAGCTTCATCCAACTCAAGCTATATCAAGACTCGAAGAATTGTATTCTACGTGAGGATATTAGCTAGTTTTTATTTTCTCTCTAGTACTAAAATATAGGCAAATAGTTTAGATTTAAATTGAAGCTATTGGGATATCACACACATGGTTTCATACTTATAGTTTTGAGCGTTTATTCAAAAAATACTATTTTTCACAAGTATGAGGACCTATTAGCAAAATTCCTTTTCCAAACAATTTGTTTTTAGTGTTAAAAACATTTTACAAAGTTTCACAATTTTTGAAAGTCAAATAAATATTTTACATATTTTTTAAGTAAGTCAAAAATTAGTATTTTGAATGTATCAGTCTGCGGTCAATCGCCACGGTCGACCGCGCCTGAGTTCATTCGTCAGTGGGCAGCAGAGACTTTCACGGTCGACCGTCGTAGTCGACCGTGAGCTCGAGATTTTCCACGGTCGACCGCCGCGGTCGACCGCAGAAGTCTCTGGATTTTTTCTCAGTTTCTGATCTGGCTCGCGGTCGACCACCGCTTATTTTCAAACGGTCTTTTGTACTGTTTTCAGCGTCGATTGTACACGATCTCAGCGCCGATTGTTTCTAGATTTTGGGGGATTAGGGTATGGGTTTAAATAGCTGGTTTCTCCTATTTAAACTCATACACTCATTCTTCCTCATTGTCCCAAGTTTTTGAAAAATCAGAGTTTCAGTTTTAACGGAGAGCCAAAATTTTCAAAACCTGTTTTCTGTGTTTTTCTCAAGTTCACATCCCAGCTTCAGTTTAATCTTTCTCTTTGCCATAGGGACTTGTAAAGAGAGAGCTTTTACACCATTGCTACTGTTTGAGTGCTTGATCTTGTGAAGATCAATTGTGTGGGAGTGTGATCCAGTGGAGATCAACTGTGTAGTTGTGAGATCGTAAGGAGATCGTTGTGTAGTAGAAGTTCCGGCTTCCAAACCGGGTTGTGTAGTGGATTTCTCCTCGAGAGTGGGGAGCGGAGACGTAGGTCAGCGGACCGAACCTCGTTAATACATCGCGCGTCACAAGAATAACGATTCCTTACTCTATCTCTTTTTCTACTGTTGTTCTTTTGTGGTTTGTTACTTGTCTTAATTTTTATTGCACTATTATTAGCCTTAAGACCCTAATCACCCCCCTCTAGGGTTCAACAAACTTTACTTCTCAGGCAAACTTCATCTAGGTGAGGTTCACCGATTTAGTCCACTGGAGTTTTGGGTGAACTTCGTTATAGTGAAGTATGTTGATTTAGTCCACTTAGGCTTCTTGGCAAACTTCCCTTACACTCTCGACATCTTGCTAGATTTTTTGGGGTTATAGTGGGATGGCTTTCGCTCATGATTGAGCTTTGCCTGAGCAGACCTAACGAGCGTCGCTTGTGGGCTAAAAAATTAGCTCATTTTTTTGAGGCATGTCTTCTAACTTGTTTTTCTCTCTCTCTTGTGCAGTTACCTTGGCAAATATGTCCGTTAGCCATCACAGCTACTTTGGGAAAAAAAGAACTCATAATCCTATGATGGTGCACATCTTCAGTGGGAATATCCCTCTTTTTTTTAATAGTAGTCAGGAGAGGACCAATACAATCCATCTCTTAAGAGTCAATACTTTAAGAAAGCTCATTACAGATGCTGAGTTCTCCATCTAAAATTGATTTCTGTTTGATGATGGCAACCCATGAGGCACTCAATTTTCAATCAAAAAAGGAGTGCTGATATTATGTCCAGAGAGATGGTCATTTCTATCAACCAGCGATAGACAACAAGCATCATTTATGTACCAGTACCGACTAACAATTCTCGGTCTGATGTAGTTTCTTCTCACCAATGGATAAGATAGTGTGATGGTGGGTTTCCTAAAATATGACGGCATCTTTCATCAAGAAGGGCACTTCGACCTTAGTATTATGGGTCTTCACCCTAGTTCTATCAAAGAGGACGCCTCTGTTAGACCCTAGAGGGGGGTGATTAGGGTCTTATGCTAATCTAATCCGATTTTATGTCAATTAAAACTAATTCAAATATTATTCTTGCAAGATGGATATACAATATGATATGAGCAAGAATATGCAATATGAACAAAGAGATATATCCTAGCAAAGAGGTATATGATGAAAAATATGCAAGGATATATAAACTAACACAAGGGTGACATAATCAAACTACAAATGTGATATGGCAAAATATACAAGAGTAAAGGCAATTGGCGATATAAGATAAATGCATAAGCAAATGCGCTAAAGATAAACTCAAACACACTCAAATGATCACGGAGTTCGGACCTTTTATCCTACATCTTCGCTCCCCACTCACGGGGAGAAATCCACTATCACAACTGGGTTTTCTATGCCCACCCGAATAACATTTACACCTCACAATATTAGTTTTTAACGCTCACCGATCAACATTCACAAACACTCATAATGTCGGTTTTTAACGTTCACCGATCAACGTCTACACTCCTCACACTTGGTTTTCTAGCTCACCGAAAACTTTACAATCTCATAATATAACAAATAATTTGTTCTCTACAATAGATGAGAACTCAATGTAAGCTCACTCTTAATTGTTACAACTCTCACCAACCCAATTATACTATGTATAAAAATACAATAAGCTTAATGTGGGTGTGTGTAACAAAGAGGTAAATCAAATCTAAACTCAATACAAAACTAGCTTTAATAAAATGATAAACAAGCAAATAGATATAAAGCTAGAAAATAGAGTTTAGAAAACTTCTCAATAGATCAAGAGATTGAAGGAGGATGGTTGGATGCTCAAGCACCAATAGGATCTCCTCAAGCTCTTGTGAAATTGATTTCACAAACCCAAAACTCTTAATTGCTTAAAAGCTTCTTAAACACTCTTTTAAACAAACACTAAACAAGTTTAAACCCTTATTAAACTCTTTTAAAACATTATCTTGGTGTGTCAAATTATAAATGCAATGGGGGTATATATAGGGTAGAAGAAAATAATCCCCAAAACCCCCAAAAACCACTAAAAGACAAAATTCAGCAAGTTACCGTTACTGTGAACGGTAACATCGGCGGACGACCATGATGGTCGACCGCGAGAAGAAAAACTACAAAACTGGTCTCAGGACAGCTGACAGTCGACCGTGGCGGTCGACCACATTGTAGCACGGTCGACTGTGGCGGTCGACCGCACTTTTCCAGATTTTGACAGATGCAGGAATTTTGCGTATCTGAATTTGTAAAATCAATTAAAAATAGTAAATCAACTCCAAAAATTATGAAATTTTGAGGTATGATTCTAGACATGTAGATAAACATGTTAGAGAGAGAATTTCTGAAATATAACTTTCCATATGAGAGAAATAAATATTTGAACACAGATATATAGTTTCTAAAAAAACTGCTGAAAACTCGGTTTTGTAAATTCAATTGAAAATAACAAAACAACTCCAAAGTTAGTAAAACTTGGGGAAATGTTTTTATATATGAAGATAAACATGTAAACAAAGAAATTTTTTAAATCACATTTCCTAATTGTGAAGACGTATCAGTTTTGTAAAAACATGCACAGACACATGCACATACATGAACAAAAAAACTTGATTTTTCCAAAAACGAGTGACACATGCACATACATGAACAAAAAAACTTGATTTTTCCAAAAACGAGTTCAAACAACTTGGAAACACTTTAGAATGGATTTGTAGACATTATATGAGATATGAAAATAGTGTGAACAATTCTTTAATCCATAAACATAATATTTTTATAAGTACAATAGAATACGAAACAAACAAAAGTGTATATGAAGATATATATTGTTTCATATCTACATAACTAAACCATATGAAAACAACCATATGAAAACAAACATGTATATATATAAATATGTATTTCTTTCATATTTAAACTTGAAAAACCCAAGCTTGATCTTGATCTTCAATAAGCTTGACTTGGTACACTTACGGAAGAAGCTTGAACTTGTATATTTAACTTGAATGTACATTTCTTCACTCTACTATTCCACCAACCTCCATTGGATATGATCGCTGAAGCTCTATTCCATCCATCCTCCAACTTATTGTTTGTCTACAATAAATAATAAAATACAAACACTAGAAAAACAATATTAGATGTAAATTGTTTGTTAAATCATTATTAAAATAAGAAGGCCAACAATCTCCCCTTTTTGTGATGATGACAAAAATTTACAAAAAGGATATATGCATGAAAGGAAATGAATATATAAATTATAATTCACATGCATATAAACAAGGAAATGTATACTCACAATATTTCTCTCCCTTTGACAACATCAAAAATGGGACAAAAGAATGAAGAGAGCGAAAGCTCCCCCTATCAATATGCATAGGTGAGTATAAAACAAGTATAGGGATTAGCTCCCCCTATCAAAATGCCATATAAAATATATTCAATAAAGATCAAGGCAAAACATGTGAGCAAGCATAGATAAGAGCATGCTAAAAATTTACTCACATACATTAAGATAATGAGAACACATGTGGATGCATCAAAATAAAAATAGTGTCTCATTAACACAACTATAAAAACATAGTGTATAAAGATAGATCTATGAAATAAAAAGAAGGGAAAAAAAATCATTCAAATGAAATCATAAATAAAGATTTAAATCCAAAAACGATGTTTGATCAATAAAGAAAACATTCTTTTAAGAACTTGATCAAACCACTCATAGAATGCATTATAAAGCGCGAATAGATGATCCATAAGCACAAACACATAAATATCATCACATAAGTGAAATTTAATGAATTCAAAGCAACAAATCAAAACACAATTTTTAACAAAATGCAAGAGAGGCAACAATATCAAGCTCTTGAGCTTATTTAAACCAATATGAACAATTTAGCACCCGGTAAACAAGATTTGGGAATAAACACCCAATAAATCTAGGGGGGGGGGGGGGTATAAAAAAAAACTAATAATCATGAAAACAAAAGAATTGATCAAAGAAAAATTATTTTCATGTTCAAAGATTTCAAAGCATAATTTTCAAAACCAAGAAAAGGAAAAATAAGAACACTAAAATTTTTAGTTTAAAAATTATATTTGTTTTGGTACCCAAGAACTCTTGGTATCAAAAGATTTAGGGACATGACCCCTATCATTTAAGCTCAAAGCCCTAGGGTTATGAATCCATTTAGGCACATGTGGTGCACTAACACGGTCAAAACAAAAATTACTCAAATGACCCTTCCCATTACAATACGTACAATGGAAAGGAAACATTTGCTTATGTTGACCAAACGGTTGTGCATGAGACTCATTTGCAAAAATAGAAAACGGTTGTGCATGAGACTCATTTGTAAAAATAGATTATTCTTTAAAATTATTTTGCAAATGGGAAACTCTCTTCAAATCAAAATAAAACTTGGTCAAATGATCAAATCTACCATAATGATCACACTTAAAACTTTTGTGGTCTTTTAAAATCATTTGGCAAAAGTGAAGTCTTTTTTAAATCATAGCAAAATTTTGCCAAATGGCCAAAATGTCCACAAAGATCACCTAGTGGTCGTGTGCATGATGCTCCATATGAACTTGAAGCCGAATCCGCCAAAGCTTGTTGGATCACCTCCAAGTCCCCTTGATGTGCTTTAATAAATTTTTATAAGGTGTAAGCACTATCAAAATGAACAAACTTATTAGACATAGATGAATTAAAAGCATTTAGCAAATATTCTAAGAAAATATTGTTCACTGTAAACATACGATGATCATTCTTATTCCACTTGGATTTCTCCAAAGTGGGCACAATATAAGCATCATCTATAATTTCCCATAAATCAAAGTGTCTAGATTAAACAAAAAGTTTAAATCTAACACGTCATTGGGCATAAGGGAAATTATCTAATCTAGGAGCAATATTAATGGCATAACCTAAACAATGCATATCCATAATATAAAAAGCAAGCAAGATATAAAAATTAGATATTGAATTAGCACAAAAAGATAACTCGGATCTTTAACTCAAGGTGATTAGACCTTAAATCAAAGAGTACCAAGCTCTAATACCAATTGTTAGACCCTAGAGGGAGGGTGATTAGGGTATTATACTAATCTAATCTGATTTTATGCCAATTAAAACTAATTCAAATATTATTCTTGCAAGATAGATATACAATATGATATGAGCAAGAATATGCAATATGAACAAAGAGATATATCCTAGCAAAGAGGTGTATGATGAAAAATATGCAAGGATATATAAACTAACACAAAGGTGACATAATGAAACTACAAATGTGATAGGGCAAAATATACAAGAGTAAAGGCAATTGGCGATGTAAGATAAATACATAAGCAAATGTGCCAAAGACAAACTCAAACACACTCAAATGATCACGGAGTTCGGACCTTCCGTCCTACGTCTCCGCTCCCCACTCCCGGGGAGAAATCCACTATCACAACCGGGTTTTCTATGCTCACCCGAATAACATTTACACCTCATAATATCGGTTTTCAATGCACACCGATCAACGTTCACAAACACTCATAATTTCGGTTTTTAACGTTCACCGATCAACGTCTACACTCCTCACACTCGGTTTTCTAGCTCACCGAAAACTTTACAATCTCACAATATAATAAATAATTTGTTCTCTACAATATATGAGAACTCAATGTAAGCTCACTCTTAATTATTACAACTCTCACCAACCCAATTATACTATGTATGAAAATACAATAAGCTCAATGTGGGTGTGTGTAACAAAGAGGTAAATCAAATCTAAACTCAATACAAAATTAGCTTTAATAAAATGATAAACAACTAAATAGATATAAAGCTAGAAAATAGAGTTTAGAAAACTTCTCAATAGATCAATAGATTGAAGGAGGATGGTTGGATGCTCAAGCACCAATAGGATCTCCTCAAGATCTTGTGAAATTGATTTCACAAATCCAAAACTCTCAATTGCTTAAAAGCTTCTTAAACACTCTTTTAAACAAATACTAAACAAGTTTAAACCATTGTTAAACTCTTTTAAAACATTCTCTTGGTATTTCAAATGATAAATACAATGGGGTATATATAGGGTAAAAGAAAATAACCCCTAAAAACCACTAAAAGATAAAATTTAGCAAGTTACCATTACTGTGCAACGGTAACATCGGCGGGGGGGCCCGGGGGGCGACCGCGAGAAGAAAAACTGCAAAACTGGTCTCTAGACTACTGATGGTCGACCGTGGTGGTCGAATGCACTGTAGCACAGTCGACCGTGGTGGTCGACCGTACTTTTCTAGATTTTGACAGATGTTGGAATTTTACGTATCTGACTTTGTAAAATCAATTAAAAATAGTAACTAAACTCCAAAAATAATGAAATTTTGAGAGAAAGTTCTAGACATGTAGATAAACATGTTAGAGAATGAATTTATGAAATATCATTTCCCAGTTGAGAGAAATAAATATTTGAACACAGATATACAGTTTCTGAAAAAACTGCTGAAAACTCGATTTTGTAAATTCAATTAAAAATAACAAAACAACTCCAAAATTAGTAAAACTTGGGGAAATGTTTGTATATATGAAGATAGACATGTAAAAAATAAAATTTTCAAATTGCATTTCCCAATTTTGAAAATGTATCAGTTTTGTAAAAACATGCACGGACACATGCACGTACATGAACAATAAAACTTGATTTTTCTAAAAACGAGTTCAAACAACTTGGAAACACTTTAGAATGGATTTGTAGACATTATATAAGATATGAAAATAGTATTAATAAGTCTTTAATCCATAAACACAATATTTTTCTAAATACAATAGAATATGAAACAAACAAAAGTGTATATGAATGTGTGTATATGATTGAGCTTAGAATACCAACACACATAATATATAAACCTAAACTAAATTACCCAAGCTTGATCTTGATCTTCAATAAGATTGACTTGGTACACTTACGGAAGAAGCTTGAACTTGTATATTTAACTTGAATGTACATTGCTTCACTCCACTATTCCGTCAATCTCCATTGGATATGATCGTTGAAGCTCTATTCCATTCATCCTCAAACTTATTGTTTGTCTACAATAAATAACAAAATACAAACACTAAACAAACAATATTAGATGTAAATTGTTTGTTAAATCATCATCAAAACAAGAAGGCCAACATCCTCTACCAAATAGGTCCCTATGGTTCCGAATATGTTTGGTAATCAATTTACCATGATTAATAGACAATATCCAAAAGAGGATGTCAAGTTCCCTAGATGGATCAGATCAACTGATACAAAGTGGTGGGACTCTACTCTGTAGTACATACTTCTAAGTATGGTATATTTATGCTCCTGTGTTGTATAGAATTCTTGAGCTATATAGTATTGACAATAACACATTTTTCACTCTAGCGAGAGAGGTTAGAATAGCTCTACATGAGACATTTGAAGCATCTTGGCTACAAATGGGAGAACGACCATATAAATAGTTCTTTCCTACAAATTTGGAGTTAGCAACCATGGATCACTATGCTCATGTTGGTGAGGCGTTTTGATAGTTTTCACCAAACAATTGCACATGCTGCATATCGTCCCCATGTTGCCCGTATAACTTGGGCAGAGTACCTCTTCACAAATGTGAGCAAAAAAAGGAAACGTTGAACCAATTTCTATGACAAATGGGCTTGAGTACAAAGCATGATCTCCAGGAAAAGTCATGTAGTTCACATTGCTGAATCACATGAATGTGGGTTTCATGTGAGGGATACATCTGAAAGTACTATATATTATGACATTAATTGCCCATCGATATTACCTAGCTTTGCTTCCCGTTGTGGTATTAGCTAGGGGAGTGAGCCACTAAGTATTTGAACTAGGAGAGGGGAGAGGGGTTCCAAGAGAGGAAGTCTCGAACCCCAGTGTGGAACTGCCATATACCTACTGATGGTGTAGTATATGCTTCAGTTCTCTTTGCTTATGTCTATTGCTATTGAGCCTGAAGAAGGGGTTGCATTACTATAGAAATATGAGTATTTAAAGTGGACTATCAAGTACACTGTGAGGATTCACCAAATTGTACAAAACAATGAGCACTATTGCCTCTACTGTTGCTTTCCCCAAATTGTCAATGCTAAGCCTGGTAATGAGTTTGAAGACAACTCCGGCACTGAGGGATTCACCCATTTATTTAGTGGTTGATTCAATTGGCTGGTCAATAACAGGGTAGGTCATTTTGTTCCTCTGAATGAAACCAAGTGATATATTGAGCTTTATTTGCCTGTTGGTTCACATGATATTTTGGATATGATCAACTCTATAATGGCAATCCAAACATAAGATTGTTGCGCTCGAGAATTCTTATTGATAAAGCTTGTGCTTGGTATCACTTTGTCATTGGACTATGATCATCACATTTTATTATACTTTTATATCCTTATTATCTATTTTATTTAAATAAATATATTACTAATAACGTGTTTTCTCTTAATTTGCTAAAAATGAAAAATTAATAAATAAGAGCTCAAAAAGAATAAAATTTTCATTTTCTACCTATTATTAAGGCCAAGCATCAAGCCACAGCCTATGGAAGCCCAAGAAATAAGGATCTAATATGAAAAGAAATTAAATCAAATTTATATTTAGGATGATCAGCCATAAAGAAACATCATTATCTCTTAGTTTGGAAGGCGAAATCTAATATATAATGTATGAAAATCACCTATCTCCATGAGATGGAGCTATCTAGAATTTTTTTTAAAATTCTAATCATTCAACCAACCAATTGGCTAATCGTTCGACTAACCGACTGACTAATCGATTAGCCAAAATTGGGCAACCAATTGGCTAATCGATTGGTCAACCGATTGGTTCATAACTACAATAGTTAACAATTTAGATTTAATCCTTAGAGCCCAAACCAAATCTAATGGCTCTTGTTGATTGTTGTAAGCTATAAATAGAGGTATGGAGTGAGGGGTTTGAGTGAAAAAATTTATAAACTCATTTTTAGAGAGGAGGACCTTTAATTAGGTCTTTCAATTTGTAAACTTTTTATGTTGATAATAAATAAATATTTTTCCTTCCTTCTTCAATTTCTTCTTCGTTGTTGATGAAGATAAAGATTTATTTTTATAGGGCAACCCCTTCCAAGGTAAGTTTTTATTTTTACTCTCTTATTTTCTTATTTTAGAAATTCATGTTTTATTTTTGTGTTGGTAGATTAGATTTTATTTTGTGTCTTATAGTTTAGATTTACTTTCATGCTCTTTTATTTTTGTTAGTTAGATTTTTTTATGCTCATAATTTAGATTTTTATTTTTTGTTATTCTTCTCTTTGTAGTTAGTTTTTATTTTTATTCTCTTTCTTTTGCACTTTCTTGTCTTGATTTTAATTCTTTATTTTTATTTTGTAAAATGTGTAACTAAATATTGTAGAAATTTTAGAATTGTATAAACTAGTTTGATTTCTTTTATAATTTGTGGATTGCTGTTTTGAGCTCAAAATGGTCATGTTTAGGATAATTAACTAGAGAACTAGTTAGTAGAAAAAGAATTTGATAATCAATATTTATTTTAAGTGGTTTCATAGGTTATGCTTATGAATTCCCGAATTACTATATTTTCTTTTCATAAATGGTAATTTTACTTGGATGATAATTTGATTAGTTATGTTTTTCTTAAATAGTTTGATAGTCTATACTTAATAAATCTAAAGTAAAACACTATAAAAAGAGGGTAGTTCATAAATTCTTAATGAAATTAACTAGTAGATTCAATTCTAGATTCTATCTTCTCTCTTGATTTCCTTTGTATTTTACTTATTTTGATTGTTCCTCTTTTTGGTTAATTTTTCTAGTCTTGATATTGTTGTTCTCTTCTATTTTATTTATTTCTCCTCCTTATTATTTTTTATTTTTTTATTTATTCACTCTCTTTCTCTCTTCTTGTTCTAGTTTTGTTTTATGTATAAATAATCACACACTCTTTATATCTCTTTTCTTCCACTCCTATATCTGCACACAACTCTAAGATTCATGCTAGAATTTTTCTACACCACTTCCTCGTGGGATCGACATTGTACTATATTATAAATTGATTGTGCACTTGTAATCTCAACATATATCTACAACACATCAAGTTTTTGGTGTCATTGCCAGGGGAGGTGCTTATAATTAGAATTTCTCTATTTTGGTTCTTTGATTTGTGTATCTTCGTGTGAGGGGACAACTTTGAAGATTATGGATTGAAGATTGCAAAGATAAGTCCTTGTTTTAGTATTTTGAATTCCACACTCTACTTTAGATTCTCACAATTAAATACAATTACGATCTTAAAAAATAAAAATTTTCTCTGGTAAATATCATTAAATGGTGTATGAGTATGATGCCAACTATTTTGAGTGTAAACGAGTTCATACATGTGAAAGAATTGAGTCGAAACATGCACAAGCCAAAAACCTACACAGACTGAAAAGCTGCTGGCCGGTCGACCGTTGCACTAGGTCCAGTCGACCGCAGACCAATTTTTCCAGTTTTTCCAGTCTGTTTTGGAAACGGGTTTTTTTGAGGTCCAGTTGCACACAGGAGTATATAAACCTCTTTTTCATGTTTTTGCACATATGATATCATATCTCTCAAACCCTAGCAGTCACCTTTCCTCCCCTAAATCTTAGATCAATATTTTGAGTTTCCAAGAGCTTTGTGAAGCAATTTTCGACGTGTAGACGGGATTGTTGACGTGTGGCTTAGGGGTTTTCTTTGGCATTGTACTCTCAGGCTTTCAATCAAGTTTTCAGGCGAGTTTTATCTCTGGTAACCCTATACCCAAGTTTTTAAAGGTTTTTAATGAGTTTTTATGTAATTTTATTGAGCCAAATCGACTATTTTAAGTATAAAAGCAATTCTTTTATATTATATGAATAAAGATCAGATCTTCTTATGTTTAAAAGGTTAAGAACGAATTTCTAGAAGTAATTTAAGATCTAAAAGTAAATAACAATGTGGTTTAACTGAGTTTTGATGTTTCTATCAACGTTTTGATGTTTTCATGTATGTTTAGGGTTTACATGTAATATTTAACATTGTGATTCTTTATTCATGTGTTGAATAATCTTCAAAGATGTTAATTTAGTATTTGTAATATTCTATACAAGTTTTACAATGAGTTAAACAAGTTAGAATCATGAAACACACACAAACACGAACCTGTAGTAAGTAGGCCGAGGACCTCGGGTCGGTCGACCGCCGCATAAGGCATGATTGACCACCAAGCAAATCCGAGCATGTCCATGTTTCGACTCATGTTTGATGTTTTTGAGGGATTTTCTCGATCTATCTGAGATGTAATATGATGTTTATGACCTGTTTAATACTTGAGGTGTTCGTGAACACGAAATATTGGCACACACATTGAGATATGTGCACTAATGCTTGGTCTATGTTCTTAAATAAATATTTTTGCATAGTGGAGATGCACAATATATGTTTGAGTTGATAGGTGTTGGTATAACACATGATAATGAATACTTATCTGTTGGGGATGTTTCGGTGTGGACGTTTATCCCGTAATGAGACCTTGGCAGTACCACACTAGGAGTATTTGGACGTTATCCCGTAATGAGACCTTGGCGGTACCAATACTCGAAGATGATCGATGTGCTTCCGAATTGGGCTGATACGCATTTATTCCACGGTACGATTATCTAGATGCATCATCCAGAATAGGGGAGATAAAACCTATTGCCGCAGAACGATTGAGTAAGGACGTTGAATCCACATGTGAATGTGAGAACCTTACAAAAGTATCGACGTTGAATCCACATGTGAATGTGAGAACCTTACAAAAGTATCGTTATGTGATAAAGACATATACACACAGTTGTAGTTTAACATGTGAATGTGAGAACCTTACAAAAGTATCGTTATGTGATAAAGACATATACACACAGTTGTAGTTTACTCCCATGTTAGATTACCCAAGTGTGGATATATTTTGGATACATGACGTACATGATATGACCTATGGTGATATTTGAGCTGGATGATATTTCCTTATAACTGCGCTAACTACCCGAGGGTAGTTCGAGATGTGACATTGGTTCGTTTTGGTAGAGGTTTGGAGTATTTTTCTTCATGTACTATTTTCATTCATAGGATTAGAATTGGTATTTAGTGATTCATAATTTGAGACATGGTATATACATGAGGTTTTTCTTGTTTGGATTATTTCACTCAACGTACTAATTCTCGTGTTGTGGGTTTCTAAATGCTAACTCTATTTAGAGTTATATGAATAATTTTTATAGCAATATGTACTAACAATATTTTCTTATATACTTCTACCTCTTACCCCTGGAGGCGATGGAGATGATCTCACTAGCTCTTTGACGCTCATTGTTTCCCCCCTTTCAGGCAGCGAGTCCAGCGTACGGAGAGTCGCAGGTTGATGGGATTGCATCTTAGATTCCATATAATTATTTATAGTTATTTCAGAGCTCCATATTTAGTTGTTTATTTTTAGACCCTAGAGATTGTGATTTTATTTTATAGAGGTTGAATGTCTTAGTGAGATTTTATTTGACTCTTGTGTTGAGACGTATTATATCTTATTTTAGAATCAATATTATTTTATTCTATTTTAGTTAGGCCTTGATGAGGGTTATTTATACATTTCTTCTGTGTTTGATCTATTCATTGTACTTGTGACGCCCCTAGGTTCACACAAGGCTATAGTCTAAGGTAAAACCAAGAATATCAAACCTGCCATGCACCACACCATGCAATAACATGTTTCACCATCACAATTACTATCTCTCTAGTAAGGTCAATAACAGGTGTAGGTACAAAGCAAGTAGAAGATAAATACAAGAGATAACTGATGAAATGATAGAGATCAAATAGATATTTCATCATCCAACATACTGAAATAGAACTCAATGCCTGAAATGAAAATACTGAAGTTCCAACAAGTCTCAAATACCTAAAGTCTGAAAAAGAAGAAATAAGGTACACAGCCTTTACAACTTCTAGGAATAAACTCTCAAAATATCTAAACAAAGCCTACAATGGAGCTCAAAAGTAAAATATAACTATAATAGAATAACTGAAGCTAAAGTGCCTCGCCATCAACCTGCGACTCTCCGGCCTCCTGGCTCGTTACCTGAAAGGGGGAGGGACAACGAGCGTCAAAGCGCTAGCGAGCAACATCACAACCAACCCCAAGGGAAAAGGGCTCGTTGTATACAGAAAATACAGTTAATAACATATATATAAAATCACAAATCCTATTTAGGTAATTACAATGTGAGCATAAGTACGTCGAGTGAAATAATCCAAACAAGAAAACTCTCATGTATATACCATGTAGCTCAGATTGTAAGTACCTATGTATAAGAGGATTTTAGTATTTAGGAAGTTACAACATGAGCATAGGTACGTCGAGCGAAATAATCCAAACAAGGAAACCCTCATGTATATACCTTGTATCTCAAATTGTACATCCCTAAATACTAAACCCGAGAAATCTAATACAAGAAACATTAATAAAAGAAGGCAAACTCATCTCAGACTTAATTACGGTGTCGTGTCACAACTCGTATAAATGCCGTGTCCAGCCTATGTAAGTGTCAGTGTAAACTCTCAAGGTCTAAACTGATGTAATGGGTGTCCAACACATGGACTGCATATGAAAACTGTCCAACACATGGACTTAATGTGATAAATGTCCAACACATGAACTACACATCATAATTTCCCAACACATGGACTAGATGAAATATATGAACAGGTGCACATACCTTATTTTCTCACGTGTCTCGGTGAGCAAACCTAAACTCGTGTCTGCATGTCATCTCACATATAATGATACATGTTATAATAAACCTCTAATACTCATCATTCGAGGCGACTTCTTGTTCATATTATAGCACGCAACAACAATAAACAAACATATACAGTTTTAGTGAAACTGAAAAGGAAACTCAAACAGATCCAAACTGAATAAATACTAAAAATCTCCTCATCGGTCGACCCATGAGTCGACTATGATTGGTCGACTCATTGGTCGACCAACAAAACACAAACTAAAGTTTTCCCAATCAGTCGACTCATTAGTCGACTCATTAGTCGACTCATTGGTTGACTGAGCAGAAAATCCCTAGTTTTCTGTTTTTGAAAATTTTCTGTAGAAATTTATAAAAGTAGTGTTCTCTTTGATCATGTCCAGCAATATATATTCGATTCTAACACATGTATATCAACATAAACGAAAGGTTTGCATGTAATATTTTGCATTAAAACCCTAAACATATTTCCTCATATTTAAAAACGTATTGAAACCATTAAATCACAATAAAAATCATGTTTAAACAAATTCCAGATCTGGATCTTAATTTATAAATTCGTTTATGAGCTTTTATAAACTAAAAACATTCAATTTTCGCATCATATGCTATAAATATCTATTTTTATTCGAAAATAGTAATTTAGGCTCAATAAAACTGAAATAAAACCAAATAAGACTATACAAACAGTGGGTGTAGGGCTGAGCGAGATGTTACTCGCCTCTGGTATGCTAACCAACTCCTGAATCCGAGAGAAAAAGATTTCCTATGCTGCACCTCGTCAAATCCCGCTGAAATACTCCGAAAAATCCCCCAAAAATCGCCAAAAACGAACTAGGGTTTTGAGGGGAGAGAGAGGCTAGGGTTTCTCTGATAACTGATGGGTTTTCGGGTTGGTTTCGGGTAGGAGAGATTTTATATAAGCGGTCAAACCCAAAACAAAACCAACCTAACCCGCAAATAAAAGAAAATCTAGAAATCAACCCGTCAGTCGACTCATAGGTCGACTCATCAGTCGACTCATTAGTCGACTCATAAGTCGACTGAGCAGACACTTATTTGTAGATTCGTGCATGTTTTGTTATTCAGCCAAAACCAATGCACGAACTCTATGAAACCACACTTACACATGTCTAGAAACTTGTTACCATGTATATCCATGACCTCAAGTCATTTACCACAAATAGAACTATTTATCATTAATAGTTCACATATACTTCTAACAAAATACAGGGTTTTACATTTTCCCCCCTTAAAAGAATTTTGTCCTCGGAATTTGGAAATCATAATCAAGTCAAAACATTACTCTAGATAGGCAAATAGCGATATTTATATTTAATAATCCAGAATAACCATATTCCCCCTTAACCCTTAATCAAATGAAACTAGTACGTCGAGCAAAAAATCCAAACAAGGAACCCCCCATATATATATACCATGTGTTCCATGAGATTAGGAATTAAGCGAAAATATCCTCATTCTGGCATTAAATCTAAATATAACTACACATATAGTCACATACATAAATCAATCCACTTCCTCAATAGGTGCAGGAAGTTGGGCGTCATAAATATTCGCGCTCCCGAAAATTATCTCCGATGTCTACACTTAACCATCTAAAACGTAAATATTTCTACTTAACCCCTAACTAAAAGGAACAAGTACATGAGCGAAAAATCCAAACAAGGAACCCCTCATATATATACCATATGTTCCAAGTACTTAGGAGATAAGTGATAATACTCTCATTTTAGTGTTAAGTATAAACATCGTCATACATGCAAATTATAAATTATATATATAAGTCATACAAAAATTCATTTTACCTGCTCAAACATGTGTGGGTAGTCGCGCCACATGTCCTCCTCGTGCTCCTAAGAAATCTCCTCAACACCTCTTCGGTTCTACTAGACTTTCACCAAAGGAATTACCTTGTTTCTAAGCCTCTTGTCCTCTCTGGAAAGTATAGCAACTGGAATCTCAATAGTAGATAAATCATCCTGAAGCTCAATCTCAGGTGCATCCAATACTCTCTGCTGCTCCTCATCATGCAAGTGCTTCTTGAGCATAGAAACATGAAATATATTGTGTATACTAGACATCTATGCTGGGAGATCTAGTCTGTATGACACAACTCCAATGCGCTCCAAAATCCGGAAGGGTCCAATATACCTCGGTGTAAGCTTTCCCTGCCTCCCGAATCGATGAACGCCTTTCATAGGCAATACCTTCAGCATAACTGCATCTCCAACCTGAAACTCCAAGGGTCTTCGTTTCTGATCTGCATAGTTCTTCTGCCGACTCTGGGCGGCTAAAATCCTCTCTCTGATAATTGCTACCTTCTCAGTAATCTGTCTCACTAGCTCTGGTCCAAGCATTAAGCTATCCTCCGGCTCTGCCTAACATATCGGTGATCTACAAGGTCTCCCGTACAATGCCTCATATGGGGCCATACCGATCGTCGCTTGATAACTATTGTTATAAGCGAACTCTATCAGTGGAATATGCTTCTCCCAGCTATCCTGAAAGTCAATGACACAAGCCCGCAACATGTCTTCCAACACCTGATTCACTCTCTGTCTGACCATCTGTCTGTGGGTGGAAAACACTACTGTAAGATAGTTTGCTGCCGAACGAATCCTGGAAACTCCTCCAAAAATGCGAAGTGAACACTGATCCTCGATCTAACACGATCATGTCTGGAACTCAATGAAGCCTAACTATCTCCCGAATAAATATCCTCGCATATGCCTCGGCGGTATAAGTAGTCCTTACTGGAATAAAATGTGCTGATTTCGTCAACCGGTCTACTATCACCCAAACAGAATTATTCCCCTTCTTTGACTTCGGCAACCCTACAATGAAGTCCATAGAAATATCCGCCCATTTCCACTCTGGGATGGGTAAAGGCTGAAGTGTTCTTGCTGGTCTCTGATGCTCTGCCTTCACCTGCTGACTTTGATGCTCTGCCTTCACATGCTGGCAGGTAAAATACTTAGTCACATACTCTGCAATCTCTCTACATATACCACTCCACCAGAAGTATCTTTTCAAGTCCTTTTACATCTTAGTGGTCCCTGGATGTATTGTGTACCTAGTACGATGTGCCTCATCAAATAACTCTCTCTTCAGCTCGGCACTGGATGGCATAACCAGCCTACCCTTCATCCGTAGACCTCTATCTGCTCAAATGGTCCAATCAGCCTTAGGTTCTTTAGAAATCTCCTCCTTTCGGATTTGAATCCAAGAGTCTTCCAGCTGAGCTTTGACTACTCTGGTACTCCAAGATGGCTGAACTGACACTACTCCCAAAAATGCACTGGCTCCACCGATCTTAGGTCTGAAATCAAACTGGCTAAGAGTAAGAAGATCTCTATACAATGAACACCTCAAAGCCAAAACCCGATGTCGACGCTTCCTACTCAAAGCATCTGCTACGACATTTGCTTTCCCCGGGTGATATTGAATCGCGAACTCGTAGTCCTTAATAAACTCAATCCATCTCCTCTGTCTCTGGTTGAGTTCCTTCTGAGAAAAAAGATACTTCAGACTCTGGTAGTCTGTGAACAGCTCAAACTGCACTCCATACAAGTAGTGTCTCCATGACTTTAATGCAAATACTACTGCTGCTAACTCCAAGTCATGAGTGGGATAGTTCTGCTCATTCACCCTCAATTGCCGTGAGATATATGCTACTACCCTCTGAGCCTGCATCAATACACCTCCTAATCCTGCCAACGATGCATCTGTGTAGACGACGAATGTCTTGTCGCTACCCGGAATAGTCAAAACTGGTGCTGAAGTCAACTTAGTCTTCAAGATATCAAAGGCCTTCTGGCACTTCGCACTCCAAATGAACTGTACACCCTTCTTTGTAAGGCGCGTAAGTGGCGTCAAAATCTTTGAGAAATCCTAGATGAACTTCCTGTAATAACCGGCTAAGCCCAAGAAGCTACGAATCTCTATCACCGTCTTTAGCAGTTCTTAATCAAGAACTGCTATAACCTTAGCCGGGTCCACTGCTATGCCCTCTCTACTGATGATGTGGCTGAGAAATCTAACTTCTGAAAGCCAAAATTCATACTTGCCGAACTTGGCATATAACTGATGCTCCTATAGAGTCCTCAAAGCTAATCGTAGGTGCTCCTCGTGGTCTGTCTCCGATCTCGAATAAATAAGGTTGTCGTCGATAAAAATAATCACGAACTGATCTAAGAAGGGACAAAAAACCTGGTTCATCAAGTTCATGAATACCGCGGGTGCATTGGTCAGTCCGAATGGCATGACCATGAACTCGAAAGAGGTTCATCAAGTTCATGAATACCGCGGGTGCATTGGTCAGTCCGAATGGCATGACCATGAACTCGAAAGATCCATATCGAGTAAGAAAAGCGGTCTTGGGGATATCCATCTCCCGAACCGCAACTGATGATAACCAGAACGAATATCAATCTTCGAGAAAAACTACGCTCCCTGCAACTGGTTGAACAAGTCATCAATTCTAAGTAATGGGTACCTATTTCTGGATAGTGATCTTGTTCAACTCCCTCTAATCAATGTACAACCTCATACTACCGTCCTTCTTCTCCACAAAGAGAACTGGTGCGCCCTACGGAGAATGACTCCAATAAATAAAACCCTGAGCTAATAACTCGTCCAACTGGGTCTGAAGCTCTCTCATCTCAGCTGGTGCTATGCGATAGGGTGCACGGGATATTGGGGCTGTGTCCAGCTGCAACTCAATACAAAACTCAACCTCTCTCATAGGAGGTAACCTAGATATATCCTAAAAGATATCCTGATACTCTGAGACAACTCTAGTCTCTAATAAATCAACACCCTGATCCCGTCACATCACCTCCTCGATGTACGCCAGAAATGACTCCGCAAAACGGTTATCCTGAGAGGTTGCCACAATCATCTCGGACCCATCGGACGCCTGTAAATTGACTATCTTCGCAAAGCAGTCAATACTAACATGGTAAGAAGACAACCAATCCATACCAAGGTTGACATCAAACTAGGACATATGCAACACTATCAAATCGACAACGAACTCCGACTCATCTAAACTGATAGTACACCTCCTACAAACACTCTCCAGAAGCGATATATCACCTAAAGGGGTGAAAACTGATAAAGGGGTGTCTAATGGCTGAGCTACGAGCTAGAGTCTAGACATAAAGTCATACGAAAAGAAGGAATGCGAAGCTCCCGAATCGAAGAGAATACGGGCGGGAAAAGAATTCACAAGAAACGTACCCTCCACTACTGCTCCGCTAGCTCCATGATAACGTGGTACTACCGCATATACTCTGCCTGTGGTCGGAGACTGCTCTGCTACTAGTGCTGGAGAATACGATACTATCTGCCCCTGAGGAACCTCCTAAACTGCCCGAATCTGCCCCTTAGTTTTTTGTGCTGCTGGCGGTGCCTCAAGTCTCGCCTGCTGGCCCTAAACTCTGCCCTGCTATCGCTGCTGCTGCTGGTTCGGGCCCTTGCCCTGCTGAGCTCCTGCTGGTGCGCTGCGACACTCCAATGCCTTATGCCCGACCTTGCGGTAGTTATAGCAAACTCCCTGGAACTTTCACTGCTGATGCGCTCTCTGATCATGCTGGGGTCACTTTTCTCCTCGATCGTCCAGCTTCTTTCTTTTCTGCTCTGAAATATGTGCATATGCGATGCATCCAAACACCTTCATGTGGTTGACGCTTGGCTTGATGTTCCTCCACGTCTTTAGTGGTGTCTTGAACTTGATGCTCTTTCTTGGACAATGGTTGAGGAGGTAAACAGTACAATCTATGACTTCGGCCCAATAAGTCTTCAGCAAGTACTTGCTTTTCAACATGCTTCCGGCCATGTTTAGAATGGTACGATTCTTCCTCTTTGCTATGCTATTCTATTATGGTGTGTAGGTGGCTGTGAGCTGATGGATTATCCCGTGTTGCTTGTTGAAGTTGTCAAACACCTTTGATGTGTACTCTCTGCCTCGATCTGATCACAACACCTTGATGTGATAGCCACTTATCTTTTCTACCATCTCCTTGAATTCTTTGAATTTCTCTAAGGCTTTGGATTTTTCTTTCAAGAAGTAAATCTAGTTTTTTCTACTATAATCATCAATAAATGTGAGAAAGTACCTATCTCCTCCAAGTGAAACGACTTCAAATGGTCCCGCAATATCTGTATGTACCAGTTGTAGCAGCTTCATTGCTCGTCTAGACTTTCCAACTTGAAAACTTCTTCTATGTTGCTTATCCTTTATACAGCCTTCGCATAGCTGGTTTAGATGGTTGATCTATGGCAGTCCTTTCACCATTTTCTCCTTCCACAGAAGATTTAGGCCTTTAAATGTGAGATGTTCGAATCGTAGATGCTAGAGCTCAGTCTCGTCTTTCATGATTGTCTTCAGGCACTTGACAGAGTCAGCATGAATATTTAAGGTTAACAATCTATTTCTACACATGTTCACCTTTGTAATAACTTCATTTTTGTTCTTTATAGTGAGGTCAAGGTCTTTTAGATGTATATCGTGGCCTCTTTCAACGAGCTTGCCTAGACTCAAAATATTATTTTATAATGCTGGAACATAGTAGATGTCAGAGATGTACCTATTCTCTCATGTCTTTGTCTGGATCATTATCTTGCCCTTGCCCTTTACTGGAATCTTTGATTGATCTCCAAAAGTGACATCTCCTTGCACCGTCTCGTTCAGCTCTGTAAAGAACTCTTTGATGCTGCACATGTGGTTATTAGCACCTGAATCCAGATATCAAATATCTTAATTCTTTCTTTTACTCTCCTGGTACGTCAATAGGATTGTTGAAGTGTCTCGCTGCTCCCTTTCTAAAAAAGTTACTTCTTTTTGCTACTTGATTTGATTTCTCCCAACATTCGTAGCTGAGATGGCCGTTTCTCTTACATTTGTAACACTGTGGCTGAGATCTGTCCTCCTGGTAACTTCTTCCTCATCCTCATCCTCATGCGCCACGACCTCGTCCTTGATCGAATGATCGTTCACGATCTCCATTTCGATCTTGATTTTAGTGGCCTCCTTAGTATTGTCTCCTACGACCTTGCTGGAAGTTTGAGCCACCTCGAAAAGAGCCACTACCTCTGTAGCCTCCACGTCCTCTTCGACTATCTTCTTTGATAGTCATCTTACTCTGCAAGGCTTGCTCTAGATTCACCGCTTGATTTGAACTGATGTTTATATTTTGTTCATAAGCTAGCAAAGATCCTTGCAGGTCATCAATAGAAACTTCAAAAAGATCTTTAGACTCTTGTATTGTCGGAATAATATATTTGAATTTAGAGTCTAAAGTCCTAAGTATCTTCTCTATAATTCTTACATCATTAATTGCTTCTTCATTTCTCTTCATTTGATTATATATTGTCTGAACTCTACTAAAATAGTCTGATATTGATTTTGTAGCTTTCATCTTTAAATTTTCAAATTCAACTCTTAATACTTGGAGGCATACCTTTTTGGCTCTTTCCGTACCTTGACCGGATTTTTGTAAAATCTCCCATGCTTATTTAGAGGATAGGACATTGGAAATCTTCTCAAAAGCTGATTCATCTACACCTTAGAATATTAGGAACAAAGCATTTTTGTCTCTTTTTCTGACCTCCTTCAGCTCACTCTTCTGTGTGGCGGTGAGAGTTTCTTTTACTGAAGGTGACTCCGATTTAGTGTAGCCATTTTCCACGAGCTCCCACAAGTCTTACGAGTCGAGCAAGACTTTTATCTGGATACTCCACTTGTCGTAATTGGTCTTCCACTAGTAAAAAGATGGTCAGCCCCAACAGATGTTAGTAACCATTGGTACAAGTTATTACAACCCCAACCGTTCACAACGTTGGGGCATACCTGTTTTCAACGACAAGAATTAGGGAGAATTTTCCCCTAATTTTTTAAACATAAAATAGAAAAAAAAATCCTGCAACGCCTCAAAAATACCCACTTTCTCTCATGATTCCATTCTATCGCTCGTTACAAAACCCCCAAATTAGAAGTCAGCCTCCTCTCTACCCTAAATCGGAGCCTGCCACCTCTCTGAGATCGTCAATGCCTCTAGGAGATTGTCACCGCCTTTATGCGTCCTCTGTTGAGCTCCTTTTGTCGAGCACCTAGCGACCTAGCCTACTCCCCCTGCCACCCAGCCTAGTCCCCTTTGACGCCTCTCTATACCAAATCAAAACCCTAATCATAGTCCCCCTGCCACCCAGCGGCTCAAAAGGTATCACCAGTGACTCAGTCGAACTTCTCTGTTGAGCGACTCCGTCAAGCACCTGTAATTGCTAGCATAGTATCTAATTGTCATCGAACACCTTTTGTTGCTTCCTCCTCTCCCCTAACCACTTGTAGGTCCTCTTCCTCAAAACCTAAAACCTAATTTGAAAATTATCTGAAATGTTTGTGTATTTGTTAAAAAAAATTGGGCATTTTCTATTTAGGGTTATCTACACCATCAAAAAGTCTCTACTACTCGAGAAGCCTCCAACGAGACTATTGACTATTACTTGCCACCTCCAGTGAGGCTGTCTTCTTCTATCTCTAGCTTGTAAGTTCTTTTTGAGATTTTTCTTGGGGAAATCATCGTTAGAGAACTGTGCTTATATGAATGAAATTCTTTTGATATATAGTATTTCTTTTATACTGTTCCTTTCATATTTAGATATTATCATCTTAAAATTTTCTATAAGTACTCTATATGAAGAAGAACATCTATATGAAGAAGCCAAAGAGGGAGGACGGTGATGAGAATCAGAAGAAGGTTTAGTTCCTTTATTTTCTTTCATTTATGTTAATTTAAATGTTTTTGTACTATGAATTTTGATTTTTCCCCCTTTGTGTTAATTTAGTGTTTGAATGTAGGACTATATTAGGTGGCAGAATGATAAAAAGACTACTGTACTTACACACATTTAAGCTGAGTTGTAATTGTAATAAACAAAAGGTAATCACATCACTTGCTAATTCTAGGTTTACAGACATTTAGTTGTTTACACCATACTACGTGCATTGGATATGCATGCTTATGTTTTGTTTTTGTAAACTTACACACATATGTACGAAGAGAAATGGAGTTTGCATGGAGGAGTTGAGAGTGTGCTTCTATCAGGAAGTACACGTCTTTGTACAAAGAATGGAACTGAATTCCAATTTGCAAGAGAGACTGAGACCATTGCAAGAGCCAGTGCATTGGATTTGTTATCAATTGCCACTGAAACTGATGATGACAGATTATATAGTTAAGTTTAAGTTATGTATAATGTAAGTAAGGGTTAAGTTATATCTAATACAACTTATGATGGAAACTGATGATGACAACTTTATAGTTAGGCTTTTCTTTTTTCTTCTTTTTGTTTATTTTGTTACTTGGTGCTATTAAATTCATATTAGTTATGAACCATTTATCTAACTTTTTTTTGTTGTAATTTTGTTAAACCTGATTTGGTTATTCTAGAAATTTGCTATGTACGGGTTACACATTTGAGATTTCACAGTTGCGATCTTGTTTCGACATCAACTTCTTATGTTTGGTAAGCAGTATGTGAGAATTTTTGAATTGGCATGACATGTAAAAAGGAGCAAAATATTCATCCTCCTCAAATATTATGTGGTGTTGATAATATGATGTAGTGTCTTACAGTAATATTTTTATTTCCCACAGATAGTGATGCGGGCTAACCACATAGCTTAGACAAGGATGCAACCTCCTTGTTAGCATCTCTCCAACAAATGGGTACCTTCATTCAAGGGATTAAACAAAGCATCATTCATGATATTGCAACATTGGCCTTATTTTAAGGCGGAAAGAACTCAGCAATTTAGACTGATGATAAGATGAATTGGTGTGTTTTTCCTTCCTTTTACTAAACTTAAGTTATCAGGTTGCTGGCTTTAGATAGTAATGCTCCCAACCAAAAAAGGAACATGCGTGCTCAGCACAAACACCCCTCAAAAGAGAATAATTGGAAAGCAATGTATATAATGAGTTTTCTTTATCTAATAGTGTCCTGGAAACAAACGATAGGGTCAAATTAGAAAATTCTAAAGTGATAGTGCCCCAGACAATGTTCTATCTGCCTCTTTTGGTCATATAAAATTGCAAGTTGAGAATAAATAGTTGTGTGTAATGCATACACATTTGCTATTTGATGCATTTAGTGCATTTACCATGTCATTACCATGCATCCATTGCATAATCTCCCGACTACCAAAATTTTTATAACCTGGATTTTTGTGGTATAACTTACACTTGGGGCATTACAACCATCTCCTAAGTCATCTATATCATTCTTTCACCTTTGCTATAACCTAGTCTTGGATCAATGATTTTAGATTGCTCCCACTTGCTTATCTAAGTTGTGACAAGATTCATCCCTTTCGCTTCTTGCGAATATGGTTTGCCTGTAGGAAACTCTTATTTTGGCTTAAACATGATATAAAAAGATAACTATTATTTCATGCAAGTTATGTACTTGTTGCAGTGTCTGTGAGATTTTGGCATCTGTTTCAGATATTTTCCATATGATTGCAGTCGGTGGTGCCCTCAAGAACAAAAGATACGTGCATTTAGTGAGAATTTATAAAATATTATCATGGTCGATTGATGTTGCTGTCAGTGTTGGCAAAATCTTCTGGGTACAGCTAAGGTTGATGCTGAAAGTAAACAGACTGAGGTAAGGTTCATATCACTAAAATGAACGGCTCTTCGTGCTTTGGTTTCTGTCACTCTTTAACTTAACAGAGTTTCAGGTACAAAAGCTTGAAAATGGTAACATCTCCAAGATTCTGGATGTATCGTAGATACATTGCCCTTTAGAAGGTAAATTTGCAGGTTTAACAACTATTTGGTTCTCTCCAGATCTCTTGGATCTCGAGATTGATCTTCTCTTCAATCTCAATGGCGAGGGCTAGCTCCGGCCTCGCTTACCCCAAGAGATTCTACACCACTATGGCCTACGCTGGATTCGGTGATGGATCTAACGGGAGTGACAACCGACCTGCCAAGATTGCCAGAACGATGCTGGCATCTCCCTGCTCTACTGGATTGTATCAGCAAAGTAAGGGATCTCCTGTTGAATTTTTTTTGTTGGATCTAGGTTTTGGATCTGAGGTTTGCTTAGGTTTTCTTTTGTTTGACCTATGAATTGGAGTGGAATGCATGTTTGATTTGTGTAATTGGGTTGAATTTGTGGAAATGGGTTCTTTTGCCATCTATCTGCATTTTGTTTCTGTGTTTTTGTCTCTATTAAGAGCGTGATTAATCTTGAACATCATTATTTTTTTTAAATTAACTACTTGCCCTAACGGTTGTAACCATTGGGGATGATTAAGGCCTTAATGGTTACAACCATTGGGATAAAAATCAGCCCTAACGGTTACAACTGTTGGGGCTGATTAAGGCCCCAACGGTTCCAACCGTTTGGACATTTTTTTTTATTTTTTAAAATAAAAAATGAAATTTTCTTATCTCGACGGTTGTAACCATTGGGGCAAGTTCAGCCCCAACACGATTTGTCATAATGGGTGTTTTATCAACCCTAACGATTATAACTGTTGGGGACACTCTCAGCCCCAACGGTTACAACCGTTGGGACTGCTACAGTTTGTAGTAGTGTTCATCAGCTTCAAAATCTATGGTTGGATCATGTTCGCCATCTCGTACACAAGCACCTTCGATTGTCCCGGCTAGATCGATCGTGGCTCTGATATCACTTTGATGGAATTTGTGGACCCGAAAAGAGGCTTTGGATAAAAATTCTTGGACAATGGAGAGGTTAACAAAAATTTCTTTGATTCAAATAAGGGAGTACAACTTTCTCACCAAAGACTACACCTCTCTTTCTTTTACAAGTTACTCTCACACCTACACACTAGTACACTAGCTTTCTTGCCTACAAGCTATTCTTCACTCTCCTCTACTTCTTTCTCTTCTTTTCACTTTGCTTCATTGCTTGCTTCCAACCAAATGAAGGGGGACTCATATATATAGGTGTGGTAGATCTTTCTAGAAACACTTTATTCATGAAGGCTTGACTCCTTGAGATTTTTCCAGAAGAAGGCTTGACTCCTCCTTGAGATACTTCTAGAAGAAGGCTTAACTCCTTGAGATATTTCTAGAAGAATGTTTGACTCCTCCTTGAGATATTTCTACGAGAAGGCTTGAGTCCTTAATATATTTCTAGAAGAATGGAGAAATGTTGCTGACATTTATAATATATATTATTACCCTCTCAAATTTGCAGACTCTTAATTAAAATGATGTGATCAGGTGGAGATGTTAACTAAGAGCTTGACAAAAATTAAAAGCCTTAGATATCTTAAGACTGATGTATTTGCATATCTAGTTCAAATGTTCCCCTCGAATTGGTGTCACGACCCTAATTTCCGAATCTAAAAGGAATATTGGAGCCAGACTAAACCTGTTGAAATTCTCCAAGAATATACATTCATCAAAAGACAATCAAAATGATCTCTCATTGAAATAAAACCAACAATAAGTATTTTCTATAATCACAAAAGTCAACATTAATCTAATTAACTTGATATAAACAAATATTCCTCAACTTGAAATAAACCTCGACCTAAAGGAAAGATCTCATTAATCCAAAAATCTCAATTTATCAACTAAACATCAAAGACTTTATTTAACCTTCTAAGACAATAACAATCTCGAATTTTATTCCTTGCTCCGTTTTAAGAATTTTTAAAAAAAATCATCAATTCCACCTAATCTCGAGTCTCTGAAAAGTATGAAAACAACACAATGATCATTCACAACTCAATAAGTGGCTAATTCATACATTAAATAGTGGTTTTACAAAAACTTAAATATTTCGACAGATGATAAGTAAAATATAAGAATGATAGAGAATCATCAATGAACTCTAGTACTTGATGCAAATATTTAAGAAAACTTAAAAATAATAAAATGGAAATAAGCATGCTATGTCTCAATGCGCTAAACACTTCATACTTTGGTTGACTCAGTAAACCCCACAATAATAAGCCAGTGGTTCAGGGGCAGTAAGACCTAAATTTGGACTCTTAGCACTAAAATAAAACCTCATAGAGGCACATTAAGCCCTGTTTTAATAACTTGCTTATATCCGATATATATTGGTATATTTACCTAAGAAAATTAAACAAAGTTCGTAAAAACTAAATATGTTATACGAAAATGCCAAAGGCCAACCAATAGTGAAGTTAATCAACCGCATATGCATCTCAACCTACTATTATATAAAAAGACATAACAGTTGATAAAGAAAGATAAGCATAGACTTATACCAAGTAACCACGTGCATTCATCTAATCAACAATTGGTATTTGAACAACCATACAAATGGGTATAATCCATCAGAACAAACTTACATATAGTCAATGTAATTTTATATGAAAAATATGTATCGAATAATGTACAAATTAAATTCACCACTTACTCAAACCCGAAAGACTGTCGGAATACTAGTCACGATGCCTCATCAAAGTCCCTAAGGATTTCTACATAATATTTATAAATTACCATCAAAATCTACTCCTCTATACAAATGGGAGAACCCATCATTCACTATTCATGTTACAATAATGATACAGTAGCATTTACTATGGTATTATTATTGTTGCAACATGAAACTGGCACTATGGTTTTTTGGAAAAATACTGTAGCACACGGGAATACTGTAGCATAGGTAAGATATTGCAACAATTCAAAATCTTAAAATTTACTGTAGTAGTTAAAAATCGGGATTACTATAGCAAACAAATATGCACGATGTTCACACTACTTACTATATAACCTAAGGGAAAATGATTTAAGGACCTAAAATATAGGACCAAGGGATGGGACATGTGATGTGTCCCCTCCCTATTGCATAATGAGTTGGCATGGCCAACTCATTATGCAATAGGGAGGGGACACCTCACATGTCCCCTCCATTGGTCTCATATTTTGGGTCCCCATAGCAGCACTCTAACCTAAGACCCAAACACCTAATAAAATAATCCTAAGATACACTTACTTTAGTACTCTAGTTGCTAACGGGACGCTAGTCGGTGCTTTTATGTAAATAGAACAAATAAGCCTATAGCTACTATCAGGGCCAAAGAAATAAATATTCATATACTTTTTGCATAGGTTAAATGCTGCTGCTTGCCCAAGGATTTATAAGGGAAATTCATAAGAAAATAAATACATAATTTCACTGTCAAAAAGGTCAAGATCTCAAATTGATTTGAGTCATCAATGGGTTTCAATTTAGTTTAAACTAGTGTGAAGACCGTGCAAAGCACGATATATTTTAAGCACGCTATTTTTTTTTTTTTTTTGTGCTACAGTAATCCCGGTTTTAACTGCTACAGTGCTTTTTGGAATTACTACAGTATCCCACCTTTTCTATAGTATCCTTGTTGTGAAACATGATTTCCTTAACCTCACTTTTTATGTTTTTAATATAGTTAAAAGCTACATGGTTCAGCCATGGCTACCCCAAGGATGTGATCCAGTGAAAACTATTATTTAATATAGTTAACGGTAGCTACATGGTTCAGCCATGGCTACCCCAAAGATGTAATCCAGTGAAAACTATTATTTAATACTAGCTACCTACTTGTTATCCATATCCATTGTCCTTAGTCTACGCAAAAAGAACTATGTACAATCTAAGATAAAAAACTTAAAATAATAGTTGAGATCATATACCTTGTTTCCGCGCTGATTTGGGAAACAAATCTTCAAACTCTTTGATGAAGATGAATCTGTAAGAAGAAGAAAAAGCCGAAGAACGATTGCTTGCCGCCGTAGTGCCTTAACTTCTATGATCACGATCTCCTTCACAATGAGTTGTGGGACTCCCAGTCTAATTGATGAACACCCCTTGAACTACAAGGACTATCTTCCTGTTTTGTAGTTGGGGTAACCCAAGGCTTTTTATACAAATTTTCAATTGCCTCATCTGGTATTATTTAGTCCAAATTTTCAATTGCCTCATCTGGTATTATTTAGTCTTATCCTATCAGGGATTTTCCAGATTAGAACTCTATTTCAGAGTTCGAACCAAATCAGAAAGGCTCCAAAACTAATGTTGGTTAGGATTCCTAGTTTGAAACAAACTATATCCTAAACAACCTCCCTTATCACTAATTGAATAATATTAAATATTATTTAATATCTAAGTGATAAGGTGCCTTATCCATTCATGTAGACCATTATTGGGTCCAACCCAATAATCAACACGGATGTATCCAAGACTCAAAAAACCCAGTTTATATTTCCTATTGGATCCAATCCAATTAATATAAGCCTTATATATTTGTTCATCAAATAAACTACCGTGAATAAATCATTTGTGACCTAGAGGTGGGACACCAAGGGTCTTCTATTTCCAGCTCCAACTACAGTCAGTGAGCATCTACGTCAAGACCGACGAACTCACTAACTGAGTTAACAAACGCTGACTCCACTATAGAGCGTTTGCTGCACTCTAGAAATTAGATAAACGCTTATGCAAGCCCTAGTCCGGAAGTGATCTGACGAATATACCCCTCCACCAAAATATCCGTAAGTGTACTGGAGATTAATCTGTTAACCAGTTCACCTACCTCTAATCCTTGATCCACGACCAGACTTTAACTTCTGGTTTGCTTCTACTCTCACGAGTAGCTGATCAGGTTCCCGCAACCAGACTACTAGTCAACTCAAGGGGATATACTCTATAAAGAGGGTGGATTCCATATTGATATAGAAGTTCCCAATGCTTGAAACTCGACCACCCAACATACCGAGGTGTTGACTTGTCAAAGTCTCACTCATTGGTACATCAAAGTGATACAAGCCCAAAGCTTGGGTTCTTCTCATATCTCAGGATTAAGAGTTATTTCGTACACAACAGGGAATACGATTTTAGTGTTCGATAGAGGCAGAGTTTTAAACAAACACAATCGTACGTACATCATTGCACAGATAAACCTAATCTGATGCAATTGTATGTTAGCTTATGACAACCATAGTCAAATAGCTGAGATAGACCATCCACTAATCTGGAGCTAACCATACAACAGTCCTGACCTGATAGTTTGCCCAATCCTATCAGTGACTGCGATAACTCTAGTGGAGCTAACCATACAACAGTCCTGACCTGATAGTTTGCCCAATCCTATCAGTGACTGCGATAACTCTAGAATGATTGTTACCCTGTGATAATCCTATCAGTGACTGCGATAACTCTAGAATGATTGTTACCCTGTGATATACATCTCCCATGAGGATCTCATCCCCAAGTATGCCACAAACAATCATTCAAGGACAACCAGCTAAATAAAACATCCAATCACCACAAAGGATAACTCCAATAATCAATACATTTATTTCGTCAAAGTAGTCGTCATAATGAGAAGTGGTTTTGAGGGCATACAAAAACCCAACAATCCTCGTGTTCTATAATAATATTTTCAAAAACTATGTTGTTTAGTTTCATGTTGCTACAGTAATAATGCTACAGTGAACAATGAATTTTTGGTTCTCCATTTATATAGAGGAGTAGAATAGAGGAGTAGATATACAAAAAGAGAGACTTGAAAAACCAAGGTTGAAACCATGGCTAAGTCAAAATATGAGATCAAATAATATATTTGTAAAGATGGGATTGTACCTTGAGTCAAAGATTTGGATCCCCGCCTCTTGCTCGGTCTAGGGTTTTCTTTTTTTTTCTTTTTTTTTTGTGCAGCGAAACTGTGACGGGAAGAAGAAGAGCAGGCTGACGGGAAAATAAGAAAGAGCTGGGGTTGGGTTTTGAGTATTCATAAAAGTGCTTTTAATAATAGAACCCTCTAACAATTTATGCATAAACGATTCTTTTACTTTTCTTTATATATATATAGCCGAAAGAAATTAGAATTATTACAATTGGGCAGTTGAAATAGCTCCATACATTAATGGATTTCTTTGTAGGAAGTGAGGTTTGCTGTAGCATTGGTGAATTGAAGAAATTGAACCTCATAGAAGATATTTACATCTGTAGACTCGATAATGTTTTGAGCGGACAAGAAGCCTAGGAGGTCAATTTGAACCTTAAAGGCAAGATTTGCTCAGAGAGCTTTTCATGGACATATCCTGGTGTGAACTCAAAAGAAATTATTGATGTTTTTGAAGTACTTCAGCCTCACTTAATTTAAAAGGAACTGAAGATTATTATTCTGCCATTTTGTTTCTCTCTTGGATACATGATGTTTCATCACTTCGAACTATCACCTTGATTTCACTGAGCAGATGCATGAACTATTAGCATCTTCCTCCAGCTGGCCAGTTACCTTTTCTGAAGGTTCTCTCTCTAAGATGATGGTGTTTTGGAGAGCTCATTTTTTGAAGCTTATAAGTTACAATGACTTTTGATAGTTTTCAGCTTTTATAATAATTTTTTTATAAAAATTATATGGGTAGAAAAGTCATTTGCTTGGTCAAACTTATCTTATTTAGATGAACTTATAGGCTAACGTTTGAAAAGTTGAGGGTCCCTAACTTTTTTAAATGTGACATAAAACCTAGCTTGTTGTAGATGTCACAAATATGAAGCTATCGATAAGCTAAGCTAAAAGCTAGTTTGACCAGAAAATAAGCTTTCGGCTAGTACAAAACAGGTCTGGCCAAACGGTTATTGGAACCGTTTGGATAAGTCGAAATAGCCCAAACAGTTTAAACCGTTTGGATTAATTATCCCAAACGGTTAAAACCATTTGGACTATTAAATAACCCCAAATGGAGCTCCCAAACGGTTTAAACCGTTTGGAACGTATTAGCCCAAACGGTTGAAACCGTTTGGGAGTTATATGTTAGGGTTTTAAAAAAAATTACAATCAGTTTTTCTAACCCGCACGTTCTCCCCAATTTTTCACCCAACAGCGCCAAAAATTCACTCCACCTTCTCAAATTCCCCTCCACCTCCCTCGTGTACTCCTGATCTTCGCCTCTGCCTCGTCTTCGTCGGCCCTCGCGATCCTTCTCCACCTCATCTTTGCCTCCGCCTCGTCTTTCTTCTGTATTCTAGAATCCGTTTAAACCTTTTGCTGGTGTACATGCATAAAGATCCTGCTGATTCATAGACTGATTATAATGCTTACCATGTTATCATGCAGGAATATTTTCTGATATGCTTATCAATATTGTTTAGTAGGCTGCCTTTCTTTTATATTGTGATTGATATTTGACAAAGAACTCAGTACTGTAACATGTTGATGTAAAATTATATATATGGTAAATTGATTAGTTTTCAACTTCAGGCACAATCTCTGTATTGGCATATAGCCATCATTACTTCCAAGACAAAAAGGATGTATCATGTTATATGTGGGTTTTATTATTTAAATAGCATTTCTTCTGGAAATTTGCTTTGTGACTTCAAAGTAAAACCTGTGTCCATAAATGTCTGGACAGAAAATCAGCTCGGATGTGATTCTTATATGAAAATTGAGAAATTGAATTATGTAGATGATACGGAAGAGAAGCTTCTTTGTTTGAACAACATATCTGTCTATTTGATGCTAAAGTCTCCCTTTTTTTTATCAGGGGGCAGACTTGAGGTGTTCCGGCTTGTCCCAAGAGGACATTCTTCGAGGAATTCCTTCTGTTCCTTGACTGGATGGATCAAGTCACTCCTATCTTATATTTTGTGACATTCTTCGAGGAATTCCTTCTGTTCCTTGACTGGATGGATCAAGTCACTCCTATCTTATATTTTGTTATGTATGAGACATTTTGGATATTAGAGACAAATATAGAATATTGGATGTTTTTCACTATGAGATATTGAGTAATCATTGTGTATGTATCGCTAATATTATATATTGGTAATCATTTTGTATGTATATATAATATTGGATATTTAGCACCGCTTGAGATATTTTTATGTATGTATATGTTTTTAATTTCATTGTCAGATATTGAGTAATCATTGTGTAAGATGTGCATATTATAAATGTAACCAGATAAATAAATAAAATAGTTGGTGAAGAAAATATTAAAATTAACAGGCCAAACAGTTTCAACCGTTTGGCCAGATACTTGTCCAAACGGTTGAAACCGTTTAGCCAGATACTTGTCCAAACGGTGGAAACCGTTTAGCCTAAAGTTGTCCAAACGGTTTCAACCGTTTGGACAAGTATCTGGCCAAACGGTGCAAACCGTTTGGCATGAGGAATAGTATGGCTAGCCCGATTCAAACGGTAATTGGTAAAGGCACATCAAACCCGTTGATAGCTGAGGATTTGCTAAAAATCCTAAGAGAAATCGAAGGCACTTGCTTCGCCAACAATTTCTTCATTCAAAGTATTCCAGACCACACGCGAGCCGGTTTAGGTCTGAAAACTTTGAAGGGGGTCTTGTAGACGGTAAAAAATACCTCTATAGGCTTATAGGAAATTCGCCTGCGAGAAGAGCTCGCACGCTCGGTTCTCTGGCATGGGCCTAAATCGCATAGACATCGGATATGCTCGATTCTAGGTTCGCCTTACGGTCGGCTCGCCAGCACGAGTTAAGATCGATCAGGATGGCGGAAGTTCGCCTTTCACTCAACTCGCCTGCCCGAGTCCAGAGTCGAATCCGCCAGCAAACCCCAAGACCGTCAGTACAGCTGGGTATCCACTACCCCACGTGCTGAGATGGGCCTTCCCATCCCTCTCTCGACCTGAAGGGAGAGAGCATAGTACCCCAGGACCGTCAAACGGCCGCTCGCAGTACGCACAGCACGAAGGCCTGGACAGGTGTCGAGTCAACCTGAGTGTTCATAAATGCGACTCACCTCGGCTGTCTGAGTCAAGAGCTGGATCCGCCGACACTTAGCAAGCTGGCTAGACCCACTCGAGTACTGCGCACCTACTTCGCCGCCTCTCCTGACCGGAAAGGAGAAAGCACTGTGCTCAAAGCACGCCGGGCGATCACGCACAGTACGAGTGATCGGACAGACACTTCATCAATCTGCGAACTCATAAATGCGGTTCATTAATGCTGGTCAAATCCACTCGGATAGCAGTCGTTCGTTGCCTCACATACCAGAATGGGCCTTCCCATCGTAGGTGACAGGACATAAAGCACAACCCCTGGAATGACCATTCATGGTATCGAGGAACAGCGAGACGTCTCTGAAGAGGATGTGGTCACATCCCACAATTCAAGGAGAAGTCAAGCCGTCCTTCTTTCATTTAAAAACCCCTTCCAGCACGATGGAAGAGAGGTCGCAAAACTTGGAGAAAAAATCTGCATAATCTTTGCATTGCAGCACCACTGTCTAGTTCCGAGCTCCGATCGCCGGCGAACTAAGCGGAATCGAACTCTATTGCCCCGAGTTTCTACTGCGAACTAAAGCTCTCCAGCAACCTCGATCGAACGGTCCAAGGGAAGCAGACTCGACACGAGCATCGAGCGAAGCGTCCTATAGCCACCTAAAGTCCCCACACAAAACAAAGAGGGCTTTCCCTCTGCTTCTGTTGTAATCATTTGATTCGTTAGTTTGTAATAAGCTTTCTTATTAATACAAACGAAACTCCCTTTTTTCGGGAAATCAAATATTCACCCTACAGAAGATGGCGACCACAGTGGGAGAAGCTATTTTGTCAAGTGAAATGGTGGTGGCTCAGTTTGATGAGGTTGCTGTTGGGACGACAGTAGAGTCCCTAGAAATCGAGTTCGACCAGGCCAAGTACGAAGAATACTTGTCCTCCTCCTCCTCTGGTGGCAACGCGTCCCGCAAACGCCACAGAGCTGTGCGCCGAGGCCGACCTCAGACGGTCAAAGCCTCTGCACCTGAGGGTTCCAACCGAGTCTCATCGGAGGAGCCCACTCCCTCGCGATCGATCAAGGCCAAGCCAGAGATCGAGCGCAAGAGGCAAGGGTCTGCCAGATGGATCGCCAAGCGGTCCACACAGACACCCGCCTCGGAGGGAACGCCGGTTCACTCCGGCACAAACAACACTGCCACTACCTGTGGTGATGCTCCCCTCGATAGGAGAGTTAACCAACAGCAGCGGCGAACGCCCGTCAGACAGGGGGTCCAAACCTCCGTTTCTCATAATGGCCTGAACCATCATACAGGCCCGAGAAACACTAGACGGGAAGGCAAACTGCCCGACGTCGGAAGGCCCTCCAAATCAGGGGCGCCAACCGAGGACGGCAGAGCCATCCGCTCAGGAGGACTTCGCTTCTCAGGTCATATCCCTGATGCGAACAAACCACACCGAGCATACGAGCTTACCCAAGTAGGCGAATCCTCGAAGGCTGGCGAGCCTCGCCATTTGGCGGATAAACGTAAAGGTAGAGAAGTAGGCGAATCCTCGTGAACCCACTCTTCCAAACGTAGGGTTGAAACCCGCCCACGTACTGGAGTTCGCTCAAACGCGAAGACTCGCCAGTCAAGGCGAGATCGCC
>NC_033799.1:63731177-63749332 GCF_001876935.1 Asparagus officinalis | reverse complement strand
GCCGCTCGTCCCGACAGCCCCCTGTTCACACCGCTCGTCCCACGCGCGCCGCCTGCCGCTCCCACGCACGAGCGCGGGAGTTTTCCCGCGTGAGCTCCGTTTCCCGCCCTCGGATGCCCGCAAATTCTTCTGAGTTCCCCCCTTCTCCTTTCCTATAAATAGGCCGCTCGTCCCGACAGCCCCCTGTTCACACCGCTCGTCCCACGCGCGCCGCCTGCCGCTCCCACGCACGAGCGCGGGAGTTTTCCCGCGTGAGCTCCGTTTCCCGCCCTCGGATGCCCGCAAATTCTTCTGAGTTCCCCCCTTCTCCTTTCCTATAAATAGAGAAGGGGTGGAGGAGTTATATTGTGGGGTAAAAATCTCAAGAGGAGTTTTTTGAGAGAAAAGAAAGAGAGGGAGAGAGAACTTGTAAAGTTTGGTATTTTTCCCTCATAGTGAAAAAAACTCCCCTCCCGTGGACGTAGGCTAGTTAGCCGAACCACGTAAATCTTGTATTTGTATTTGTATTATCTGTGAGTTGCCATAGCTTGTAGGTTCCCTCGATATTTCAGTCCTAGAACTGATCATAGCTTGTAGGTTCCCTCGATATTTCAGTCCTAGAACTGATGAGAGGAAGAGTGTATATTTCACTTTGATGAAATATATCACTTTCGATTCTTGTTTCCTTTGAGAAATAAGAATTTCACTATCTATTCTAGTTTCCTTTGAGAAACAAGAATATAGAGGTTGACTTGTGCTTTTGTGACAACAAAAGACAGTGCTCTCTCTCAGGTGATATCGCTTCCGCGGCGGTGGGCGTGACTCCGTCCTAACAATTGGTATCAGAGCCCCTTATTCAGACTGGAGGTGGTAAAATTTCTGAGGTGGTGGTTGTCTATTGTGTGGTGAACACAAAGAAATTATTAAAATTCCTGAGAGAAGCGGATTTACAAGCGGAAAATGGCGTCTACAAGTAAAACAAATAAAATTGGAAAGTACGAGATTGAAAAATTCAATGGGAAAAATGATTTTTCCTATTGGAGGATGCAGATGAAAAATTCGCTGATTTCGCAAAAGTTGCACAAGGCTTTGGCTGGAAGAGAGAAGCATAAAAATATGTCTGATGAGGATTGGGAGGAGCTGGATCTGGAAGCACGAGCGTCGATTATCCTATGCCTTGAGAGGGATGTACCTTTCTTGGTAGACGGGGACGAAACGGCTACGGGTGTGTGGTTGAAGTTAGAAAGCACCTTCATGACGAAGAGTCTAACGAGCCGGATCTATTTAAAATCTAAATTGTATACTTGCAAGATGGAGGAGGGCTCGTCAATCCGGGAGTACATCAACAAGTTTGATAGGATCTTATCAGACTTGAAAGACATTGAGGTGACAGTGGAAGACGAGGATCAGACGCTTCTACTACTTCTATCTCTGCCGAAGTCTTATGAGAACCTGGTACAAACATTGATGCTTGTGGGTGATACTTTATCGATGGATGAAACTAGAACGGCGCTTCTAGATGATGATCTTCGAAAAATTGCAACTAGTGATATGGCCACTGGTGGTAACAAAGAACAAGCGCAGGGACTATTTGCCAGAGAAAGAGGCAATGAGCGAGGAAAAGGCAAGGGAGGAAAGTCTAGATCTAAATCGAGACCTCTTGTGGGACGAGCGTGTTTCAAATGCGGTGAAGTTGGGCATTTCAAGGTCGATTGTCCTAACAAGAGAGTAGGTGGGAAAAAGAACAACAACAAGACTGAAAGACGAGAAGGCAAGGAAGAGGCGAGCTACACTTCAGAGGATGGGAGCGATAAGGAATATTATGTCGTCACGGATGGCGAGGATACCTCCGGAAAGTGGATTCTTGATTCTGGTTGCTCTTACCACATGTGTCTAAACAGGAAGTGGTTTACTACCTACAGGAGCATTGATGGTGGAACCGTATTGATGGGGAACAACCATGCTTGTAAAACGGTGGGGCTAGGTGATATCAAAATCAAGATGCATGATGGAGTGGTTCGAACCCTGACGGACGTACGACACGTTCCCGGCTTGCGGAAGAATCTCATCTCAGTCGGAGCTTTGGACTCCGGGGGTTACAAGATTGTAACAGAGAACGGAGTGAAGAGGGTTGTTCGGGGTTCCTTAACAGTGATGAAGGGTGTTCGTCACGGTAATCTATATACTCTCTCAGGTATGACGGTGACGGGAGATGCATCAGTTAGAGCTGAAGGAAGTGGTGGAGACCCATGTGAGCGCACACGGTTATGGCATAGGCGGCTTGGGCACATGTCAGAGAAGGGTCTGGATCTGCTTGGTAAGGAGGGTTTGCTGAAGAATCTGAAGAAGCCTTGCATGGATTTTTGTGAGGGCTGTGTGTATGGAAAGGCGCACAGGGTTCAATTCCTGAGAAGCAATCACAAGAGCAGAGAGATACTAGATTATGTGCACACTGATGTTTAGGGTCCGGCTTCGATAACTTCCAAGGGTGGTTCTAAATATTTTGTCTCATTCATAGATGATCATTCGAGGTATACTTGGGTTTATTTCCTGAAGCATAAGAATGAGGTATTTAAGATATTCAAGAAGTGGAAGGCGATGGTTGAGAATAGGACGGGAAAGAAATTGAAGACGCTGAGATCTGACAACGGTACAGAGTACACAGACGGTGCCTTCAAGGAGTTCTGTGATCAGGAGGACATTGCTAGACACTGGACAGTTAGATCTACACCACAGCAAAATGGGGTCGCGGAAAGACTGAACCGAACACTGCGGGAGAAAGCAGTGAGTATGCGATCATATGCTGGTTTGGGCAAAGAATGGTGGGCAGAGTCGATTGCTACAGCTTGCTATATTGTGAATCGATCTCCACATTCGACATTGGACGGTGACACACCCTATCGGGTGTGGTCAGGAGAGCATGCAGATTATGAGAGGCTCCGAATTTTTGGTTGTACCGCCTACTATCACGTCAACGAGGGAAAGCTTGACGTGAGGGCCAAGAAGGCAATTTTCTTGGGGTATGCAAAGGGCGTAAAAGGCTACCGCCTTTAGTGTACAGAAGATTCAAAGTTCGTGATCAGCAGGGATGTTACATTTGATGAGAAATCCATGATTACTAGGGTGCCTAAAAATGGTGGTGTTGATACTGTTGGGACTCCTGAGTCCCAGGTTATTGAGATAGAACCTAAAGACCAACCAGGTTCTAGTCGTGTTCAAGTGGAAAGTCAGGTAGATGATGAACTTGAGCAGGAGGAGGTTCAGAAGGAGAATACACAGGCACTACAACAACAGCAGCTCGAGGATAGCTTGGCTTCCACTCGGCCAAGGCGAGTATACAAGCAGGTACAGAAGCTGGGGGCTGATCAACCCCTGAAGCACTATGGGCATGTTAATTTGGTTGAATACGCACTCTCGGTGGAGGAAGATGAGTCGGTCTCCTTCAAGGAAGCTACTCGAGACAAGAATAGTGAGAGTTGGTTGGCTGCGATGGAGAAGGAGATGGAATCTCTCCGGAAGAACCAAACATGGGAGGTGGTCCCATTGCCCGTAGGAAAAAAAGCTATTGGTTGTAAGTGGGTGTATAAGAGAAAGGAAGATCCTTCAGAGCTCAGTGGTACAAGATACAAGGCCAGGCTAGTGGCTAAGGGGTTTGCACAAAGAGAGGGTGTGGATTACAATGAGATATTTTCTCCGGTGGTGAAACACACTTCTATTCGGGTGCTATTGAGTATTGTTGCTCATGGTGATCTTGAGCTGGAACAACTCGATGTCAAGACGGCCTTCTTACATGGAGACTTGGATGAAAAGATCTACATGCGTCAACCTGAAGGCTACAAGGTTGAGGATAAGGAGCATCATGTTATGGATTGAAGCAATCTCCTCGGCAGTGGTACAAGCGATTTGACTCCTTCATGCTAAAGCATGGGTTTTCCCGAAGCGACTATGATTGTTGTGTTTATATTCGGAAGCTTCGTGGAGGTGATTATATCTATCTCCTGTTGTATGTGGATGACATGCTTATTGCATCGAAAAACAAGGTGGAGATAGATAAGCTGAAATCTCAACTTAGCAAAGAGTTCGAGATGAAGGACATGGGCGCTGTAAAGAAAATACTGGGTATGGAGATTAGAAGAGAGCGGGCGAATCGACGATTGTTCTTGAGTCAGAAAGGCTACATAGAGCGGGTGATCGCGAGGTTCGGGATGCAAAATGCAAAGTCGGTGGTGACCCCATTGACTCCACACTTCAGGCTTTCAGGTAAACAATCTCCCACTATAGCGGAAGATAAAGCACACATGGATCATGTCCCTTATGCTAGTGCAGTTGGCAGCTTAATATACGCAATGGTGTGTACACGTCCTGATATTTCACAGGCGGTTAGTGTGGTCAGCAGATTCATGGCGAATCCGGGAAAGGTGCACTAGGAAGCGGTGAAATGGGTCCTGAGGTACTTGACAGGTGTTCGCGGTGAAAATCGTGTCTTTCTTCATTATTGATTCCATTGCTATCTTTAAATAACAACTTTTTGAGTTACAAAGATTCGGTCTTTTTATAAGATCCGGTTATAACGAAATCAAAGAAAATAAAAAAGATTACAACTTTCTCCTTTTATCGAACAAATCACGAGCTCCTGTTTGCGGTCACTCACTTTGTGTGGGTTCTTTACCGACGCCGGGGTTAATCCGTGGACCACCGCGCAATCTAGATCCGGTCGGATCTACACGATTCGACGGGTATTATTTCACCAAAGAAATAATAGCCGAGGGTACTATTTCACTAAGGAAATAGTAGCCTTTAATTCTCGGGATCAAAGGCCAAGCTTTGATCCGGAGTGTGAAATCGTGTAGATCTCAGATCTGATTTTTTACCTCTCTCGAAATCCTGCCTTTTGTGACGTGGACGCTCGCTGAGAGTCAGATCTGAATCTTCAAGTCCTCAAGTCTTCAAAACTCCAAGCTCGATCTTCAATTCGGCAGAGTTTCGGCTCTCAAAGTTCCAACCTTTTGAAATGAAACAAGGGGGGCCTATTTATAGGCTCCCTTTACTGTGCCCGGGCACAGATCTGGCCGTCGTTTTCCGTTTTCGGTTCTGTTCGTGATTCGGTTCTGTGGTTGATTTATCCGGACTCTAAATCTGATTCCTGATTTGGCAGTAGATCCGATTCCTGATTAGGCAGTAAATCTGATTCCTGTTTTGGCAGTAAATCCGCTTCTGAGTTCGAGTCCGAAACCGATCTTGATTTGGTCGTGATTCATCCGAGTCCACTCTTGGTTGGATGACTCGTTGACTCTTCAAACCGTTAGCTTGATTCCGCACGCGAGTGGATTTATTTTGTTGTTTGTGTGCGGTTCACTAGCTTCGTAGCCTCGTTAATGCGCTTCGTCGCGTATCACTTGGCTTCGGCGTTGTGGACTAAAAATCGTGTCTGCATACGTCGCCCGATGGTCGGTTCGTCGAATCGGTGTTGTCGAGCTGCATTAAGGGACCTATAGGCAGTTTTATACGCCTACAGATACCCCCTCCAAAGTATTTCAGCCTCGTTCTTTTATAGAAGAGTCTGGAATACTTTGGATATGATTGCCCCATTCTCCGATTAGTTAAGACGGGATATTTGGAGTGCCTTCCATTCTTGATTCCTTCAGTCCCCCAGGCTGTTCGGTGCTTTGTCGAATGTCTGTAAGGATTCCGGTGCTGTATTTATTGTCTGACCGTTGTCGGAATTTTGAACTTGAAGTCGATTCTTGATTTAGCTCGTGCTTGTTAGTTCAACATAGAACTGACCATCGATTGTTGAGTTCATCCATGCGGCGCGTTGTCCGGCGCAGTGTTGTTGAGTTATCCTTAAGAATATTTAGAAAAATATTCTCAAGAAACTTCTCAGCCAAAAATAGGAAACAGTTTATACTCACATACCTTATTGGAGTATTAAGAAGCAGTTTATACTCATATACCTCATTGGAGTATTAAGAAGCAGTTTATACTCGTATACTTTTCGGAGTATTAAGAAGCAGTTTATACTCGTATACTTTTCGGAGTAATGATTCTTTCATTGCAACGCGTTGACTGGCGTTGACCTAGGGTTACGCGTTGACCGGCGTTGACCCTAGGGTTCTGAACGTAGTATGTTGACTTTTTGATCATAACGCATTGACTGGCGTTGACCTAGGGTTACGCGTTGACCGACGTTAACCCTAGGGTTTCGAATGTCGTTGGATGCTCAAATCACGAGACCAACTAATGATGCTGATGCGTCAGTGACTTTCGTATTTATAGGATTTTTGGCAAACCCTCAGCCATCAACGGGTTTGATAAGCCTTTACCGACTACCGTTTGAGTCGGGCTAGCATGCGGATTGTTCAAGTTTGTTCCGCATGTGACGTTAAGCTAAAAGAGTTAACCCTTTCAGTGCTACGATATTGAATACGTAGACTTCGTCTTTCTCCTGTGAAAAGACTAAACAGCAACGTGTATGAGACGTTGATTTAGGATTTTTGGCAAATCCTCAGCCTTTAACGGATTTGACGTGCTCTTAGCGACTACCGTTTGAATCGGGCTTACATGCGGATTGTCTAAATCCGTTCCGCATGTGACGTTGTGCTAAGAGATTTAACGCTCTTAGTGCTACGATATTGAATACGTAGACTTCGTCTTTCTTACGGGAATAGACTACCCGGCGATGCGTATGAGACGTTGACTTAGGATTTTTGGCAAATCCTCAGCCCTCAACGGATTTGACATAGCCTTTACCGACTACCGTTTGAATCGGGCTAGCATGCGGATTGTCTAAATCCGTTCCGCATGTAACGTTGTGCTTAGAGACTGAATCCTCTAAGACTTGTTGCTATGACTTTGAATACGTAGTCTTCGCCATTGTCATGGGAATAGGCTACCCAGCAACGTGTTTTAGACGTTGACTTATCCCTACTTAGGCTTCGGGATAAAATTCCCCAGAATCGAACTCTGGTGTCTTTTTCTTCGGAGAAAGACTAAACCGGCGACGCGTGTTAGGCGTCGGCATATCCTTTCTTAGGATTCAGGATGAAATTCCCCATGCGTGTAAGGCATGGATTTTTGTGTTATTAATAACAACCTGCCACAATGTTGAATATGTGGACGTATGTTCTTTTTAACGGTTAAGAACTAACCGGCGGCGCGGGTTAAGCGCCGACTTATCCTTGCTTAGGTTTCAGGATAAAATATCCCAGAATTGAGCTCTGGTGTCTTTTTCTACGGAAAAAGACTAAATCGGCAGCGCGTGTTAGGCGCAGACTTATCCCTGCTTAGGATTCGGGATAAACTTCCATAGTACCTGTGAGGCACAAATTTTGGGATTTGAAAAAGGTGGTGTCTTCTCTTGGGGCAAAGACGAACCCGAAATGGGAGAGGAAGAATTTTATATTCTATCTCCCGATACTAAAGAAGAAGAATTTTATATTCTATCTTCAGCTGGAAAGGAGACTCGAGGTGGGATCTCCACCCCCAGAATCCGGAAAGGTGAAACTAAGAGTGGGATCTCCACTCCGAGAATCTAAAACTTCGGATGATCCTAACTGTCAGAAGGTTTGATTACCGAACTAAAGGTGAATTTCTCGTTTATCGAGAGTGAATTATGGTTTTGACCCTAACTGTAGGAAGGTTTGGCCAAACAGGAGTTTGAGATGACCCTAACTGTAGGAAGGTTTGATCACTCGATTTGAAAGTGGACCTCTCGTTCATTGGAGGAATCGAGAGGGGATTTTGACTGTGGTCCTAACTGTAAGAAGGTTTGACCAAGTGGGTGTTTTGAGACAATCCTAACTGTAGGAAGGTTTGATCGCTCAATTTGTGGACCTCTCGTTCATTGGGGGAATCGAGAGGGGATTTTGACTGTGGTCCTAACTGTAAGAAGGTTTGACCAAGTGGGTGTTTTGAGACAATCCTAACTGTAGGAAGGTTTGATCGCTCAATTTGTGGACCTCTCGTTCATTGGGGGAATCGAGAGGGGATTTTGACTGTGGTCCTAACTGTAAGAAGGTTTGACCAAGTGGGTACTTTACGTCCAGACTCTAACAGAGAGAGTGTTGAGTGCATAGACATGGTGAGAATGGGAGTTCTTATTCATTACATTGCTGTGGTTTTGGGAACTTCCCATTACATAAATCGTCCACCCCCAGTTTCCTCTGCGGAACTGGTTCGGACATTATTATCAGTTAACTAACCGGGTTATCCTTAAGAATATTAGCTTAATATTCTCCAGGAACTTCCCGTCAAAAGTGGGGAAACAGTTTAGACTCATATACCTATTGGAGTATCAGGGAGTAGTTTAACCTCTTATACCGGTCGGAGGATTGAGAAACAGTTTATACTCGTATACTCTTTGGAGTTTTGAGAAGCAGTTTATACTCTTATACTTATCGGAGTCTGCCATTCTCAATTGGCTTACCTCAGCGTTATGACGCCAGCTTCAACCAAGGTCTGAATGCTATTCTTGAGAGCAAAGCAATCCTTGGTGGGATGAACGACCCTCCTGTGGTATGCACAGTACTTTGGGTCCGTAGTGTTGTCAGCTTCCTCCTGATTTGTGATAGGCGGTAGCTTGATCTTGTTACCTTCAAGGAGGGATTCGAAGATGGCTGGAACGTCTTCGTCCTTGAAGGAATACTCTCTTTGGAGTCTCGGACCCGAAGTCTTTTGCTGCCTTCGGGATTGCTGTTGTGACGCTTGATTAGCACCACCAGTAGCTGCAGGTGTTTTGCCCTTACCACGAGAGGCGAAATTTGAGTCCAGCGGATTAACCGTCGGTTGGTTCCTCTCGGCCTTCTTCCTTCTAAGGAATCGCTCAGCCTGCTCCCCTCGGACCTTCAGATCCTTCCAAGTGTCAGACGGTGCTGTTCCCATTGCTTCCAACACGTCCAACGCAAGGTTGTTGTGGCAAGTTTGGAGGATGAATTCCTCTGTGATCGGGTCCCGGCAATTCATCGCCTTGTTCCGGAACCTTTTGACGAAGGTGTCGACTAACTCCCCGTCCTTCTGCTTCTCATCGAGCAATGATCCGATAGATATCTCGGTGTCGTCGTCGAAGAAGTTGGCCAGGAACTTGGTCTCCATGTCATCCCAGCTGTTCACGTTTCCTGGCTTGAGGCGGCGGTACCAATCGAAGGCGGCTCCGCGAAGAGTGCCAACGAATGACCGCACCATCAGAGGCTCATTGCCGGAGATAATACCCAAGTGCGATTTGAAATAAATCAAATGCTGAGTGGGGGAACCCTTCCCATCAAACGGCGTAAAGTTAATCAGACTAAACTTCGCCAAACCGTCGTACCCTCTACGGTATAACGTATGGGTCTCGGCATTATAAAAGAATCTTGGCGCTCTTCGGCGAATTGATTCTCTTTCTTTTACATCTTCTGGCAAAATCCCATATTGGACATAGTCAATGATGGGAAAACGCCAATCTCGGGACTCAGACCCTATTTGAGTTGAATTCACCTCCTTGGCGTTTATGTTTCCATCGTCTTCCTCTTCAATATCCATATCGTATATGGGTATGCAGAGCTGATGCGTCCTTACTGTGACTAACAGCTCAGTTTCAGGAGGCTGCGCAAGTGATACTGCTAGTGTATTCAATGAAGAATCCTTCAAAAGATTCTGCCATTTTGATGGTCTCTTGGTGGTATGGGATCAGGTCCTGGTTCCTGACTTCATACTCTCCCCGGACTTGGTTGACTATCAATTGAGAATCCCCAAAAGCTTCGAGATATTCGACCCCTAGCTCCTTGGTGAAACTGAGTCCAATGAGAAGCGCGCTGTACTCGGCTACGTTATTGGAGCACGGACTAGTCAACGAATAAGCTCGAGGCATCACATGCTTCCCCGGGGAGATTAGGACAACTCCAACCCCGGAGGAAACTGTAGAACCTCCCGGGGTTATCACCCTATTAACTGACCTTGAAGCACCATCGAAATATAACTTCCATACTTATTGGTGCGACGTAGTATTAACCTCGTGGGTTTCATCCGGCAAATCATCATATACTTCTGCCGTATCTGTGGTCGGGTTTGCCGCCAGAAGATCACAAATCGCTTGTCCTTTGATCGACTTCTGCTGTTTGAAGTGCAAATCATATTGGGACAAGAGAAGGACCCATTTTGCTAACCGCCAATTCATAGAGGCCGGTTGCGTCATAAACACCCGTACTGGGTTAACATTGGAAATGACGTAAATCGTCTGTCCAACCAAGTAATGCCGCATCTTTTGCATCGCGAATACCAATGCGAGGCATTCTTTCTCGATCATCGGATATCGAGACTCGGCGCCTATCAAGGTCCGACTTAGGTAATAAACTGCCTGTTCGTGACCGTCATCATCGTCTTGTGCTAGTAAAGCACTTACCGAGTAGTTCATCGCCCTGATGTAAATTAAGAACGGTTTACCCGAATTCGGTGCAACGAGAACAGGAGGATTCGTCAGATATGTTTTGATATCTTCGAATGCTCTTTGGCAGGCGTCGTCCCAGATAAATGATACCCCTTTCTTGTTTAACTTAGAGAATGGTTGGCACTTCCCAGAAAGGTTTGAGATGAACCGCCGGATGTAAGCTAGCCGCCCTTGCAATCCTCTGAGCTCTCTTAGATTTCTAGGAGGTTGCAGTTCGTGTATCGCCTTTACTTTGTCAGGATCGATATGTATACCTTTAGTGGTGACGACGAATCCAAGGAATTTTCCGCTAGACATTCCAAGGAAGGATTTAGTAGGGTTCATCTTCAATTGATGACTTCGCATGAGATCGAACATCGTCTTCAAGTCCTTGACGTGATCTTCTTTGTTGCGACTTTTCACAACCAAGTCATCAACGTAGCACTCGACTGTTTTCCTGAGATGTTCTTGGAAAATCTTAGTCATTGCTCGTTGGTATGTGGCGCCCGCATTCTTTAGACTGAAAGGCATCACCGTGTAGCAAAAGACACCGAGGGGCGTTCTGAACGCTGTATGCTTCTCGTCATCTGGGTGCATCTTGATTTGGTTATATCCTGAAAACCCATCCATGAAAGACATTCTCTCAAATCCGCATGTATTGTCAATAATAACATCCGTGATTGGGAGAGGAAAATCGTCTTTTGGACATGCCGTATTCAGGTCCCTGAAGTCAATGCAAATCCTGATTTTACCGTTCTTCTTCATGACTGGAACGATATTGGCTAGCCAATCTGGATGTTGCTCCTCTCGGATAAATCCTGATTCGATCAATTTCTTAACCTCTGCCTCAATGGCTTCCATAATCTGCGGACGAAACCGTCTTTGCTGTTGTTTGACAGGTTTGGCATCCGGCTTGATATCGAGGCGGTGCATTGCCACATTGGGGTCGAGCCCTGGCATATCCTCGTAGTTCCAAGCGAAGACGTCAATATACTCCCTGATGAGAGCAATTAACTCCTCCTTCTCATTTGGGGGAAGGCTGTCACTGATGAATATGGGCTTCGGGTTGGCCTCGTCACCCATGTTAACTTGGACTATTTTATCTTCAGTGGGGGGTTCTCTCTAACATGAGAACCATGAAAAAAGTTTTCAAGTGAAAACAAATCACTCAAATGAAGTCATAAATCAAGATTTGAGTCCAAAAACAATGTTTGATCAAAAAAGTGAATTTTCTTTGTATAACTTGATCAAACCACTCATAGAATACATTATAAAGCATATTTAAAATTTGAATCATCTATTTGAGCTATATAATGAATTCAAAAGAACAAATCACAACAAATTTTCATAGTTCCAAAAAAAAGATTACAAAACGCACAAGAATCATGAACTATGGAAAAAATCATCTTTAAAAGTATAAAGCCAAATCATCATTGATTTTCAAAAATCAAGAGAGGCAACTATATCTTTCTCTTGAGCTAGCAACAACCCATATAAGCATTCTAGCATCCGGTAAACATGATTTGGGAATAAACACCCAATAAATCCGGAGGGTTATATAAGACATGATTTGGGAATAAACACCCAATAAATCCGGAGGGTTATATAAATACAAACCTCTCATCAAAACAAGATCAATGAGCATGAAAACAAAAAAGATTTGATCAAAGAAATTTTGTTTTCATAACAAAAAGATTTTAAGACATAATTTTTTAAAACCAAGAAAAGAAAAAGTAAGAACACTAAAATTCTTGGTTTAAAGTTTAAATTTGTTTTGGTACCCAAGAACTCTTGGTACCAAAAGATTTAGGGACATGACCCCTATCATTAAACCTCAAAGCCCTTGGGTTATGAACCCTCTTAGGCATATGTAGTGCACTAACACGGTCAAAGCAATAATCGCTCAAATGACCCTTCCGATTGCAATATGTGCAATGAAAGATATCCATTTGTTTTTGTGGACCATTAGCTCGTGCACGGGAATCATTTACAAATGAAGATTTAAACAAAGGTGGTTTACTTGAGAAATTTGGCAAGTTTGAATATTTTTTCAAATCATAACAAAACTTCACCAAATGGCCAAATCTACCACAAACATCACATTTAAAAACTTGTGGTATACTAGAAATATTTGGCAAATGAGATTTCTTTTTCAAATCAAAACAATATTCGGCCAAATGACCAAAACGACCACAATGATCACACTTGAACACACTAGCATGCTTATGATGAACTTTATGAGAATGAGCATGTGAATGTGTAAGTGTAAAAGATGAAGAAGCTACATGAGATGCACAAGGAGCATTAGAATTCTTATGTTTGTGTGCATCATAGCAAAATTTAGATAAATGATCCTTTCGGCCGCAAATGGAGCATTTGTAAATTTTGCTATATATATGTGCATGATGAGTAGATGATGACTTAGACTTGGCACACATATCCATAAGCCTCTTATGATTATTAATGCATGTTTTCAAAGTTGAATCTAAAGATGAAATGTTTTTATTCATAAGATTCAAATCTTCATTTTCAGGCACATGTGCATTTTTAGAAGTAGAACATAAATAGTCATTTATAAAGGAAGCAGTATTATTTTGTATGTTCTCTACTTCTAAGTTGGCATTATTTTTATCATGAGTCAAGTTAGCAATATCCAATTTTAAATTTTTATTTTCCAAATTTAACATATCATTGTTTTTTTGAAGAGCAATACTTTCTTGAGAAATGATATCAAATTTGGAAGCTAACTTCTCATGATCGGATTTTAAATCTTCATGCTTGCTTTTTAAATCAATAAAATCATTTTGCAATTTGTTAAAGGCATGTAATAATTTTTCACTAGCACAAGCAAGTTCATCATTAGGTAAATCATTAATGGTTTCGAACTCGCAAACCTCACTAGGGCTATCGCCTAGTGCACGTGTGCATGAAGCTCCATATGAACTTGAAGCGGGATCCTCTAAAGCTTGTCGGATCGCCTCCAAGTCTCCTTGATGCGCTTCTATGAATTTCCACAATGTATAAGCGCTATCAAAAGAATCAAGCTTGTTAGACATAAATGAATCAAATGCATTTAATAAAAATTCTAACATAAGCTTGTTCATAATAAACATCTTTTTATCATGTTTGCTCCACTTGGATTTCTCCAACGTGGGTACAATATAAGCACAATCAATTATTTCCCATAAATTGATATTTTTAGATTGAACAAATAATTTGAATCTAAAACTCCATTGAGCATAAGGGAAAACATTGAATTTAGGAGCAACACTAGAATCATAGCCTAAACAAGATGCATCATTCATATCCATAATTTATAAAAATATGCAAGCAAGATACAAATGTAATCAAAACAAGATTAGCACAAAAAGATAACTTGGATCTTTAACTCAAGGCGATTAGACCTTAAATCAAAGAGCACCAAGCTCTGATACCAATTGTTAGACCCTAGAGGGGGGGTGATTAGGGTCTTATGCTAATCTAATCCGATTAAATGCCAATTAAAAATAATTAACAACTATATTCTTGCAAGATAGATATACAAAGAGTTAAGTGCAAGAATATGCAATATACACAAGGTGATATATCCTATAATATATATATGCAAGGATATATAAACTAACACAAGATGATATATCCTACTAAAGAGATATACAATATGATATATGTAAGGATATGCAAACACAAGGGTAACATAAACAAATGAAATAGTGGATGAAATAAACAATGAGAGAAAGGCTATAAAGATGAACAAATATAAGTGCTAAGCCAAACTCAAACAAGCAATATGATCACGGAGTTCGGACCTTCCGTCCTACGTCTCCGCTCCGCACACCCGGGGAGAAATCCACTATCACAATCCGGTTTGGAATCCGGAACTCCTACACACTCGGTTTACAAGTTCACCGAAAACTCTCACATAACAAACACTATGCAATTACACTCTACACCCACACAAGTGTTGGACCTGGCCGTGTCTCCCTCAAGTGCTCGGTTACAACCTCTCCCTAGGCTCGTCAACCGATGCCACTCCTCTTGGAACGATCCCCTACTCTCACCACACACTCCTCTTGGTGTACAAGTGTATTACAAAGTGATCTCACAATAAGGCTCAATACAATAATTGTTTGTTCTCTACTATGGATGAGAACACAATGAAAGCTCACATGCAATGTTACAATTCTCACAACCCTAAGTATATTATGAATGTAAATACAATAAGCTCAAGTGGGTGTGTGTAACAATGAGATAAAATCAAATCTAAACTCAATATAAAACTAGCTTTAATAGAAATGATAATTAACAAATAATTGATAAGTAAAAGCTAGAGTAGAGTTTAGAAAACTTCTCAATAGATGACAAGATGGAGAGATGAAGATTGAAGCCCAAACAAGAAGATAATCTCCTCCACTTGTGAAAACCAAAACAGCTTTAAACCAAACCCTTAAAAAAGCTTAAAACAAGCTTAAACTCTTTTTAAAACTCTTTAAAACATTCTCTTGGGTTACTGAAATAGAAGGGGGTTTAGGGGTTTATATAGGAAGAGAAACCAACAGCCAAAACCCCAAACAAAACAACAAAAATCCCAGAAAAACAGGAAACAGATTCTGTACCCAATATGACCGTTGGGAGTTCGGCGGTCGACCGAAAAAATTCGCGGTCGACCGCGATCCAGATCCCAGACTGAGAAACGAGCAAAGAATTATTCGACCGATGGAAATTTCGAGCTCTCGATCGACCGCAGCGGTCGACCGACAAACTCTCTATTGCCACTGACGAAAGAACATAGGTGCGGTCGACCGGTTCGGTCGACCGAGGACTGATACATGAAAATGAAGTTCTGAAAACTGTTTTTCTGATTTTAAAACACTGTTTAAAAATATCAAATAAATTCCAAAAAATATAAAACTTTGGGGAATGATTGTAGACATGATAATAAACATGCTACAATAACTGGTTTCCAAAAAGGACTTCCCAAATGAAAAATATCATCATTTTGCAAAATAGTCCAAAACTATTTTGCAAAAGTGTTCAAAACATGAAAACTCAAAATCATGCATGTATATATATAACTAATATATACGAAGAAACCAATAAATGTGTGTGTATATGATATTGAGCTTAGAGTATCTAACACACATAATATAAAATCTAAACTAGATTACCCAAGCTTGATCTTGATCTTCAATAAGCTTGACTTGGTACACTTTGCGGAAGAAGCTTGAACTTGATCTTTAACTTGAATTGTATGTTGCTTCACTCCACAATTCCGCCAACCTCCATTTGATATCGTCGTTGAAACGCTATTCCATCCATCCTCCAATAACGTTATTTGTCTATAATAAATAAGAAAACATAAATACTAGACAAACAACATTAGAAGTAAATTGTTTGTTAAACATCATCAAAACAAGAAGGCCAACAAAATCAAGTGCTACAATCACTTTGGTGAATTCCTACACTATATGAAATGCAACCCTAGAAATTAAAAGCGACTAAAAAGGATGATAAAAAGAAAATCTTTATATTTTTTTAATTATGGTCAATAACAATCAAATGTGAGAAGAGAGCTCTTGTTTGAATTTATTATCTTGTTAGTTAATGTCCAAGTGAAAGATAGATTTTATTATGGTCAACAAAAATAAAATCTTTTTGTTTTTTTAAAATCCTAATTGTCTCTAATTGTGAAGCTAACTAAAAAGGGTGGAATTGAAAACTAGAAAGAGGACTTACCTGAAAGCAATTCTCTAAGTTCTTGATCTTTAATCCAAGACTTTCAAGCTCCAAGCGGTTCCTTCACAAGAAAACACACAAGTTAAAGAACCCAAATAATAAAATCCTATTTTAGCACCATCCCCGGCAACGGCGCCAAAAACTTGATGTGGCATAATTATGTACCAAAATTATAAGTGCACAATTGATTAAGCTATTGTATAAATAGTTATCGATCCCACGAGGAAGGTGATTTTAAGAGATCATTAGAATTGGTTCTTATGTTTTGTGCGTGACAAAATAGGATTAAAGAATAAGTGTGATTGTGGAGAGAGATATGATGAGTAGTTGTTTTGTTTTATGTGCAAGTAACAATAAATTGAATTTTAGAGAAAAGAAATAAGAATCAAAGAATAAATGAAATCACAAGGCAAGAAAGAAGAATGAATAAAATCAAGAAATAAAATCAAAAATAAAAAGAAAAATTAAAGAAAGTTAAGATGGAGGATTCAATTAAGATATGAGAAATCTAGAATTTAATCCACTAACTAACTCAAATATAAAATACAAACTATTCTCTTTTTATCATATTTCAACTTAGATTTATTAAGCATAGACTATCAAATCATTTAAGGAAAGTATAACCTATCAAATTATCATCTAAGTTAAAATTACTATTCATGATAAAAATAACAACAAGATAGTAATCCTAGAATTCATAAGCATAACCTGACAAACCATTTAAGATAAGCATAGACTATCAAATTCTTCTTCTACCGATTAGTTCACTAGTTGATTATCCTAAACATGAATATTTTAAGTGTAAGAGAATAATTTGCAGAATTTAAAGAAAATTAGATTAGCATCATACAATTCTAAGATTCCTACAAGAATTAATTTCTCATCTTAAGAAATAAAAACAAGAAGAAAAATAACTAATTACAAAATTAAAAAGAAAATAAAAATCTAAACTATGAATAAGAAATAAATCTAACTACAAAGAATTGCAAGAAAATAAATCTACTCTATAAATTAAAGTGCAAAAAAAAAATAAAAAGATAAGAAAATAAATCTATACTACAAGCATGAATGTAAATCTAACTAATAAGCAATAATAAGGAAATTACTAAAAAGAAATAAAAGAGAAAAATAAAAGAAATGCAAACCTTCAAATTGCTCTTCATCTCCATCCTTATCATTCAACAAAGAGGAGAAAAGAAAATTTTAAAGTGGAGAAAAATTATTATTATTAATTATAACAAAATTTATAATTTTTGGAAGGCCTTCCCAATTAAGAGTAGCCCTCCTCTCCAAATAGAGTTACAAAATTTTTCACACCTCTAACCCCTCACTTTCTACCCCTATTTATAGTAAACATCAGTGAATGAGAGCCATTGGATCAAACTTGAGCCCCAAGATAAGCAAAATCAGCCATTGACTAGCGCTACAGTAAACTGGCATCGATGCTGGTATCGATGCCAGCATCGATGCCCACATCGATGCCGACATCGATACCCAATATATCCAAATTCTGATTTCACGGATAGCTTCGTCTCGTCGAGATAGGTGATTTTCATATATTATATGTTAAATTCCGCCTTCCGGATTAGGAGATATCGTCGTTTCTTTGTGAGCAACCATTTTGAATATGATTTCTTTTCATATTGGATTTTTTGATTTTCTCCGGCTTCTACAGGCTACTCGGCTTGATTCTGGGCATTTTGGATAATTTGGAAATTGATTTTCCAATGGGCTCTTTTGGGCTTCGGCATTTTTTACTTCATTTGGGCTTCAACACTTCATTGAATATTGAAAGAAATTGTTTGCTTTCATGGGCTTTATTTCTTCAATAAATCAAGGGCTTTTTGTTGAGAGATGAGAGTTTTGAGATTTATTCTTCATTGACCTGTAATTAAAGATAAAAATAATTATTAATAGTATATTTATTCATATAAAATAGATAATGAGGGTATAAAACTGTAATAAAATGTGATTATCAATATATATATATATATATATATGTATATGTATATGTATATGTATATGTATATATATATATATATAT
>NC_033799.1:63730673-63731159 GCF_001876935.1 Asparagus officinalis | reverse complement strand
TATATATATATATATATATATATATATATATATTTATATATATAGGGAAAAGTGAATCTAAGGTGACACCCTAGACTCCCACCTAAGGATGCGGCCTAGAATCATATTATTTCCTAAATTTTTTTACGATCCACTCCGTTAAACTTGATTTACACGTTCTTAAACCCAAACACACCAATTTTGGGGTGAATCCGTTATATTTTGACCCTTTATCCACTCGCTGTAATTTTAACGGTTTCGAATGAATAGAACTTTTTGCACGGCTCAACGAATTGTCAAAACACAACGGGTTCACCCCAAAATTGGTGTGTATGGGTTTAAGAACGTGTAGATCAAGTTCAACGGAGTGGATCGTAAAAAAAATTAGGAAATGATGTGATTCTAGGCCGCGTCCTTAGGTGAGAACCTATGGTGTCACCTTAGATTCACTTTTCCCATATATACATATATATATATATATATATATACATATATATATGTATATAC
>NC_033799.1:63713560-63729673 GCF_001876935.1 Asparagus officinalis | reverse complement strand
GGCTCGGCCTTGGCCGAGCCACCTTGAGGTGGCTCGGCCACCGAGCCACCTCAAGGTGGCTCGGCTAAGGCCGAGCCGCCTTGAGGTGGCTCGGCTTTGGCCGAGCCCCCGCGGGCGGTGTTTTCCGACTTTTTCGAGTCGTTTTCCGTTGTTTCCGGTTCTGTCCGTGATTCGGTTGATTGAGACTCTGATTGGTTGATCTGATTTGGCAGTAAGTTGGATTCCTGATTTGGCAGTAAATCCGCTTCTGAGTTCGAGTCCGAAATTGATCTTGATTCGATCGTGATTCGTCCGAGTTTCCCCTTGGTTGGATGGCTCGTTGATTCCTCAACTCATTAGCTTGATTCTGCACGCGGGTGGATGCATTCCGTCGCTTCTGTGCGATTCGTCGATCTCGTCGCCTCGTTGGTTCGTCGGTTTGTGCCGAGCTATGCTAGGGGACCTATAAGCAATTTTATATGCCTACAGATACCCCCTCCAAAGTATTTCAGTCTCGTTCTTTTATAGAAGAGTCTGGGATACTTTGGATATGATTGTCCCTACCTTCAGTCGGTATAACGGGACCTCGGAATGGCTTCTGTTCTTGACTCCTTCAATTCTCCAGGCTTTTCGGTGCTTTGTCGAAAGTCTGTAAGAGTTCCGGTGCTGCATTTATTGTCTGACCGTTTGTCGGAATTTTCTGAACTTGAAGTCGATTCCTTTGAGCTGACCATTGATTGTGGCGTCGAGTCTTTATGCACAACGCGTTGTCCGGCGTAGTGTGGTTGAGTTATCCTTAAGAATATTTATAAACAATATTCTCCAGGAACTTCTCAAACCAAAAATAGGGAATAGTTTATACTCATATACCTTATTGGAGTATTAAGAAGCAGTTTATACTCGTATACTTTTCGGAGTGTTTTTGTGCCTAAATGAGCTGAACCGGCTTAAAATGAGCCAAAAAAGGCAGTAAATCGGCTCAAAAAATCCTCCAACTCCTCCGAACAAATGGGAGAGGGGTGAGTGAATGATGGACTGAACCGTCGCTCGATTTGAAGTCGTTTCGATGCTCGGTTCGGCTTCAATTTGGATTTTGGTTCGAACTGGGTCCGGTCCGGTTCGGTTCGGTTTGGTTCAACCCGGTCCACCTTATATAAAGGGGGTCTTTTTCTTTTCTTTTTTCTTTACCCTAGGGCCGGCCCCCCCCTTTTTGCCTCCTTTTTGAATTTCTCTTCCCTCGAGCCTCCGTTCTCCCTCAAAACTCGATCTTCGTCTTAGATTCATCCTTCCTTTTGATCCTTGACTGAGAAATCCCTCGAAACTTCCATATTTAGACTTTCCTTCGAGCCCCTCGAGCGCGTGGTTCGAGCACTTCCAAGATCTAATTTTTGTCGGATCCTCGAGCTTCCCCTCAGGTATATCTCCATAATCTTGATCTATTTCATGTTTGATCTAGTGTATGGAATAGCGGGATCGCATATAAGGGTTGAGGGAGTGATTTGATGCCTCAAGCTCGCCTTTTTAGGGGATAAAAAAGTGATTTTTATTTCTAGATCTGACCTCTTGAATTCTTTTTCTGTAGGCCATTATGTCGCGAGTATCGAGAGGTCGTTTTCCTGCTGCATCGGTTGATGGCGCGCCTCCCTCATATGCTGGTGAGCAATTTTTTGACCTTTTTCGAAAATTTACAAATTAGTCCTCTTTTTTCTGGATATTTGCAAATTAGTCCATTTTACCCCCCGTTGTTCTCCTTGGTGAGGCAACCGGGAAAGGCCTTGGTTCTCCTTGGTGAGGATCGACGCTTTATGGAAATTTTGCAAATTAACCCTCTTCTTCTGAGAATTTTGCAATTTAGTCCTTTTACCCTATTTTGCTCTCCTTGGTGAGGCGATCGGGAAAAGCCTTGATTCTCCTTGGTGAGGATCGACGCTTTAAAGATGGGTTTTGCTTGGTCAAAACCACATCTCATAATAAAGGGGGCGTTTTGACGCTGCATTGTGCTTTATAAGGCAGGGATATATTGTCGATATACCCTATCTTATAAATGCGCAATGTGGCCAAATCGTCTCGCCCTTTATAAGGCAATGACTCTATCTTACCAATTTGTAAGATGAATTCAATTTCCTTTTATATCTGAAATTAACAAACACTTAACTGCTTGTTTTCAGTGGAATATCCTTCCGGAGCTTTTTCATCGCATGCGGTGAATGGACGTCGTGATGAGTATTATTCCACATCTGATGACTTTTCGCCCATTCCGTTCACCTCCCAGTTTGCTCCGGGCACGTCGTTGGAAGTTGTCCAAGTGGTGAGGGAAGGTGGCCATCAAGCTCTTCGCCAGCTGATCACAGATGCGCCTCTCGTGCAGGATGCCAGTTCCGTTCAGTCTCTTAGGAAGACTGACTTCTTGTTTGGAGACTCTACCAGGGATCCCGATGCAGTATTTATTGAGGCTGAGCAGTGGCTTTACCAGACTGGCAGTCGTTATATGTATTTGCCGAAGATTCCTCGACACCGTTCTTTGACTGAGCTCAGGCGCCAAGCTGTGAAGCGGGAGATGTCGTGGAGTTTGACAAAGGAACATGAGAGCGTTCACTGCGGCTATATTACTCATCAGGCAGTTCCTGGTTCGAGTCGAGATCACATTGTTGGACTACATCCTGGAGTACTGGGGCTAGATACTCCGCCTCGCAATGAGTTCCTCACCACTGCTTCTACTTTGAGGAATCGCCTCGCTATCTTAGGACGGGAGATGCCTGCACCGCGCCACAGATTCTATGGTTGGGTCCATTCTTTGGACAGGTTTTGGTGGGCTCGTATGACGAAGTATGTCTTGAGCCGATGGAGCGAGGAGTTACATGCTTGCGGTCTTTATGCAGCCATTCGGGCCACTATGCATGGCTTGCCTACAAGCGCGAAGCATTTCTTTGCCCTATGCGAGCTTTACAATCCAGATTCCAACACTTTTCTGACCAGGCACGGAGAGTTGGGCTTGGCTCTACATGAGATGCACAAGATTTCTGGTTTGCCCATGGGACAGATGTTATACCAGGAGTACTTTCCCTCCAACCATGAGTTGAGTCAGCTGAAGGATCGCATGCCCGACCGCTACGAGACCTTATGGGACCTCACTTGTCATTATCACATTGCTTTGGCGCAGTCTAAGCCCCTAGCGAAGAGGACCAAAGCAAATGTGAGCCTGAAGCAGTTCGCATCATACTTGTTCAGGAATCTGGAGAGCCATTCTGGCCAATCTATTTGTGAACTGGCACCGCTGACTCCTTCAGAGGTTAATGAGCTGCTGAATAAGACTAACGCCCAATCCTATACCATTAGCAGTTCCGAGAGCGGCTTTCCTGCAGGGACTAAATTCAGATCGTTCTTATATCATGCGACCACACCGATTCGTCCGATGACTCTCCTTGCCGGTTATCTCGCCATCTGGTTGAAGAAATGTGTGGTCCCGTATCAGTCTGGTGACGCTCTGCCACTGGAAGTGCTCTATCCTGCAGTTCAGCTTGCCTACAAGAAGGAACTTTCGCTTCTTCCGGTGATGGTTGCTAACATTCATCGAGGGCTTCGGCAGATTTCTGGTGCTTTTACACGGAGAGATGATGATAAACCGACTCAGATTCCTACCATTAAGGTAGAGCTCCCGTATATTTATTTGATGGCTTGGTTCGTTCTTCATCGTTCCGATGTGATGTCAATACCGAATGCCATAGATCAGTCTGTCCCCTTTCTACAGTTGCTTGAGAATGGTGAGTGGGAGGGCCGAGGATTCCCCGATATCAGGCGTCAGCTACAAGTCCACAAGTGCTGGGCATTCTCCACTTGCTTTCCACAGTTCTCCAGCCGGTACGGCGAGTGTTTGATTGATGAGGAGAAGCCGAGGGAGTATAGGACTTATCTGGATATGGGCTGCTTTAATTGGCTAGTGAACATTAGGCCGGGTTACCTGACTTTCCGGGTGGGGAATCAGTGCTTCATAGAGCCGTATCTACCTTGCCGATTCGCCCGCCAGTTCGGTTATGACCAGCTTTATGTTGGGAACCCGCGCCAGCAGCTTCGGGCTCATGGAGGTCTGGTGGACGGTCTTCGTGCATGGTTGTGGACCGTGACTGGTTGCACTGGAGCTAGGTTCAGTCTCCCAGGTACTGAGCGACAGTTGAACCTCACTTTCCTGAGCTGCAAGTGGTTGCTAGCAGCTAATAAGACTGTCCGTGTGAAGCCTATCGAAGAGTTGGTGGCCGAAGAAGCCTCTCAGCTTGATTCTCGTGTTATCCAGGACGGTGCTCGATCACAGAGGGCTCAGGGCAAGACCCGCCGACTTGATGCAGAAGGTCACAGGGCCTTTAGTTCTGCTGGAGAGGCCTCAGGCGGAGACCCTGAAGACTACGAGGCAGATTTGGAGCAAGGTTAGTCACCTATTTTTTCTTTTTCTCTGCATTTCCAAGTTGCTATTCCTGACCACTATTTGATATTTCAGGGACAGCGACCAATAGTGACGACGAATTCCGTCCTTTTACCCGGGCAAGACCTTCGATTGCTGTCCGTGCTGATAGGCGGAAAAGATTAGCCCACAAGCCGCATGCAAATTCACGAGCATCTGAGATGGACTTGGCTGATGAGGATCCTGTTAGTGACGGAGGTAACGTCTATTCTATAGATCATTTTCTTGATCGTTTAGAACTTCTGGCTCATGCTTTCCCATCCTATGCAGGATATCGTGAGGAAGGCGAGATGAGTCCCGATGATTGTGCATCTCCTGGTGAGCCTGACTCACCGCACCAGGTAGAAAAGCCTGCAGAGACCGCCCATGTTGGGGAGTCTGTCAATGAAGGACCCAGTTCGGTGATTCCAGGTACATCTTCAAGAGGTAACTTGTCTCTATTGGCCATAGTTTCCTTCCTCTTCCCTTATATCTTTTTATGTCAGATTTTTCGATTGATGACTTCGATGGGGAGGGCCTGCCTATGGACACTTCTATGTTCAGCTTCATGTATGACTCTCCTCAGATCGATGGCCAGCCGCCTCAGGATATGTTTCCTGAGTCTGTACTCCCTCAGACTCCCGGGAACGGTTATTTTGAAGGTGCGTGCCTCTTCTCAAGCTAACTATAGGACTAGCCAATTCCTTGACTAATGCAACTATAATATGATGTTTCTGTTTTGTGCCTAACAGGGGCTTTTGTTGAGGCTGACCCTGTTGAGCCGGCTGTACGACCAACTCCACCAGTCGATGCAGCTACAGTCCTTACATCTCCACCACCCCCAGTGACTCGAGGGGGAGGAGGTATAATTTAATTAACTGAGCAAAGCCATTCATTTCCTTATTGAGGCTTTTGACGAATTTCTCTTCTTTGTGTAGGGCTTCCTTCTCAGCTTCATGTCCTCGTTAAGGAGTTGTTATCGGGGAATGACCCTGAGAAGATCATCATCAGCGTAGAAGTCCGCTCTTATTTCTCCTCCCTGACTGCTATAATTGGCAAACTCCTCCACGACGGACTTTCTCTTCGCCAATTTAAGCCCTACCTCGATTCCAAGATAAATTTGATTAGGGACATAGGATGTCCGGATCTGGCGACGGCTATGGTTGATGACCTTGATCGCTTAGAGCGTGAGCTTCAGATGTTTCATGAGCTCCGGGATACAGGTGCCTCTTCATTCGTTGCTGCCGAGTTGGATGCTCGCTTACAGACATGGCGCAGTACTCGGATGGTTGCCGAGCTCGAGATTCAGGTGCAGCGGGGCCGCATAGATCGAGTTGAGGCTGATCTTGCCACTAGATCATCTTCCCTTGAGGAGCTTGATTCTCAGATAGATCAGCTCCGACGAGAACTCCGTGAGAAGGAAGACACAAAGATGCAGAATCAGCAAGCAAATGCTGCTTTATCTGATGAGCTGAAGTCCTTGAAGCAGACACTGGCTGAGACAGAGGAGGTTGCTGTGAGGACTTTAGCCGCGAACGAAGAGTCTGTCAGAGCTGAGTTGCAGGAGGAGCTTAGACGCTCTTATGACGAGAAGTTATCTGAATTCAGTCAGCAGATTCTTAGCCATGGGCTTGATGTATGATTTTATTTGCTGAAAACCTTGACATTTGATTCTCTTTAGTGGACCTGATTTTTGTCTTTATCTTTATTATGATTCCTCATTCCGTTTGAAATGATTGACCATAATACTCATAGGATTTTTGGCAAACCCCCAGCCTTCAACGGGTTTGATTAGCCTTTACCGACTACCGTTTGAGTCGGGCTAGCATGCGGATTGTCGGAATCCGTTCCGCATGTAACGTTGTGCTAAGGGAATGAACTCCCTTAGACTTCGTGCTATGATGTCGAATACATAGACTTCGCCATTGTTACGGGAATAGGCTACCCGGCGACACGTGTTAGGTGTTGACTTTAGGATTTTTGGCTAACCCCCAGCCTTCAACGGGTTTGATTAGCCTTTACCGACTACCGTTTGAGTCGGGCTAGCATGCGGATTGTCGGAATCCGTTCCGCATGTAACGTTGTGCTAAGGGAATGAACTCCCTTAGACTTCGTGCTATGATGTCGAATACATAGACTTCGCCATTGTTACGGGAATAGGCTACCCGGCGACACGTGTTAGGTGTTGACTTTAGGATTTTTGGCTAACCCCCAGCCTTCAACGGGTTTGATTAGCCTTTACCGACTACCGTTTGAGTCGGGCTAGCATGCGGATTGTCTAACTCCGTTCGCATGTAACGTTGTGCTAAGAGAATGAATTCTCTTAGACTTCGTGCTATGATGTCGAATACATAGACTTCGCCATTGTTACGGGAATAGGCTACCCGGCAACACGTGTTAGGTGTTGACTTTATCCCTACTTAGGTTTCGGGATAAAATACCCCAGACTGGTCTTCTGGTGTCTTTTTCTACGGCGAAAGACTAAACCGGCGACGCGTGTTAGGCGTCGGCATATCCTTTCTTAGGATTCAGGATGACATTCCCCATGCGTGTAAGGCATGGATTTTGGTGTTATTAATAACGACCTGCCACAATGTTGAATATGTGGACGGGTGTTCTTTTTAACGGTTAAGAACTAACCGGCAGCGCGGGTTAAGCGCAGACTTATCCTTGCTTAGGTTTCAGGATAAAATACCCCAGAATCAGACTCTGGTGTCTTTTTGTGCGGAAAAAGACTAAACCGGCAGCGCGTGTTAGGCGCAGACTTATCCCTGCTTAGGATTCGGGATAAACTTCCTAGGATGAATCCTAAATTGACAAATTTTGGAAAGAGCGGTGCGGGAAAGGAAGAATTTTATATTCTATTTCCCGGTCTTCTTTTAGGGTGAAGGCGAACCCAACAGACAAGGAAGGAAGAATTTTATATTCTATTCCCTGATTCTGGAAAGGAAGAATTTTATATTCTATTTCCAGCGAAGAAGAAACTAGAAGTGGGGTGTCCACTCCGAGAATCTGGAAAATTTAGATAAACTTGCCTTTTATAGGATGGGTTATCTAAACTGAAAATTGGTTCTTCGTTTATCGAAGTGGTATTTCAACTTTGGCTATAACCATGGGAAGGCTTGACCAAAGAGAAAGAGAAGGGAGTTCTTTCGTTTATCGAAAGGGGACTCCGAAATAAAAATGGACCTCTTGTCTATGGAAAGAGTCAAGAGGGCCAGATGGATACTTTTGGTGGACTCACTGTCAATTGAAACTGATCAGTGAGGGATTTTGGTGGTGACAATGATTTTGGGTTATCCTCTAGAATATTAAGTGTAATATTCTACAAGGAAGGGATTTTGGTGGTGACAATGATTTTGGGTTATCCTCTAGAATATTAAGTGTAATATTCTTCGAGGAACTTCCCGGTAAATGAGTTATCCTGAATGTACTAGGGATAGTACTTTTTCAGGAACTTCCCATTTATTGGCATTAATTGCCTGGCGCCCTCTTGAGTAATCAGGCGATATGCGCCGTTTGAATAGACTGTGTCTATTACAAACGGTCCTTCCCATTTGGGTTCGAATTTACCTTTCTTCTTGGAGGTGAGAATTATTGGTCGGCGAGCAGCGAGGACCAGATCTCCTTCCTTGAAGCTTCTCTGTCGGACTCTTTTGTTAAAAGCCCTAGACATCCTCTGTTGCGAGGGCAATCCGAAGGGATGGAATCTGAATTTCCAGCGGTAGCACAGCTTCACATCCGTATACCAGCGAATACGGGGTAGCTCCCGTAGGCGTGCGTATGGTGGTGCGATAAGCCCAGAGTGCTTCACCGAGTTTATCGTCCCAGTCTCGTTTATTGGTCTTCACGAGCTTTGACAAGATCTTGATGATCGTCTTGTTAAATGCCTCCGCTAGTCCATTCGCGGCGGGATAATAAGGTGTTGATGAAACGTCTTCAATTTTGAACTTGTCACAAAATCTGATGAAGGCGTTGCTTATAAATTGCGGACCGTTGTCATGAATGATCCTTCTTGGCACGCCGTGTCTGTAGATGACATGATGCTTGATGAAAATAAGCTGTCGACGAAACATCTTCGATTTTGAACTTGTCACAGAACCTGATGAAGGCGTTGCTTATGAACTGTGGACCGTTGTCATGAATGATCCGTCTTGGCACGCCGTGTCGGTATATGATATGATGCTTGATGAAATTGATGACGTTGTTCGTCTTCACTTCTCTGAGCGGAATTGCTTCAGCCCACTTTGAAAAGTAGTCCGTGATTGCGAGAATGAATCGATCACCTTTGACTGAAGGGGGAAAAATAGGACCGACAATGTCCATACCCCATGTCTCGAACGGCCAAGATGTGGTTGACGTGTGTAAACGCTCTGGTGGTTGGTGCATATAATTTGCATGTATTTGACAAGCATGACACTCTCGGGGGTATTCGATTGCGTCACGAACCATTGTTGGCTAAAAATATCCCATTCTCCTGATGCGATCATACAGTTTGGGACTAGGCTGATGCGCACCACATTCTCCTTCGTGTGCTTCCTTAAGAACTTCTTCTGCTTCTTTGTTCGAAAGGCATCGGAGTAACAAACCATCGTACCCTCTACGGTATAATGTATGGGTCTCGGTATTATAGAAGAATCTTGGTGCTCTTCGGCGGATTGATTCTCTTTCTTTTACATCCTCTGGCAAAATACCATACTGGACGTAGTCAATGATGGGAAAACGCCAATCTCGGGACTCAGACCCAATTTGGGTTGAATTCACCTCCTTGGCGTTTACGTTTTCGTCATCTTCCTCTTCAATATCCCCATTGTATATAGGTACGCAGAGTTGATGCGTCCGTACTGTGACTAACAGCTCAGCTTCGGGAGGCTGCGCAAGTGAAACCGCTAGTGCTGCCAGTGCATCTGCATAAGCGTTCTGGAGACGAGGGATGTATTTAATAAAGAATTCTTCAAAAGATTCTGCCATTTTGATGGCCTCCTGGTGGTACGGGATCAGGTCTTGGTTCCTGACTTCATACTCTCCACGGACTTGGTTGACTATCAATTGAGAATCCCCAAAAGCTTCGAGATATTCGACCCCCAGCTCATTGGCGAAACTGAGTCCAATGAGTAGCGCGTTATACTCGGCTACGTTATTGGAGCACGGAGTAGTCAATGAATAAGCCGGAGGCATCACGTGCTTCCCCGGGGAAATTAAGACAACCCCAACCCCGGAGGAAACTGTAGAACCTCCCGGGGTTATTACCCTATTAACTGCCCTCGAAGCACCATCAAAATATAATTGCCATACTTGTTGGTGCGACGTAGTGTTAACCTCGTGGGTTTCATCCGGCAAGTCATCATATACTTCTGCCGTATCTGTGGTCGGGTTTGCCGCCAAAAGATCGCAAATCGCTTGTCCTTTGATCGACTTCTGTTGCTTGAAGTGCAAATCATATTGGGACAAGAGAAGGGCCCATTTCACTAACCGCTAATTCATAGAGGCCGGTTGCGTCATAAACACCCGCACTGGATTAACGTTGGAAATGACATAAATCGTCTGTCCAACCAAGTAATACCGCATCTTTTGCATTGCGAATACCAAAGCGAGGCATTCTTTTTCAATCATCGGATATCGAGACTCGGTGCTTATCAAGGTCCGACTTAGATATTAGACTCCCTATTCGTGACCATTATCATCGTCTTGTGCTAGTTGTTCGCGGGAAAAATCGTATCTTTCTTCATTGACATCATTGCACTCAAGTAATCGTTTATCGGTTACAAAGATCCGGTCTTTTTATAAGATCCGGTTACAACGAGATCAAAAAAGGAAATAAAAATTACAACTTTTCTCTTTTGTCGAACAAATCGCGAGCTCCTGTTTTGCGGTCACTCGCTTTGTGGGTTCTTCGCCTGCGCCGGGGTTTATCCGTGGACCACCGCGCGATCTAGATCTGGTCGGATCTACGCAGTACGACGGGTATTATTTCACGAAGGAAATAATAGTCGGGGGGGATTGGTTCACCAAGGAAACAATCGCCCAAATCTCGGGATCAAAGACCAAGCTTTGATCCGGAGTACACCTGCGTAGATCTGAGATCCGGTCCTCTCGAACTCTTGACTTATTTGACGTTGACGATCGCCGAGCACCAGATCTAGATGAGCAAGTCCTCAAAGTCCTAAAGCTTTAATCTTTTTTAGATCTGAGTCTTAAATTCAGCAGAGCTTCCCTCCAAAAATTCCAACCTTTGAACAAATGAACCAAGCCCCCTATTTATAGGCACTCTGAACTGTGCCCGGGCACAGATCTGGCCGGCCACCTATAGGTGGCTCGGCTCTGGGCCGGCCACCTATAGGTGGCTCGACCACCGAGCCACCTATGGGTGGCTCGGTTTTGGGGCCACCGAGCCACCTATAGGTGGCTCGGTTTTGGCCGAGCCCCTATAGGTATTTGGGTTCCGTCGTTTTCCGTCTTTCGGTTCTGTTCGTGATTTGGTTGTGTGGTTGATTTAGACTCTGATTCATTGACCTGATTTGGCAGTAAATCCGATTCCTGATTTGGCAATAAATCCGATTCCTGACTTTGGATATGATTGTCCCCTCCTTCGGGATATTTGGAGTGGCTTCTATTCTTGATTCCTTCAGTCCTTCAGGCTATTCGGTGCTTTGTCGAATGTCTGTAAGGTCTTCGGTGCTGCATTTATTGTCTGACCGTTGTCGGAATTTTGAATTTAAAGTCGATTCCTGATTTTATGATCTTTTAGCTCATGTTTGTTGGTTCAACATAGAACTGATCCTCGAATGTTGGCGTTGAGTCTTTATTTGCGACGCGTTGTCCGGCGTAGTATTGTTGAGTTATCCTTAAGAATATTTAGAAAAATATTCTCCAGAAACTTCTCAACCAAAAATAGGGAACAGTTTATACTCATATACCTTATTGGAGTTATTTCTGTGCCTGAATGAATGAGCCAAAAAAGGCAGTAATTAGGCTCAAAAATCTTCTGATCCTTCCGAATATGTGGGAGAGGCAAGAATAAACCAAGGACTGAACCCTCAGTCGATTTGAAGTTGTTTCGATGCTCGATTCAGCTTCAATTTGAATTCTGGTTCAAACCAGGTCTGGTCCGGTTCAACTTGGTCTGGTCCGGTTCAACTAGGCTTGGTTCAACATTATAAAAAGGAGTCTTTTTCTCCTCATTAGGGCCGACCCCCCCTCTCTCCCCTATTTTTGGATTTCTCTTCCCTCGTGCATCCGTTCTTCCTCAAATCTTCATATTTGTCTTAGATTCGTCCTTCCTTTTGATCTTTGACTGAGAAATCCCTCAAAATTTCCATATTTAGAATTTCTCTCAGGCCCCTCGAGCGCGTGGTTCGAGCCTCTTTCAAGATTTGATTTTTGTCGGATCTTCGAGCTTTCCCTCAGGTAAATCTTCCACAATTTTAGCATATTTCATGCTTAATTAAATTTCTGAACTTGCGAGGTCGCATGTGAGGGATAGGATTAGGATTTGGCGCCTCGAGCTCATCTTTCAGAGGGGTAGAATAAAAAGGGGATTTTTTTTCTAATCCCTTAATTTATTTTGCAGGTCACCATGTCTCGTACTGTGAGTGGTCAATCCTCTACTGCGTCGGCTGATGGCGCGCCTCCCTCTTACACCATGTCTCGCCAGATTGTTCGTGGGGAAAATCGTGTTCTTCATTGATGTCATTGTTTTCTCAAGTAATTACTTTTTTTTATTACAAAAGATCCGGTCTTTTTATAAGATCCGATTACAACGAAATCAAAGAAAAAGAAATAAAAATTACAACTTTCCTTTCGAACAAATCACGAGCTCCTGTTTTGCAGTCACTCGCTTTTGTGGGTTTTTTGCCAACGCCGGGGTTAATCCGTGGACCACCGCGCGATCTAGATCTGATCGGATCTACACGATTTGACGGGTGTTATCTCACTAAGGAATTAACAGCCGAGGGGTACTATTTCACCAAGGAAATAATAGCCTTTAGTTCTCGGGATCAAAGGCCAAGCTTTGATCCGGAGTATTACTTCGTGTAGATCTCAGATCTGATCTCTCTCTCTCGAACTCTTGCCTTTTGTGACGTGGATGCTCGCCAAGAACTAGATCTGAATGTCCAAGTCTTCAAGTCTCTAAAACTTCAAGCTCAGTTCTCAATTCGGCAGAGTTTCGGCTCCAAAAGTTCCAACCCTTGAAAATGAACCAAGGGGGGCCTATTTATAGGCTACCCTCACTGTGCCCGGGCACAGATCTGGCCGGCCACCCATAGGTGGCTCGGCCACCTAGCCACCTATAGGTGGCTCGGCCATCGAGCCACCTAGAGGTGGCTCGGTTTCGGCCGAGCCCCCCCTTAGGCGTTGTTTTCCATCGTTTTCTGTTTTCGGTTCTGTCCGTGATTCGGTTCTGTGGTTGATTTATCCGAACTTGACTCGTTGACATGATTTGGCAGTAAATTCAGATCCTGATTAGGCAGTAAATCAGCTTCTGAGTTCGAGTCCGAAACTGATCTTGATTCGATCGTGATTCGTCCGAGTCCGCTCTTGGTTGGATGACTCGTTGATTCCTCAACCCGTTAGTTTGATTCCGCACGCGAGTGGATTTATTCCGTTGTTTGATTGCGGTTTGTCAGCTTCGTATCCTCGTTAATCCGCTTCGTTGCGTGTCACTTGGCTTTGGCGTTGTGGACTGACACTCGTGTTTGGATACGTCGCCCGATGGTTCGTCGGTTTGTGCCGAGCTGTGCTAAGGGTCCTATAAGCAATTTTATATGCCTATAGTTACGCGTTGACCGATGTTAACCTAGGGTTTCGAATCGCCCGGAGTTGATTTTTTCATCGTAATATGTTGACCGGCGTTGACCGGCGTTAACCTAGGGTTTCGGATCACCCAACGTTGACTTTTATCGCAACGCATTAATTGGCGTTGACCTAGGGTTACGCGTTGACCGGCATTGTCCTAGGGTTTCGGATCGCCCGACGTTAACTTTTATCGTAACGCGTTAATTAGCGTTGACCTAGGGTTACGCGTTGACCGACGTTAACCTAGGGTTTCGAATCGCCCGGCGTTGACTATTTCATCCCAATTCGTTGATTGGTGTTGACCTAGGGTTACGCGTTGACTGGCGTTAACCTAGGGTTTCGAATCGCCCGGTGTTGACTTCTTCATTACAACGTGTTGACTGGCGTTAACCTAGGGTTTCGAATCGCCCGGTGTTGACTTCTTCATTACAACGTGTTGACTGGCGTTAACCTAGGGTTTCGAATCGCCCGGTGTTGACTTCTTCATTACAACGTGTTGACTGGCGTTAACCTAGGATTACGTATTGACCAGCGTTAACCTAGGGTTTCGAATCGCCTAGTGTTGACTTTTTAATCGCAACGCGTTGACTTGTGTTGACCAAGGGTTACGCGTTGACTGGCGTTAACCTAGGGTTTCGAATCACCCGGCGTTGACTTTTTCATCGCAACGCGTTGATTGGCGTTGACCTAGGGTTACACGTTGATCGGTGTTAACCTATGGTTTTGAATCGCCCGGTGTTGACTTTTTCATCACAACGCGTTGATTGGCGTTGACCTAGGGTTATGCGTTGACCGGCGTTAACCTAGGGTTTTGAATCGCCCGGCATTGACTTTTCATCACAACGTATTGACTGGCATTGACCTAGGGTTACGTGTTGACCAGCGTTAGCCTAGGGTTTCGAATCGCCCGACGTTGACTTTCTATTACAACGCGTTGATTGGCGTTGACCTAGAGGTTACGCATTGACCAGCGTTAACCTAGGGTTTCGAATCGCCCGGCGTTGATTGGTGAGATTTTCATCCGAATGACCAACCACCGGCGATATAGGTGATATAGGATCATAAAAAAACAACCGGGGGCTCGACCTGGGCCAAGACCCCAAGGGGTGTCTTGGCCTTGGCCGAGACACCCAAGGGTGTCTCGGCCCAAAGGCCGAGACACATCCCCCATATGCATTTTTTTTTGTCTTGTGATTGTACTATTTCCCCCTCTTTTCAAATTTTCAAAATAGAGTTCTCTTCCTCATACTTCTTCTTCCTCCTCCAATCCAAAACTCCATTGTTTCCTCTTCTCCAATGATTCTAAACCCATTAGAACTCTTGTCTTTAAAACCCCTCAACCCCCTCCTATAATTTCAGATTTTATATCCTTATTATTTGGCCAAAAATTATCCCCTCTCAAAGCTAGGGTTCATCACATCTTCAAGCTCAAGACTTGATCTTTTGAAGTTGAGTTTTCAACCTCTTGGTTTGGGTATGCTCCTCTTCAACTCTCTCCTTTTTTTTTGAGAAAGATTGAAACTTTATGCTTGTAGTGTGGGTATGCCATGAATTTATATGTAGAGGTTTTAGATTTTTACCCTCATGAAGTGGGTTTTGTAAAAAAAAATGGATTCTTGATGATGGGTTTTGAAAGTGGCCGAATTTTGAGGGGTTTATATTTAAAATACGGCTGAAATTTTGAGGGGTTTTTATACAAAAGTGGACTGAAATTTTAAGGTTTGGGTTGTGTACCCATTTGGCCAAAACATGGAGGGGTGTTTTATGCAAAAAGATCATCAATTATTGAGGGGTTTATTGGCAAAGATAGGGCCGAAATCTCTTGGGGGCTTATTTGCAAAAGTTAGTCAAAATTTTGAGGGGGTGTTTTGTAGGCATATAAATGTTCCGTGCGCGGGCACAGTAAAGGGTGCCTATAAATAGGCCACTTGGTTCATTTGTTCAAAGGTTGGAAATTTTGGAGGCAAAGCTCTGTCGGATTCAAGACTCGAAACTTAAAAAAGATTGGAGCTTTGGGACTTCGGGGACTCACTCTTCCAGATCTGGTGCTCAGTGATCGTCAACGCCAAAAAAGGCAGGTGTTCGAGAGGACCAGATCTCAGATCTACGCAGACGTACTCCGGATCTAAGCTTGGTCTTAGATCCCGAGACTTGGACGATTGTTTCCTTGGTGAATCAATCCTCCCCGGCTATTATTTCCTTTGTGGAATAATACCCGTCGTACTGCTTAGATCTGATCGGATCTAGATCTCGCGGTGGTCCACGGATAAACCCCGGCGCAGGCAAAGAACCCACACAAAGCAAGAGACCGCAAAACAGGATCTTGCGATTCGTTCGACAAATAAGAAGAAAGTTGTAATTTTCTTTATTTCTTGTGTTATTTGATTTTCGTTGTAACCGGATCTAAAAAAAGACCGGATCTTTGTAATCGATAAACTATTACAAGAATTTGCAATGGAATCAATGATGAAGAAAACAACGATTTTCCACGCGAACAGCCGTTGTACAGTAAAATTGCTTATAGGTCCCTTAGCACAGCTCGGCACAAACCGACGAACCAACGAGGCGACGAGATCGACGAATTGCACACAAGCCACGGAATACATCCATTCGCGCTTGGAATCAAGCCAAGTGTTGAAGAGTCAACGAGTCATTCAACCAAGGGCAGACTCGGACGAATCACGATCGAATCAAGATCAGTTTCGGACTCGAACTCAGAAGTGGATTTACTACCAAATCAGGAATCGGATCTACTGCCAAATCAGATCAACGAATCAGAGTCTGAGTCAACCGAATCACGGACAGAACCGAGAAACGGATACAGCGCAAAACGACGGAGAACAGCAAACCCAGAGGGGCTCGGCCAAAACTGAGCCGCCTCAAGGTGACTCGGCCAAAGCCGAGCA
>NC_033799.1:63689288-63712560 GCF_001876935.1 Asparagus officinalis | reverse complement strand
GCCTTTGATCCTGAGAAGAGTCTCGATTTCGCTTGGTCGATTTCGATAACTTGGGCTATTATTTCCTTGCTGAAATAATCTCCACGGCCGTTATTTCCTTCGTGGAATAACACCCGCTATACCATGTAGATCCGACCGGATCAAGATCGTGCGGTGGTCTACGGATTAACCCCGGCGCAGGCAAAGAACCCACAAAAACGAGTGACCGCAAAACAGGAGCTCGTGATTCGTTCGACAAACAAGGAAGATTGTAACTTTTTCTTTTTCTTTTGATCTCGGTGTAACCGGATCTTATAAAAAGACCGGATCTTTATAACCGATAAACTGTTAACAAAGTAATCAATGACTTCAATGAAGAAAACAATTTTTCCCACGAACAATCTGGCGACCACAGTGGGAGCCACCGATCTCGCTGCCGAGATCGATGCGTCGTAGCCGCGGATCTCAATCCCGGTCAAAGAGGAGGTCGAGTACGAATTCGACCAACAGAAGTTCGAGGAGTATCTGTCATTCTCGTCCGGATCGACCCCCCCTCGCAAGTCCAAGAAGTTCTCCTCCAGGAGAAAGGTACGTTGGTACGAAGAAGTTGAAGCTACCAACGACGATCTCACCCCGATTGACGCTAAAGTTGCATCGGGTGAGGCTCCACCAACCTCCAACCAGATCAAGCTGGTTCCTACTAATTCCTCCGTCACCAAAGGAGCGGTGACTCTCTCAAAGAGAGCCCGCCAAAGGCGACGCCAACGCTTGGCCAAAGAATTCGCCAAATCGATGGAGTCCACCGACGGAATCCGCTACAACGCGGATCTGAAGAACAGGAGAGGCAAACAGCCTCAACGACCGATGAATGGCGACTCCTCCAAGCCACCAACGAACGAATGGGTCTGTCTCAAACGGAACCGTTCAACACTGGAGGAGCGCATTTGCAAGCGCCGCGCAATGTCAGCGCAGGCACGGGCTCAAGTCCAAGAGGCCCGTAAAAGGCTACAGAAGGAAGTGGCCAAGAAGTCGCCACCAACCCGTCAAGTTTGGAGGCCAAAGTCTGAAGCGGCGATTCCAACTAAGGCACAATCAGTGCAGCCTTCGAAGCAGGTTTAACCTCTGGCGAGCCGACCAAAGTCGCCGGTAATTCCAATAGCTTCTCCGGGAGATCCCGTGGAATCATCCCGAAGGAGAAAGTCAGTCTTGGAGCACCTCGGTCCAATTCCCAACGAGAGAGGCAAAGCTCTAGTCCAAGAATGTTTGGGCTCGATGAAGAAGCCCCGAACGACTCAACACGCTGGGGGTCGCCGTCACCTCCAACATGACAAGGAGTTCAAGCCAGCTGCGCGCACTAATTTGCGCATCGAAGTCCAAGAGCACGCTGAGAATTCACGCCCAAAAAGGCATGTCTCGAGACGCGTGACTCTTGAGAGCCCAAAGAAGGTAGTTCGCCCTTAGAGGGAAACGTTGTCGTCGGATGACGATGACGTTATACCTGAGAAATCGTGCCGACACGCGATAGGTTACTCCGACATTCAAACCGACGAGTTGTACTATCGTGATGGGAGCATGAGGAAAATCAGGAAGAGGAGTCCCCAAGGACTAGAAACTCAATGCCCCTGTTCCAAACTCATTCGGGTAGTATTGTCTGAGTGCAACTGCATCAAGGCGGTCCCTGAAAGAGTTTCAGTTTTCGAAAGGCTCAGTGCCGAAACGCCAAAACCAAGGCCTAGGTGTTTCCGATGAAGAAGAAGAGTAGTCGAAGATGGAGAATTTCCGAGGGTCACCACGAATATGACCAGCAAAGGGACGTCGACACAGGAGAATCCCGAGTCAATTCCGGAAGTACCCCGGCGTGTAACCCGTCTACAGTCCGGAGCCATCAGACGAGGAACTTATGGTAGGATTCGGACAAGACTTCCTTCAGAAGATGAAGAATCTGATGCTTGCTCTGCGGTCGCATCGGATAATACAGTATCCAGCGAGGGACAACCCCGCGAGTCTCTCGAGAGCAAAATCAATACGTTGATTTCCGCTCAAGAGATGAAGAAGACGGGCATTCCTTGTCCGTACCCACGAGAATGGGAATCAATCCCCTATCCGGCGAAGTTCAGTCTAATTAACTTCACGCCGTTTGATGGGAAGAGTTCACCCACGCAGCATTTGATTTACTTCAAATCGCACCTGGGTGTTATCTCTGGTAATGAGCCTCTGATGGTACGGTCCTTCGTTGGCACTCTTTGTGGAGCCGCCTTCGATTGGTATCGCCGCCTCAAGCCAGGAAGCGTGAGTAGCTGGGACGACATGGAAACTAAGTTCCTCGCTAATTTCTTCGACGACGACACCGAGATATCCATCGGAACATTGCTCGACGAGAAACAAAAGGACGGGGAATTGGTTGACACCTTCGTAAAAAGGTTCTGGAACGAGGCGATGAACTGTCGGGACCCGATCACTGAGGAGTTTATTCTCCAGACTTGCCACAACAACCTCGCATTGGACGTATTGGAGGCAATGAGAACGGCACCGTCTAACACTTGGAAAGACTTAAAGGTGCGCGGTGAACAAGCCGAACGCTTCCTCCGAAGGAAGAAGGCCGAGAGGAACCTACCGACGGCTAATCCTCTGAACTCAAACTTCACCTCTCGTGGTAAGGGCAAAGCACCTGCAGCTACTGGTGTTGCTAATCAAACGTCACAACAGCAATCCCAAAGACAGCAAAAGACTTCGGACCCGAGACTCAAAAAAGAGTATTCCTTCAAGGAAGAATACGTTCCAGCCATCTTCGAATCCCTCCTTGGAAGCAACAAGATCAATCTATCACCTATCGCAAATCAGGAGGAAGCTGACAATACTGCGGATCCGAAGTACTGTGCATACCACAGGAGGGTCCTTCATCCCACCAAGGATTGCTTCGCTCTCAAGAATAGCATCCAAACCTTGGTTGAAGCCGGCGTCATAACGCTGAGATAAGCCAAATGAGAACGGCAAGACTCCAAAGAATATACGAGTATAAACTGTTTCTCAATCCTCCAACAGGTGCATGAGGTTAAACTGCTCCTTTCTACACTTCGATAAGTATAAGAGTATAAACTGCTCCTTTCTAGACTCCGACAAGTATAAGAGTATAAACTGCTTCTCAATCCTCCGACCGGTATAAGAGGTTAAACTGCTCGCTGATACTCCAACATGGGCCCCCATCTCTCCTCAGCCCCCGCCGCCTTGTTCGCCACCGGTATAAGAGGTTAAACTGCTCCCTGATACTCCAACATGTATATGAGTCTAAACTGTTTCATTTCTTTCACGGGAAGTTCCTGGAGAATTTTTATATGTAATATTCTTAAGGATAACCCGGTCATGTAACTGAGTACAATGTCGGACCCAGTTCCACAAGGGAAGCTGGGGGTGGATTATTCATGTATCGGGAAGTTCCCGAAAGAATACCACGGGTGATATTCTTAGGGATAACCCAATCACTATAAAAGTGATAAGTAAAACATCCACATTTAAACTCTAAATGTCGGAATGTTTTCCATTATTGTTATCAAATTCATTAATTCTCATGAGTTATCTTGTTGAGACGAGATTCGGTCCTTTTGACGGATTAATCTTTCCTCACAAAAATCCCCCACTGATCAAGTCAATTGACGGTGGGTCCACTAAATTTTCTGTCCACCAATTCATGGCAATTTCCAAAGCTTGACGTGTTAAGTCCTGATTACTTAATGTCAAAACCTTTTATCGAGTGGCCAGTACAAACCAGTATTTCTACTGCTACTTGTATTCCACTCCCTTTGCTTTCAGGTCAAACCTATAGTTGGGGCCACAATCAAAATCCCCTCTCGATTCCTCCAATGAACGAGAGATCCACTTTCAAATCGAGTGATCAAACCTTCCTACAGTTAGGGTCATCTCAAACTCCTGCTTGGTCAAACCTTCCTACAGTTAGGACCAAAACCACAATTCATTCTTGATAAACGAGAAATTCATCTTTAGTTCGGTAATCAAACCTTCCAACAGTTAGGGTTATCTGAATCTTTTCGATTCTCGGAGTGGAGATCCCACTCTTGGTTTCACCTTTCCGGATTCTGGGGGTGGAGATCCCACCTCGAGTCTCCTTTCCAGCTGAAGATAGAATATAAAATTCTTCTTCTTTAGTGTCGGGAGATAGAATATAAAATTCTTCCTCTCCCATTTCGGGTTCGTCTTTGCCCCAAGAGAAGACACCACCTTTTTCAACTCCCAAAATTTGTGCCTCACGGGTACGGGGAATTTATCGCGAATCCTAAGTAGGGATAAGTCAACGCCTAACACGCGTTGCCGGTTTAGTCTTTCACCGATTGAAGAAGACACCAGAATTCCAGTCTAGGAAGTTTATCCTGAATCCTAAGCAGGGATAAGCCTGCACCTAACACGCGCTACCGGTTTAGTCTTTTTCCGTAGAAAAAGACACCAGAGTTCAATTCTGGGGTATTCTATCCTGAAACCTGAGCAAGGATAAGTCTGCGCCTAACCCGCACTGTCGGTTAGTGTTAGACCCTAGAGGGGGGTGATTAGGGTCTTATGCTAATCTAATCCGATTAAATGCCAATTAAAACTAATTAATAAGTTATCCTAGCAAGTATGAAATACAACAATATATATTAGCTAGGATAAGCAATATAAACAACAAGATATATCGGATATATGAACTAACACAAGGGTAAAATAAACAATCTACACAAGTGATAGGGTAATATGATGAGCAATACACAAAGGCGATATAAGATATGAAAACAAGAATAAGAACGCCAATGCAATCACAAACAAAACGATATGATCACGGAGTTCGGTCTAACCACTTGACCTACGTCTCCGCTCCTCACCTCGAGGAGATCTCCACTATCACAACCGGGTTTTCTACGTTCACCCGAACAACGTTTACACCTCACAATACAATCACTATGTAATCACACCTCACACACTAAGTGTTGGTCCTAGCCCGTGTCCTCCTCCTCAAGTGCTCGGTTACAACCTCTCCCTAGGCACGTCAACCGACGCCACTCCTCTTGGATTCGACTCCGTCTCTCACCACACACTTCTCTCGGTGTACAAGTGTATTACAAGTGAATCCTCACAATTAGGCTCAATACAAAGTATTTGTTCTCTACAATGAATGAGAACGAATTATAAGCTCACTCTCTAGGTTACACAATCCCCACAACCCAAATTATATAATGTATAAAAATACAATAAGCTCAATGGTTGTGTGTGTAAACAAAGAGTATCAATAAAACAATTAAACTCAATATAGAAATCTTGCTTATGGAAAATTAAGATCAAAACAATAAATAGCTAGAATTGAGTTTAAGGAAAACTTCTCTATAGATCAAGAGTGAGAGAGAGAAGAGTTGAATGCCCAAACACCAAAGGATGATCTCCTCTTTGCTCTTGTGAAATTTGCTTCACAAACTAAACTCAAACAAACTCTTAAACTCTTTTAAACAAAACTTAAACCCTTGATTAAAAACTTTCTTAAACTTGTTTTAAAACTCTCTTTTTGTTAGTTGGAGAGCTAAAGGAAATGGGGTATTTATACCCTCTCAAAACTCAGCCAAAAACCCAAACAAAAAGACAAAAACAGCCTAAAGCAACGGTAATAAAACTAGCCGTTGGAAGCTAAAAAAGTCACTGTCGGTCGACCGGAAATTTCATCGGTTGACCGGAAAATTTCATCGGTCGACCGGACCGGTCGACCGACAGACTCTCTGTCGCCCAGTGAACACGAGAACTCAGGTTCGGTCGACTGGTTCGGTCGACCGAAAACTGACATATTCAAAACTGTTTTGCTGATTTTAAAACGCTGTTTAAAAATATCAAATAAATTCCAAAAAATGTAAAACTTTGGGGAATGATTGTAGACATGATAATAAACATGTTATCAGAAAGGACTTCCTAAATGTAAAATATCATCATTTTGCAAGATAGTCCAAAACATGAAAATGGAAACATGTGAATTTTGACATTTTGGCTAAACCATGTTTTGAAACTTTGCACAATGATTATATAGACTTAATAAAGTATGTATATGATTATTGTTAAGTCCAAAAACTAAGAATATAATATTTTCACAAAATTGTATATTCTATGCAATAAATACCAAAACACAATAGTAAATATGAAACATGTGATTTCATATTTATAAACATGAAAACTCAAAACTATGTATGTATATATATAAAACTATATATATGCATAGAAACCAAAACTTGTGTATATATATATAACTATATATATATACAAAGAAACCAATAAAATGTGTGTGTATATTATATTAAGCTTAACGTATTAAACACACAAAATATAAATTCCTAAACTAAATTACCCAAGCAATGATCTTGATCTTCAATAAGCTTGACTTGGTAATCTCGCGGATAAAGTTTTAACTTGGATCTTGAACTTTGAATAGCAAGGCTTCACCGACATTCCGCCAACCTTCATTTGATATGATCGTTATGGCGCAATCCATCCAACCTCCAACAACGTTGTTTGTCTACAACACATAGGAAAACACAAACACTAGACAAACAATATTAGTAGTAAATTGTTTGTAAATCATCATCAAAACAAGAAGGCCAACAATCTCCTCCTTTTTGATGATGACAAACAATTTACAAAAAAAGATATATGCATGAAGTAAACAATTTATATAATTTATAGAATATACGAAATGAAGATCTTGGCAAACATATGTGAGCAAACATAGATGAATATGCTAAGCACTCCTCACATACGAAAAAGATAATGAGAACACATATGAATATATCAATGTGAAAGAAGTGTCTCATTAGCACAAAAAAATATAGAAACCATATAAAAGAATAGATTTATGAAATCAAAGAAGAGGAACATGAGAGTCATGCAAAAAGTTTTCAAATGAAAACAAATCAACCAAAAGAAATCATAAATCAAGATTTGAGTCCAAAACCCATGTTTGATCAAAAATAGAATCTCCTTTGTGGGATTTGATCAAACCACATATGGAATACATTATAAGGCACGAATAGATGATCCATAAGCACAAACATATAAATATCATCATATAAGTGAAATATAATGAATTCAAAGCAACAAATCAAAACAAAATCTTTAGCAAAAGAATTTCAAGAGAGGCAATAATATATTAATCTCTTAAGCTTGTTCTAACCCATATAATCATTCTAGCATCCGGTAAACATGATTTGGGAATAAACACCCAATAAATCCGGAGGGTTATATAAATACAAACCTCTCATCAAAATCAAAGCTAGGAATTATGAAAACAAAAGAATTTGACCAATAAAAGGAATTGTTTTCATAAAAGTTTAAAATACATTTTTAAAACCAAGAAAAAAGGAAAATAAAAACTTCTAAAATTCTTGGTTTAAAAAAAATTAAATTTGTTTTGGTACCCAAGAACTCTTGGTACCAAAAGATTTAGGGACATGACCCTTATCATTCAAGCTCAAAGCCCTAGGGTTATGAACTCATTTTGGCACATTTAGTGCACAGGTCCGGTTATAGCAATAATTATGCAAATGACCCATTCGATTGCAATAAGTGCAATAAAGAGGATGCATTTGGTTATGTTGACCATGTGGATGTGCACGAGGAACATTTGCAAATAAAGATGGTCTTTTAAGATTATTTTGCAAATGAGAAACATTTTGAAATAATATTGGTCTACTTGAAATATTTTGCGATTTAGAAACTTTTCACAGATAAAAACAAAACTTGGCTAAGTGACCAACTCTACCACAAAAATCACAATGATACACATTAGCATGCTTATGATGAACAATGGGTGCATGTGTGTGTACATGTGATGAAGAAGAAGCCTTATGAGATGCACAAGAAGAATTAATATTCTTATGTTTTTGTGCATCATAGCAAAACTTAGCTAAATGGCCTTTACGACCACAAATGGAGCACTTATAAGTTTTACTATACAAGTGTGCAAAGTGTACGGGTTTAGAAGTTGTAGTACTAGACTTTGCACCCAAGTCCATAAGTTTCTTATTATCTACAATGCATGTTTTAAGGGTGGAATCTAAAGATGATATTCGATTTTTCACAAGATTCAATTCATCATTATGCATACAAGCATTGGAAATAGAAGTAGATGAAACATGATCATTTTTAAAAAAATTAAACTTATTTCTAATAGTTTCTACTTCTATCATTGCATTATTATTAGCATGAGTTAAGCTAGCAATAGATGACGACATGTTATTATTTTCCAAACTTAATAACTCATTGTTTTCTTTTAAAATAGCATTCTCTTTAACAACAATATCAAGTTTGGAAGCTAGCGACTCATGATCGGATTTTAAACTAATATGCTTATAAAATTATTTTACAATTTTGTATAGGCATGAGATAATCTATCATATGCACAAGCGAGTTCATTGATGGATATATCACTATCGGATTCCGAATCGCTTACCACACTAGGGCTATCGCCTAGTGGTCGTGTGGATGATGATGCTCCACACTCACTTGAAGAATAATCCTCCAAAGCTTGTCGGATTGCCTCCAAGTCCCCTTGATGTGCTTCAATAAATTTCCAAAGTTTGTAAGCACTATCAAAATGAACAAATTTGTTAGAAAAGGATGAGTCAAAAGCATTAAGCAAAAATTCTAACAAACGCTTGTTCATTGTAAACATTTTATTATCATGATCGCTCCACTTGGAATTCTCTAATGTGGGCATAATATAAGAACAATCAATAACTTCCCATAAGTTGATATTTCTAGATTTAACAAATAGTTTAAATCTAGAAACCCATTGTGCATAGGGGAAATTAATGAATTTAGGAGCAACATTTGATTCATAGCCTAAACGAAATACATTTATATTCAAAACAATATGATTACGGAGTTCGGTCCCCACGACCTACGTCTCCGCTCCTCACCTCGAGGAGATCTCCACTATCACAACCGGGTTTTCTACGTTCACCCGAACAACGTTTACACCTCACAATACAATCACTATGTAATCACACCTCACACACTAAGTGTTGGTCCTAGCCCGTGTCCTCCTCCTCAAGTGCTCAGTTACAACCTCTCCCTAGGCACGTCAACCGACGCCACTCCTCTTGGATTCGACCCCGTCTCTCACCACACACTTCTCTCGGTGCACAAGTGTATTACAAGTGAATCCTAACAATTAGGCTCAATACAAAGTGTTTGTTCTCTACAATGAATGAGAACGAATTATAAGCTCACTCTCTAGGTTACACAATCCCCACAACCAAAATTATACAATGTATGAAAATACAATAAGCTCAATGGTTGTGTGTGTAAACAAAGAGTATCAATAAAACAATTAAACTCAATATAGAAATCTAGCTTATGGAAAATTAAGATCAAAACAATAAATAGCTAGAATTGAGTTTAAGGAAAATTTCTCTATAGATCAAGAGTGAGAGAGAGATGAGTTGAATGCCCAAACACCAAAGGATGATCTCCTCTTTGCTCTTGTGAAATTTGCTTCACAAACTAAACTCAAACAAACTCTTAAACTCTTTTAAACAAAACTTAAACCCTTGATTAAAAACTTTCTTAAACTTGTTTTAAAACTCCGGTCGACCGACGGAAATTTCGGTCGACCGCTATCCAGGTCAAACACGAGAAAAACACCAGCTGACTTATCCGGTCGACCGGTGCGGTCGACCGAAGGAAGCTCTCGGTCGACCGCGGCGGTCGACCGACGAACTCTCTGGAGCCTACTGTCGAAAGAACAAACGAGCGGTCGACCGGTGCGGTCGACCGAATACAGATACTTCTGAAAACTGTTTATCTAATTTTGAAACGCTGTTTAAAAATATCAATAAATTCCAAAAAATATAAAACTTTGGGGAATGATTGTAGACATGATAATAAACATGCTACAGTGACTAGTTATCATAAAGGACTTCCTAAATGTAAAATATCATCATTTTGCAAGATAGTCCAAAACACGAAAATGGAATTATGTGAATTTTGACATTTTGGCTAAACCATGTTTTGAAACTTTGCACAATGATTATATAGACTTAATAAAGTATGTATATGATTATTGTTAAGTCCAAAAACTAAGAATATAATATTTTCACAAAATTGTATATTCTATGCAATAAATACCAAAACACAATAGTAAATATGAAACATGTGATTTCATATTTATAAACATGAAAACTCAAAACTATGTATGTATATATATAAAACTATATATATGCATAGAAACCAAAACTTGTGTATATATATATAACTATATATATATACGAAGAAACCAATAAAATGTGTGTGTATATTATATTGAGCTTAACGTATTAAACACACATAATATAAATTCCTAAACTAAATTACCCAAGCAATGATCTTGATCTTCAATAAGCTTGACTTGGTAATCTCACGGATGAAGCTTTAACTTGGATCTTGAACTTTGAATAGCAAGGCTTCACCGACATACCGCCAACCTCCATTTGATATGATCGTTATGGCAGAATCCATCCAACCTCCAACAACGTTGTTTGTCTACAACACATAGGAAAACACAAACACTAGACAAACAACATTAGTAGTAAATTATTTGTAAATCATCATCAAAACAAGAAGGCCAACAGTTAGTTCTTAACCGTTAAAAAGAACACCCGCTCACGTATTCAACATTGTGGCAGGTTGTTATTAATAACACCAAAATCCATGCCTTACATGCATGGGGAATTTCATCCTGAATCCTAAGAAAGGATATGCTGACGCCTAACACGCGTCGCCGGTTTAGTCTTTCTCCGTAGAAAAAGACACCAGAGTTCGATTCTGGGGTATTCTATCCTAAAGCCTAAGTAGGGATAAGTCAGCGTCTAATACACGTTGTTGGGTAGTCTATTCCCGTGAGAAAGACGAAGTCTATGTATTCAATATCGTAGCACTAAAAGGGTTAACTCTTTTAGCACAACGTCACATGCGGAACGGATTTAGACAATCCGTATGCTAGCCCGACTCAAACGGTAGTCGGTAAAGGCTTATCAAATCCGTTGAAGGCTGGGGGTTAGCCAAAAATCCTAAAGTCAACGCCTAACACGCGTCGCCGGGTAGTCTATTCCCGTGAGAAAGACGAAGTCTACATATTCAATATCGTATCACTAAGAGCGTTAACTCTCTTAGCACAACGTCACATGCGGAACAGATTTAGATAATCCGCATGCTAGCCCGGCTCAAACGGTAGTCGGTAAAGGCTCATCAAACCCGTTGATGGCTGAGGGTTTGCCAAAAATCCTATAAATGCGAGGGTCACTGACGCATCAGCTTCATTAGTTGGTCTCGTGATTTGAGCATCCAACGACTTCAGGATGAGATCTGTATCCGCACATGAATCAGCTTTTATAGTTGGTCCTGCAGCCCCAGCATTTGGGACCGTCACGCTCCAACACCTTAAGAGCTTAAACTGTGTAGACCCAAGGTTAACGCGTGACAATGAAAGTCAACGTATATCGATGCAAAACCCTAGGGTCAACGCTGGTCAACGCTGGTCAACGCATAACCCTAGGTTAACGCCAGTCAACGCGTTGCGATCAAACAGTCAACGTACGATGTTCGAAACCCTAGGGTCAACGCCGGTCAACGTGTAACTCTAGGTCAATGCCAGTCAACGCGTTGCGATCAAACAGTCAACGTACGACGTTCAAAACCCTAAGGTCAACGCCGATCAACGCGTAACCCTAGGTTAACGCCAGTCAACGTGTTGCGATCAAACAGTCGACGTACGACGTTCGAAACCCTAGGGTCAACGCCGGTCAACGCGTAACCCTAGGTCAACACCAGTCAACGCGTTGCGATCAAACAGTCGACGTACGACGTTCGAAACCCTAGGGTCAACGTCGGTTAACGCGTAACCCTAGGTCAATGCCAGTCAACGCGTTGTGATCAAACAGTCAACGTATGACGTTCGAAACTCTAGGGTCAATGCCGGTCAACGCGTAACCCTAGGTCAACGCCAATCAATGCGTTGCAATGAAAGAATCAATACTCCGAAAAGTATACGAGTATAAACTGCTTCTTAATACTCCATTAAGGTATACGAGTATAAACTATTCCCTATTTTTGGTTGAGAAGTTTCTGGAGAATATTTTTCTAAAAATATTCTTAAGGATAACTCAACAACACTATGCCGGACAACGCGTCGCAAATAAAGACTCAACGCTAACAATCGATGGTCAGTTCTATGTTGAACCAGCAAACACGAGCTAAAGATCAGAAAATCAGGAATCGACTTCAAGTTCAAAATTCCGACAATAGTCAGACAATAAATGCAGCACCGGAACCCTTACGGACATTCGACAAAGCACCGAATAGCCTAAAGGATTGAAGGAATCAAGACCAGAAGCCATTTCAAGGTCCCGTTACACCGACCGAATGTTAGGACAATCATATCCAAAGTATTCCAGACTCTTCTATAAAAGAACGAGGCTGAAATACTTTGGAGGGGGTATCTGTAGGCGTATAAAACTGCCTATGGGTCCCTTAGCACAGCTCGGCACGGTGATTCGACAAACCAACGAACCATCGGGCGATGAATCCAAGAATGATCGTTAAACCACAATATCGAAGCTAAATGAGACGCGATGAAGCGGATTAATGAGGTGACGAGGTTAACGAATCGCACGCAAATGACGGTACGGGTCGATCAATCAATGAATCATTCAACCGTAAAGTCCACTACATCAATCAAGATCGGGAGCGGACTCGAACGAATCAAGATCAAATCAGGATCCCACCTCAAACTCGAACACCAAAGCGGATTTACTTCCAAATCAGGATCCGGACTGCCAAATCAGAGTTCAGATCAACAAATCAGAGTTCGGATAAACCGGAAAACAAAAAAAACCAACATTTGGAGGACTCGGCCAAAACCGAGCCACCTTTTGGTGGCTCGGTGGCCGACAGAGTTCGGATAAACCGGAAAACAAAAAAAACCAACTTTTGGTGACTAGGTGCCTCGGCCACCTTTTGGTGGCTAGGTGCCTTGGCCACCTTTTGGTGGCTAGGTGCCTCGGCCACCTTTTGGTGGCTCGGTACCTCGGCCACCTTTTGGTGGCTCGATGCCCCGACCACCTGTGCCAAGGCACAGGTCTGAGTGCCTATAAATAGGCTAGGGGGCTTATTTTCAGGAGGTTGGAATTTTAGAGCCGAAACTCTGCCGGATTGAGATTTGAACTTGAACTTTCGGAGCTTTGAAGACTCAACTTCCAGATCTGGTTCTTGGCGATCATCCACGCCAAATAAGGCAGGAGTTCGAGAGAGATCAGATCTGAGATCTACACAGTTTCCCTCTGGATCAAAGCTTGGCCTTTGATCCCGAGAAGAGTCTCGATTTCGCTTGGTCGATTTCGATAACTTGGGCTATTATTTCCTTGGTGAAATAATCCCTGCGGCCGTTATTTCCTTCGTGGAATAACACCCGCTATACCGTGTAGATCCGACCGGATCAAGATCGCGCGGTGGTCCACGGATTAACCCCGGCGCAGGCAAAGAACCCACAAAAACGAGTGACCGCAAAACAGGAGCTCGTGATTCGTTCGACAAATAAGTAAGATTGTAACTTTTTCTTTTTCTTTTTCTTTTGATCTCGTTGTAACCGGATATTATAAAAAGACCGGATCTTTGTAACCGATAAACTGTTAACAAAGTAATCAATGACTTCAATGAAAAAAACAATTTTTCTTGCGAACAGTATAGGAGGCCTTGTAGATCACCAATTTGTTGGACAGATCTAGAGGACAGCCTATTACTTGGAGCGAAGCTAGTGAGATAGACCACAGAGAATGTAGCAAAAATTCGGGAGCACGTTCTTTTAGTGCAGAGTCATCAGAAGAGTTATACAGAACAGAGATGACGACTGCTAGAGTTCGAGGTTGGGGACTATGTATTATTAAAAGTAGCACCAATGAAGGGATTTTAACGATTTGGTATACGAAGAAAGCTTGCCCCGAGATATATTGGTCTGTTCAGGATAGTGGAGCGCATTGGAGCCGTTTCATATCAGTTAGATCTTCCAATATCAATATCGAGTATACATGACGTCTTTTATGTTTCGATGCTTAAGAAGCATCTACACGACGAGGAGCAAAAATTGAAATTCATAATGATTTGACTACTATTGAAATTCCTTTGTGTATTCTTACCAAGGAGGACAAAAGACTTAGAAACAAAGTGATTCCTCTAGTCAAAGTTCAATGGAACTGGAAAGGAGCTGAGGAGGCTTCCTAGGAGCTCGAAGAGGATATGAGTCATGACTACCCGCACCTATTTGAGCAGGTAAATTGATTAATTGATTATGATTTACTTTTGTTTTAACGATTTGTTTATATGGTCATATTTATATTTAACGCTAGAATAGGGGTACTAACACTTAGCTCCTAATCATTTAGAACACATAGTATATATGGGGAGTTCCTTGTTTGGATTTTTCGCCCGACTTATTAGTTCTGCTTAGTTAGGAGTTAAGTGGGAGTATTTGTATTCGAGATGGTTAAGTGTAGATATGGCTATATTTCATATCTGGGGATTAATGGTACAAGATATGTATAGGAGAATTTTCTTGTCTAGATTATCTCCTCTTGGTGCTTTTCTTATATTATTAATTCCTAAGATACGATTGGGGAATTTCAGAGATGAAATTCTGTTTAAGGGGGGAAGAATGTAAAATCCTAAAAGTTTTAATAAATTATAATAAATAGTAATAAATATGTTATATGGTTATAAATGACATATTTTGATGTTTGAGTATGCTAGGGATTGATTTGAGATTAATCCAATATATATATATATATATATATATATATATAGTATATGTATATTAATGGCGTATTCCTTGTCATTAGGAGAGGGGATTTCCTCCTTTGTATGCCTCTAAATCACGAGATTGGCAATACATTATGCGGAGTCGCTCTCGTTGGAACTTGATCTACAGTATTCTAAAACCCAACACACCAAGTGTGGGTGAACGTCGTCGTTGACCACTCCAGTCGACCATGTGAAAAGTTCTATTCATTCAAAACCGTTAAAATTTATGACGAGTGGATATAGGTCAAACACGACGAGTTTCATCCGCAAACTTGATGTTGCGGGTTTTAGACTATTAATCAAGTTCAACGGAGAGGATCATCCACAATGTCGCCTCAATCATGTAATTTTAGAGGGCGTCATAGAGAAATCCCTCCCTTATGACAAGGATACCCATTATCTCATTATATATATATATATATATATATATATATATATATATTATAATATATATATATATTATTATATAATATATTATATATATAAATATATATTATATATTTATTATATATATAGATATATAATGTGTGTGTGTGTGTGTGTGTGTGTGTGTGTGAATATAGATGAGAAACATGCACGAAATCATGCACTATATACACGAGCCTGAAATTTGGAAAAAGCTACTAGCTAAGAGTATACGTGTTTTACACACTGATGTGGTTTGAATCTTGAAAAACTCAAAAGACTAACATTGTAGGTATCTTCAGTTGCTTTCCAACAAATCTTAAATCACCTTATTCTAAGGTCAGATGAGAAAGTTACAGTTAAAATAGAAAATGTTATTTTCCCAGTCAGACTAGGTTTCCTCGTTCGAGTTAAACGGGTTTGTTTAGGGTTTGCATCTATAAATACCTATATTTTTTATGAAAACTCTTCTCTTTTATCAAATCTCTGAATCCTAGCAGCCAACATCTCCCCTCAAAAACCCTAGATCAGTTTCTTATGAGTTTTGTGAGCTTTGTGAAGTAAAATACCGACACGAGGACGAGATCATCGACGTGTGGCAAGGGAGAACGAGTTGTTTGTACTTTTGGATTGCTTGTTGTTCATTTCAAAGGCTTACACATGAGATAAAGACAAGATCATCTGCATCCAAACCTTACCCATAGTTTATAAACATGTTTTTATGAAGTAATATGACAGATATGATGCTTAGAACTTAATCTAATGTGAAAAAGATTAGATTTTTGATATTAAAATGTAAACAAATGTTAGATCTACATAATTTTCTTGCTATTTATGTTAGACACATGATCATGATCATTAGGATAAATGTTAATTTTATTTTTAATTTATTAATTAGGTTTAACCCATGTGCAAACCCTAGTTTATTAATTAATCGAGTTTTCTTGTAAATTAATCATGCTTAAACCCTAGGTTGTGAGATCACAATGACATGAACATGTTTTAAACATGCTTATCTTTGTTCAATGTTAGTTATAACCTTGTCCAAGTTAATCATGTGATAATTCATGCTTTTATGTGAGAATTTGAATAATTATGAAGTTAAACCCTAATTAGTGTTTAATCAAAGAGTTAAATTATGTGAACTAATCTATGATAGTAAATTTCAAAAGACTAAGACCTTTTTCCTATTACCATGTGATTTGAATGAGTTTTGTTTAAGAAATAATCACAAAAACATCAAAACCTGAGAAACGGAAATATGTTTAACACAGAGTAGTCGACTAATAACATGTGTAGTCGACTACTCCTTTCCCGGTGCAACTCACAGAGTTGTTTTTCATAGAAGAGTAGTCGACTAATGTTCATAGTAGTCGACTACTCACACTTAGTCCAATTTTCCAGATTTTGGATGGGCTTAGAGTAGTCGACTACTAAGCGTAATAGTAGACTACTAAGGTCGTTTTCTGAGTTTGTGTTTTGTGTCTGTTTGAGATGTGTTCACGGGATTCGAGCCGCACTCCTTTACATATAAATTCATGAATACATAAGTACAATATCGTTTGCACACATATGAGTATCCCAGAGGGGATTATGTCAAGTGTTGGGTTGTTTATTGTTCATACATTCGTTGGATATTGTTGATGAGCACAGCTCAGTACTATATATGATAATGCATCGATATATCAGATTTACATAGTTTATACATGAAATGAATATCGTTGATGAGCTCAGTTCAATACTACATGGGGTAGTGCGTCGATATTCCATTCGTATAGGCCATTGAGTCGGGTTTGGATGCTTTGTCTAGCAGTCCGTCTACACGAGGGTGCGATGAGCCTTGTAAGCTGTCTTTTTGAATACCTATATGGTAGGCCGTCCCACACTCATGTTGCGTACTGAGATCGTGATGAGACTAATGAGCCGTGTACACTATTTACAATACCTATAGGGTAGTCTGTTAAACATGATGATGCTAAGTTTCAAAATCGTGCAAAGTGTAGCAATGAGATAGCTAATTGATAGCCTAATTCTTTGGTGGATGTCAGTTATGAATGTGATTCATCATTAAGATATATGACAGGTATACTTTGCACTTGAAAGTATTTATTATATCTCCATAGTGATAGTGGAGGATAATATAAATACGATGTAATGATGTCTTTATTTCCTTTATTGCTTTCTTTATGTCTTAGTTGGGATCAATGATTAGCGATTCACAATTTGAGACATATGGTATATACATGAGGGTTTCCTTGTTTGGATTATTTTGCTCGACGTACCAGTCTCGTGTTGTGGGTTTTTACTTATTGATTTCATATAGGTTATTTATTCTTAGTTCGGTATTAATGTTTAGATATCTACAATTTAAGACAATTGTATATACATAAGGGTTTTCTTGTTTGGATTATTTCGCTCGACATACTACGTCTCGTATTGTAGGTTTCTAAATGTTAATTCCACTTAGATACATGAAAAATGATCTAGGTAGACTATGCTTAATAGATAGAGCCTCTACTCCATCTAGTAGCCATTTCTCTGTGAGCGGATGGAGGTGATCTTGCTGTAGTGCTCTGACACTCTTTATGTGGTTCTTTTGTTGTTTTCTCTTCTTTTAGGTAATACAGAGGTTTAGAGAGCTGCGAGATGACGAAGTTCTTGCATAGTCATTGTCACATGAGTTATTAGTAGAAGCTCCACAATAGATTTTTCTATGATTTTATTTAGACTTTTGAGTTTTATTTTCATTTTGTAAAGGCAGTGTGCCTTAGTATGATTTTTTCAGTTGATTCATGTTGAGACATTTTCTTTATTCCATATATTAGATTATATTTCAGTTGAGACATAATTTTTATTTATGAGATATCACTTTCCATATCATGTCTATTACGTTCATTTCTTTATATTGCTTGTTCTTGTACCTACACTTCTTTTGAATCCACTAGAGGATATTACTATGGATGGTGAAACATGTTATTGCATAGTATGGGTGTATGGCAAGATTGACATCTCTTGGTTCACCTTGGCCTGCAGCCATGTGTGAAAACAGGGGCGTCACAGATGGCAGCTCTGATACTAACTGTGACGCCCCTATTTTCACACAAGGCTGTAATCCAAGATGAACCCAGAGATATCAAACCTATCATGCACCCATACTATGTAATAACACATTTCATCATTCACAATAATATCCTCTAGTGGAATCAAATGAAGTGTAGGTACAAAAACAGGCAAAATAAACAAATGAACGTAATAGACATGATATGGAAAGTGGTATCTCACAAATAAAAATCATGTCTCAAGTGGAATATATCTGATATATGGAGTAAAGAAAATGTCTCAACATGAATCAACTGGAAATCGTACTAAGGCACACTACCTTTACAAAATGAAAATAAAACTCTAAAGTCAGAATGAAATCATAGAAAAATCTATTGTGGAGCTTCTACTAATAACTCATGTGAAGGTGACTGTGCAAGAACCCCATCATTTTACGGCTCTCCGAACCTCTGCTTTGCCTGAAAGAAGAGAAAACAATAAAAAGAACCATATAAAGAGCGTCAGAGTACTACAGCAAGATCACCTCTATCCACCTCCAAGGGATGGGCTACTAGATAAAATGGAGGCTCTATCCATTAAGCATAGTCTACCTAGATCATTTTCCATGTATCTAAGTAAAATTAACATTTAAAAATCTATAACACGAGACGTAGTACATCGAGCGAAATAATCCAAATAAGGAAACTCTCGTGTATATGCCATTATCTTAAACTGTAGATATCTAAACATTAATATCGAAATAAGAATAAACAACTTATATGAAATCAATAATTAGAAACCCACAACACGAGACTGGTACGTCGAACGAAATAATCCAAATAAGGAAACCTTCATGTATATACCATATGTCTCAAATTGTGAATCGCTAATCATTTGATCCCAACTAAGACATAAAGAAATCAATAAAGGAAATAAAGACATCATTACAACGTATTTATATTATCCTCCACTATCACTGTGTAGATAGAATAAATACTTTCAAAAGCAAAGTATCCTGGTTATATATCTCAATGTTGAATCACGTCCATAACTGACATCCACCAAAGACTCAGGCTATCAATTAGCTATCTCAGTGCAACTCTTTGCAAGATTTTGAAACTTAGCATCATCATGTGCGACGGACTACCCTGTATGTATCCTAAACAGTGTACATGGCTCATTAGTCTTATCATAATCTCAGTGCACAACATGAATGTGGGACGGCCTACCATATATGTATCCAAAAAGACGGCTCACAAGCCTCATCACACCCTCGTGCAAACGGACTGCTAGACAAAGCATCCAAACCCGACTTAATGGTCTGTACGAATAGAATATCAATGCACTAGCCCATGTAGTACTAAACTAAGCTCATCTACGATATCCATTTCATGTATAAACTATGTAAATCTGGTATATCGATATACTATCATATATAGTACTGAGGTGTGCTCATCAGTGATATCCAACGAGTGTATGAACAAATAAACAACCCAACATTTGACATAATCCCCTCTGGGATACTCATATGTGTGCAAATGACATTTTACTTGTGCATTCTTGAATTTACATATAAAGAAGTGTGGCTTGAACCCCTTGAACACATCCTAAACAGATACAAAACACAAACTCAGGAAACAGCCCTAGTAGTCGACCACTACGCTTAGTAGTCGACTACTCTGAGCCTATCCAGAATCTGGAAAATTAGACTAGTGTGAGTAGTCAACTAATATGAACATTAGTCGACTATTCTGCTGTGAAAAAAAATTCTGTGAGTCACACTAGGAAAGGAGTAGTCAACTACACATGTTATTAGTCGACTACTCTGTGTTAAACATATTTCTGTTTCTCAGGTTTTGATATTTTTGTGATTATTTCTTAAACAAAACTCATTCAAATTATATGAAACATAGGAGAAAGGTCTTAGTCTTCTGAAATTTACTATCAGAGATTAGTTCACATGATTTAACTCTTTGATTAAACACTAATTAGGGTTTAACTTCATAATTATTCAAATTCTCACATAAAAGCAAGAATTATCACATGATTAACTTGGACAAGGTTATAACTAACTTTAAACAGAGATAAGCGTGTTTAAAATACGTTCATGTCATTGTGATCTCACAACCTAGGGTTTAAGCATGATTAATTTACAAGAAAACTCGATTAATTAACAAACTACGGTTTGCACATGGGTTAAACTTAGTTAATAAATTAAAAATGAAAATAACAATTATACTAATGATCATGATCATGTTTCTAATGTAAACAGCAAGAAAACCATGTAGATCTAACATTTGTTTATAGTTTAATAATAAAAATCTATTCTTTTTCACATTAGATTAAGTTCTAAGCATTATATTTGTCACATTACTTCATAAAAATATGTTTATAAACTATGGGTAAGGTTTGGATGCAGATGATCTTACCTTAATAACGTGTGCAAACCTCTGAAATGAACAACAAGTAATCCAAAAGTGCAAATAACTCGTTCTCCCTTGCCACACGTCGATGATCTCGCTCTCTAGTCGGTATTTTACTTCACAAAGCTCATAAAACTCATAAGAAATTGATCTAGGGTTTTTCAGGGGAGAGGGTGGTTGTTAGGATTCAGAGATATGATAAAAGAGAAGAATTTTCATAAAAAAGTAGGTATTTATAGAGGCAAACCCGAAACAAACTCATTTGACGCGAACCAGGAAACCTAGTCTGACTAAGAAAATAACCTTTAGTATTTTGGCTGTAACTTTCTCGTCCGACCTTGGAATGAGGTGATTTAAGTTTTTTTGGAAAGCTACTAAAGAGGCCTACAGCTTGTATCTTTTGTGGTTTTCTAGATTCAAACCATATCACTGTGTAAAATATATTTACTCTTAACTGGTTGTTTTTCTAGATTTCAATCTCGTGTATATAGTGTATGATTTCGTGCATGTTTCTCATCTATATTCACATATATACTTTGGATTGATCTTAAATCAATCCCTAGCATACTCAAACATCATAATATAGCATTTATAACTATATAACATATTTATTACAATTTATTATAATATATTTATACTTTTGACGTTTTACACTGGAATAAGAACATCGAATCTCTAATACATGAGAGTCAACTGAAAAATTCATAGGCACCCAGCCTTCAAAATAAAATCCTTTTCTAAGAGAAAACTAAACTCATAAATAGTTTACTATAGAACGCTAATTAACAACTAATAATTGATGAAAATGTACACTGAGTCCTCGTCAATCTGCGGCTCTCCGAACCCCTGACTCACTGCCTGAAAAATATGGAAACAACGAGTATCAAAGAGCTAGTGAGAACATATCCACCACCCCTAGCAGGAAGGGGTTAAGGTATATAAAAATACTAATCATAACATATATAAATATATAAAACATGTATCCTGGACTAAGAGGAATTAAGATTTAGAAATCCACAACACGAGATGAGTACATCGAGCAAAATAATCCAAACAAGGAAACCCTCATATATATACCATGTAGCTAAAATTATGGATCGCTCAATATCAACTCCAAATAATTATATCAACAAAGAAAATACACCATCAACATCTCATCCAAGACAAGTCGTATCATAATATCTCACGCTACCTTGAGTAAGTGGCACGGAAACAAAAGCACAATCTTGTGAAACCTCGTCAAAGTATACACTGCCACATAAGAAAGTCAAGTGTTGGACTACGTTCACAAATAGTACCCTTCTGAGCTCTAGGCTTCCTAAATACGTATAGTGTAGTCGTTCGCAATATCATGCGGCTCATGGACAAACACATTTAGAGTGCATTCGCCCGCTATATCATGTGGTACACAGACATGCACACTCAACCACTAAAACAATGATGCATCATGGAGTATAGTCGACCGCGTTCTTATTACGGTGCATGGACTAATGCACTCAGAGTGTAATCGCTCACCTTCTCATTTGTGGTGCATGGACTAATGCACTCAAGTATCCATAACTATCGTAAGCCGAAATAGTTGTCACTCCCTATCGTGACATATGCAAAATATTAGACTACGCATATCAATAGGCTTGTGCGTACTCAAATCCAGTACGTGCCCTCAAATGGTCTCTCACATGTGTCGATGTGCAGCTCGCACTTCGTGTTCACGATAAAAAGCATGTGGGAAAGATTAATGTTTACAAAACAACACTAGACCAGTCAACCGATATATCTCATCGGTCGATCAAGCGGTGATGTGCACAACACATGCACAAAATCTAGCCTTGATCGGTCGACCAAATATATGTGTTGGTTGACCAACCAAAGGAAAAATCCTAATTTCCTGCTAACCAATCGATCGATTGATTATTTTGATCTGTTGACTGACCAGGGAAAATATTTCCAATTCCTGAGAAAGAGTAGTTTCGGTCGGTTGATCCTTCTGATTAGTCGACCAACCAGGTAACAGATCAAAAATGTTAGATTTTCTCTAGAACTCACCAAAGATGAAATTTTTCAAAGAAATTCATATATAAAAACTTGGTTTTGTGTAATTAGGGTTTACTCTAATATATGAAAACACAATTATAAAAATTTGAGGGATTCTAATATCCTAAACATGATTATCTTTGTAAACTCATCACGAAAACAAATAGATTAACAAAAATCTCATATTAGATTTACTTCTAACCTTCAACCCAATTTAAAGAATATGTTTCATAACTTTTTAAATCAGAGAGATTAAATCTTTACTTCATACAGATTAAAAGGGTGATCTTTACACATAAAATAGGTTTTAAAAATCCAATAAAAACCAAGAAAACAAGGATGGGTTTAGGAAAGATGAAACTCACCTCAAAAATTTGTACTGGTCTCTTAAACGTAAGAGAGACTCGATCCTCCTTCACCAAAGCCATAGATCTCGCCCTCCTCGTGTCTGGTTGCTTCTCAAAGCTTATCCAAAATTAAGGGTTTGAAAGATTAGGGTTTGAGATGATATGGCTGCTACTCAGAACATGAGAGATGAAAGAGGA
>NC_033799.1:63658045-63689270 GCF_001876935.1 Asparagus officinalis | reverse complement strand
GATCTGAAATTCAACTCTTGTTTTTTGGAGCCCTATCGGTCAACCGATCCTTCATATCGGTCGACCGACCAGAAGATGGTCGAAGATCAACTTCTGTTATATAAAATATTCAGGAGTCACCTCAGGGACAGATAGTTTCGTACATTTCAGAGTCTTTGGTTCAGAAGACCGCAGCTTCAGACAGAGTGTATGCAGTCGTGCCATGTGATCATAGTGCGAGCGGGGCCGTAGTCGAAGGTACGTTCCTTGTGAACTCTTCCCAGCCCGTATCCTTTTTGATTCAGGAGCTTAGCATTCCTTTATCTCCTATGATTTCATGGATAGACTACAGGTAGTTGCACATCTCCTAAATGTACCATTGTCAGTTTCCACTCCCTTGGGTGAGGTGTCCCTATTAGAGAGTCTGTAGGAAAAGTATTGTCATCCTAGAAGAGTTTGAGTTCGTAGTTGATTTGATCATCATGCGCATGTCTGAGTTTGATTTAATCCTTGGTATAGATTGGTTATCTTCCTACCATATCAGTATCAACTATTTTGCCAAAACAGTCAGTTTGTGAGCATCCGATAGGACAAAATTGGTTGTAGCGAGCTCACTGGGGAACTAGTTTACAGAGTCATTTCTGGCATACATCGAGGAGGTGTCATTACAGAATCAGGGTGCCGATCTATATGAGACCAGAGTAGTCTCAATGTATCAGAATGTCTTTTAGGACATACGTAGATTACCTCTAGTGATAGAGGTTGAGTTCTGCATAGAATTGCAGCCGAGCACATCACCGATATCTCATGCACCTTATCGCATGGTGTTAGGCCCTTTGTTTTGATGATGATTTACAAACACCATTATTGGTGCTAATTATTTATTGAGCTATATTGTAGATTTTATATCATTAGCACCTTTTATGTAGGATTGGATGGAATACGAGCTATAACGATAATATCTAAAGGAGGTGGAGGCAATACGATGAAGCAAAGCTATCAAGAGCACAACACGTACAAGAGGCTTCATCAAAAATGAAAGCAAATATCAAGTCCAAGACATCAATATTCATATATGTGAGATATTTGTATTTTACTTCTCTCTAGTGCTTAATGTAGGCAAGTTATTAAGTTGGTTACATCTAAAGCTCATTGGATTCACACATACACTTTCCATACAAACTATTGTTTTTGAACCTTTTTGGAAAAACAACATTTTCTATGATTATTAAGTAATTCTCAAAATTTCTTTTTCAATATATCACAAAACATAGTTATAAACTTTTCCTAAAGTTTCACATTTTTTAGAATTTATTTGAGATTTTTTATCTATGTTTTAAGTCAGATTTTTGGACATGCACAGTGTCTGTGCATGTTCATAAGTCGACTTATCAGACTGATAAGTCGACTTATGAACTGCTCCAGAATATGCAAAATCTCTCTGTTAAGTCGACTTATATGAACTGTTAAGTCGACTTATAAACTCCTCTGGAATGTCCAAAAATCTCTCTGCCAAGTCGACTTGCATAACCTGTTAAGTCGACTTACACTAAGTCGACTTACGTATTTTATAAGTCGACTTATAGGCTGAAAAAATGACTGTAACGGCTAGTTACAAGTCGACTTGTCACTGTAGCAAGTCGACTTATAACGGCTATTTTCTGGCAGCCTTTTTCGGGATTTTCTCTTTTGGTAAATGTTTGGGCTAGGGTTTTGAGGCTCTATATATACTTAAACCCTCTCCTCTTTTTAGAACTAATGCAAGCAAGAGAAAAATCCTAAGTTCTATTTTCTAAGTGATTTGAGCTTAAATTTTCAATCTCTTATTTTCTAAAAGTCCTTTGTTTTCATCACTTTCACACAACAATCCTTTGAGCTTCAGTTGTCCTCGCTTGATCCTTGTCATAAGGAATTTGTGTGAGAGTTTTTCTTGTTCTATTGTAAGTGAGGTTGTGAGATCTCAGTGGAGATCATTGTGCAGAAGAAGTTTCGGCTTTCAAACCGGGTGTGTAGTGGATTTCTCCTCGAGAGTAAGGAGCGGGGACGTAGGTCAGGCAGGCCGAACCTCGTGAACATATCGTGTGTCATCTATTGGCTAACTATCTCTAACCCTACTCTCTTTTATTGTCATTGCATTTCATTTTTGTGTGTGGTTTGTTGAAAAATTGTTAATTGCATATTAATTTTTTAAAAAGCAAAAAGGCTAGTGGTAAATTGACCGAGGATGAGAGGAACCTAGCAAACCTTAACATTAAGGCCATGAATGCACTAATTTGTGGTCTCACCCCAAATGAATACAAAAGAGTTTCTACACGTGCAACCGCACACGAGATTTGGGAGAAGTTATGCATTACTCATGAGGGAACCCCCCAAGTGAAGGAGTCTAAGATTAGTGGTCTCATGCATGATTATGAACTATTTAAAATGCTTCCAAATGAATCTATTGACTCTATGTTTTCTCGGTTCACTAATATTATAAATGAATTGCATGGTCTTGATAAGGTCTTGGAGAATCAAGAGATGAACTACAAAATTCTTCGCTCCTTTGACGCCGGCTTGGGAACCTAAAGCCACGACCATTGAAGAAGCTCATGACCTCTCAACTCTCACTCTTGATGGACTTATTGGCAAGCTCAAGGTCCATGAAAAGAAGATCAAGGAGAAGGAAGAAGCAATCCCAAAAGCTACCGAGGAGTCATCCCAAAAATCAAAACTCATTGCACTCAAGGGAGCAACTGATGATTCTTCCTCCTCGGATAGTGAAGTTGATGTCTCTAGAGAAATGGCACACCTCTCTAGAAGAATATCAAGACTAATCAAAATGAACAAAAATTTCAAAAATCGGTCTAACAACAAATTTTCTCCTCGTATAGGTAAATGCTTTGTATGCAACGAACTGGGACACTTAGCTAAGGATTGTCCCAAGCTCAAGGAGAAGTATTTGAAATACAAGAAGAAGAAAGCTATGTATGCCGGATGGGATGAGTCCGAACCAAGCGATTCGGAGAGTGATGATGAAGGTGCAAAGATTGCTCTTCATGACCGGAACATTTGCTTCATGGCCGATGAAGATGTGGTACAATCCGAAACCGAAAGTGAATCTCTTTATATGCAATGTGAACTAGAAGTGGCTTTAGAAGAATTAAACTTTGAATTTAAAAAATTAGCAAAAGAATATTCTTCATTCAAAAAATTGCATGTTTCTTGTGATTCTAAGTATGAGCAACTACAATCCTCTCTTGCTTTAAAAGATGAAATGATAGGGGATCTAGATTTTGAAAACAAACAACTAAGATCTAAAGTTGAGAGATTAGAGATTGAAAACAATAGAATTAAAACTAATCATGTTCATTCTAGTCATCATCATGTTACTAGAAAGTGGTATCAATCTCATGCTCCTACATACAAGAAAAGGTTTTTGTGCACATATTGCATGAAGTATGGTCATATTTCTACACATTGTAGGATTAAAAATAATATTGATCAATATGAATTAATGTGGATACCCAAGGGTACCAAAGATACTAACACTCAAGGACCCAAAGCTTGGGTACCTAAAAGTTCTACAACTTATTTGCATGTAGGGAACATCTCGAACAAGACGTAAGGAGTTGTGGTACCTTGATAGTGGTTGCTCTCATCATATGACGGGCAACAAAGATTTATTTGCAACCCTATCAAGGATTGAAGGAGGCAACGTCTCCTTTGGTGGCGGTGAGAAAGGTAAAATTATAGGTATTGGTTCTATTAGTAAGACACCTTCTCCCGTAATTGAGGATGTTTATTTTGTTAAAGGCTTAAATCATAACCTCCTTAGCATTAGTCAATTAAGTGACAAAGGCTTTGACATCATTTTTAAACCGGATAAATGTATTGTTAGTATGAATGATAAGATTGTTTTTATTGCCTCTAGAAGATCTAATGTTTATATTTTTGAGATGGATGAGCTATTAGATCAAGATGTGAAGTGTCTTGTCACGGTAGATGGGGATCCTTGGATTTGGCACAAGAGACTTGGACATGCTAACATGAAGCTAATATCTAAGCTATCCAAGAAGAACTTAGTAAGAGGGCTACCAAAGCTAACATATATTAAGGATTCTACTTGTGAGGAATGTGCTAAAGGTAAACAAACTAAGACTTCCTTCAAATCCATAAACGAGGTATCCACTTCTAAACCCTTACAATTATTACATCTCGATCTCTTTGGACCCATGCGTGTTGCCTCTCTAGGAGGAAAACACTATGTCTTTGTTATTGTTGATGATTTCTCTCGTTTTACATGGGTAATTTTTCTTGCTAGCAAAGATGATTGCTTTGAAGAGTTTTCTTTTTTTTGTGAAAAGAATTAAAAATGAAAAAGATTTAAAAGTTATTAAAATTAGAAGTGATCATGGTGGAGAATTTCAAAACAATTTTTTTAATGATTTTTGTGCTCATCGTGGTATAACACATGTGTTTTCCGCTCCTAGAACACCTCAACAAAATGGTGTTGTTGAATGGAAAAATAGAACTATACAAGAGATGGCACGTACTATGATAAATTCTTATGATTTGCCAAAATATTTTTGGGCGGAAGCCGTTAATACGGCTTGCAATGTTTTAAATCGTGTCTTGATTAGACCCTCTTTTAAGAAAACCCCTTATGAACTCTTTTTTGGCAAAACTCCACATATTGGATATTTTAATATATTTGGTTGTAAATGCTTTATCCTAAATACGAAAGACCACCATGATAAGTTTGATTCAAAAATTAATGTTGGTATATTTTTGGGATATGCTCCTAGAAGTAAGGCTTATAGAGTTTTCAACAAGCGAACACTCATTGTTGAAGAATCTATAAATGTTACTTTTGATGAATCTAATGTTGGTTTGCAAGATGGTTTGCCTAGGTATGATGATGAGATTGAGGGAGAAATGGAGCTCTTGCAACTAAATGATAAACCCTCAACGGAAACACCCAATGATGGGGAAAGCAAAGATGAACAAAATCAAGAAGAACTTCCTAAGGCTTGGAAATTTGCTCCGGATCATCCTAAAGACCAAATTATAGGAAGTCCATCCAAAGGCATTTTGACTCGCTCAAAAGCTATAAGTGAATGTGGTAATGTAGCCTTTTTATCCCAAATAGAACCTAAATGTATTGATGATGCTTTAAATGATGAGTTTTGGGTTTTAGCTATGCATGAAGAGTTGAATAATTTTCAAAGAAATAATGTTTGGAAATTAGTTCCTAGACTAAGTAATATCTCTATTATTGGAACTAAATGGGTTTTTAGAAATAAGCTTGATGAATTTGGCATAGTAACTAGAAATAAAGCTCGCTTAGTTGCCCAAGGATACAATCAAGAGGAGGGCATAGACTATGATGAAACTTTTGCATCGGTTGCAAGATTGGAATCTATTAGGATGTTTTTGGCTTTTGCAAGTTTTAAAAATTTTAAACTATTTCAAATGGATGTCAAAAGTGCCTTTCTAAATGGTTTTATTGAAGAAGAAGTTTATGTCGAGCAACCCCCCGGTTTTATTGATTCATCTTTTCCAAATCATGTATACCGGGTTCAAAAAGCTTTATATGGGTTAAAACATGCTCATAGAACTTGGTATGCTCGCCTCTCAAGTTTTCTCATTGAAAATGGTTTTTCAAAAGGAACTATTGATAATACTCTTTTTTGTTAGAAAAAGGAAAAATGAGTTTATTTTAGTTCAAATATATGTGGATGATATTATTTTTGGTGCCACTAATGAATCTTTATGCAAGGATTTTTCTAAAGTAATGTAAAATCAATTTGAGATGAGTATGATGGGAGAGCTTACATTCTTTCTTGGCCTCCAAGTCAAACAATCCAATGATGGCATCTTCGTATCACAAAGCAAATATGCTAGAGAATTGGTGAAGAAATTTGGGATGGAAAGTTCAAAACATGCCCCAACTCCAATGAGCACCACCATCAAATTGGATGCGAATGTAAGTGGTAAAAAGGTAGACCAAAAGCTATATCGAGGTATGATAGGTAGTCTTCTTTATCTCACCGCTAGTAGGCCGGATATCATGTTTAGTGTTTGTGCATGTGCACGTTTTCAAGCTTCTCCTAAAAAGTCTCATTTGATTGCGGTTAAAAGGATTATCAAATACATAAATGGCTCTTTAGAACTTGGTTTGTTTTATCCTAAAAATACATCTTTTGATCTTTGTGGTTATTGTGATGCTGACTTTGCCGGTTGTAGGGTGGACCGCAAAAGTACGAGTGGTACTTGTCAATTTTTGGGTAACTCACTTGTATCTTGGGCATCCAAGAAATAAAATTGTGTTGCTTTGTCCACTACGGAAGCGGAATACATTGCCGCCGGCTTATGTTGTGCACAACTTTTGTGGATGAAACAAAATTTGGTTGATTTCGATTTACACTTTCATGATACAAAAATTTATTGTGATAACACTAGTGCTATCAATATTTCAAAAAATTCCGTTTTGCATTCTAGAATCAAACATATCGACGTACGGCATCACTTCTTGCGTGACCATGTTGAGAGGAAAGTTATTTCACTTATTTATATTGACACCAAATCCCAACTAGCGGATATCTTTACCAAACCCCTTTGTGAAGTTGATTTTTGCCGTATTAGAAATGAATTAGGCATGTGCATCCTTTAAAAATCCTTCTTTTTGCCTAATTTTTTTTTTTGGTTCTTTGATTTATCTTTTTCATGTCTATTTCTTTTGCATCAAATTATCACACCATACTTAAGCACACATGATTACCAAGAGGAGTGTAGAGGTGAGAGACCGGGGTCATCCCAAGAGGAGTGGGGTAGGTGATAATGCCTAGAGATAGGTAGTAATTCCTAACACTTGAGGGAGACACGGGTAGGCCAACACTTGCGGTATATTGTGTGGTTTTTTAGCATGCATATTGTATTTCTTTTACCCCTTTTTGAAGTTGCCAAAGGGGGAGAGAAATCTCCTCTTTTGTGCGCATAGTAAGGGGAAGCTTCATAGATAGGGGGAGCAACTATCTATAAGCTAAATAATTCACTTTTACTTGCTCTTGCATAATGGTTGTTTGTCATCATCAAAAAGGGGGAGATTGTTAGGCCCTTTGTTTTGATGATGATTTACAAACACCATTATTGGTGCTAATTGTTTATTGAGCTATATTGTAGATTTTATGTCATTAGCACCTTTTATAGAGGATTGGATGGAATACGTGCTATAACGATAATATCTAAAGGAGGTGGAGGCAATACGATGAAGCAAAGCTATCAAGAGCACAACACGTACAAGAGGCTTCATCAAAAATGAAAGCAAATATCAAGTCCAAGACATCAATATTCATATATGTGAGATATTTGTATTTTACTTCTCTCTAGTGCTTAATGTAGGCAAGTTATTAAGTTGGCTACATCTAAAGCTCATTGGATTCACACATACACTTTCCATACAAACTATTGTTTTTGAACCTTTTTGGAAAAGCAACATTTTCTATGATTATTAAGTAATTCTCAAAATTTCTTTTTCAATATATCACAAAACATAGTTATAAACTTTTCCTAAAGTTTCACATTTTTTAGAATTTATTTGAGTTTTTTATCTATGTTTTAAGTCGGATTTTTGGACATGCACAGTGTCTATGCATGTTCATAAGTCGACTTATCAGACTGATAAGTCAACTTATGAACTGCTCCAGAATATGCAAAATCTCTCTGTTAAGTCGACTTATATGAACTGTTAAGTCGACTTATAAACTCCTCTGGAATGTCCAAAAATCTCTCTGCCAAGTCGACTTGCATAACCTGTTAAGTCGACTTACACTAAGTCGACTTACGTATTTTATAAGTCGACTTATAGGCTGAAAAAATGACTGTAACGGCTAGTTACAAGTCGACTTGTCACTGTAGCAAGTCGACTTATAACGGCTATTTTCTGGCAGCCTTTTTCGGGATTTTCTCTTTTGGTAAATGTTTGGGCTAGGGTTTTGAGGCTCTATATATACTTAAACCCTCTCCTCTTTTCAGAACTAATGCAAGCAAGAGAAAAATCCTAAGTTCTATTTTCTAAGTGATTTGAGCTTAAATTTTCAATCTCTTATTTTCTAAAAGTCCTTTGTTTTCATCACTTTCACACAACAATCCTTTGAGCTTAAGTTGTCCTCGCTTGATCCTTTCCATAAGGAATTTGTGTGAGAGTTTTTTATGTTCTATTGTAAGTGAGGTTGTGAGATCTCGGTGGAGATCATTTTGTAGAAGAAGTTTCGGCTTCCAAACCGGGTGTATAGTAGATTTCTCCTCGAGAGTGGGGAGCGGGGACGTAGGTCAGGCGGGCCGAACCTCGTGAACATATCGCGTGTCATCTATTGGCTAACTATCTCTAACCCTACTCTCTTTTATTGTCATTGCATTTCATTTTTGTGTGTGGTTTGTTGAAAAATTGTTAATTGCATATTAATTATTGAAAAGACCCTATTCACCATTTTTAGAAAACCCCTTTTCCCCCCCCCCCCCTCTAGGGTACTTTCACATGGTACCTGCTGAGACGAGAGAGTTACAGACTCAGTTAGAGGAGCTTATTTCTTAGGGATTTATTCACCAGAACCATTCTCCATGGGGAGCACTAGTCCTTTTCGTGAAGAAGAAGGATAGCAGCCTTCGTTTGTGCATTGATTATCATGAGTTGAATAAGGTCACCATTCGAAACAAGTATCTGTTACAGAGGATTGATAACTTATTCGATCAATTGCAGGGAGAGTAGTGTTTCTCGTAGATTGATCTTCGATCTGGCTATCACCAGTTGCGAGTACGGGAGATGAATATTCCTAAGACCATATTTTTGACTCGGTATGGGTTCTTTAAATTTCTTGTCATGCCATTTGGGCTTACTAATGCACCCGCAGTATTTATGGATTTGATGAATCGGGTTTTCTATCCATATTTAGACTAGTTCGTGATTGTTTTTATCGATGACATCCTTATCTACTCGAAATCAGAGGCCGAGCATGAGCAGCATCTTTGTTTAGCATTATAGACTTTGCGAGAAAACCGGTTGTATGCGAAGTTTAGCAAATGCGAGTTTTAGCTTTCAAATGTTAGATTTTTGGGCCACGTTATTAGTAAAGAGGGTATTGCAATTGATCCAGCTAAAGTTGAAGCATGTTCTTGATTGGGAGCCGCCGAAGACAGTTATAGAGATTCATATCTTCTTGGGACTTGCCAGCTACTATAGGAAATTCATTCAGGATTTTGCATGATTGCTACCCTACTAACACACCTTACGAAGAAGGGTGTTTAGTTTGTTTGGGGGCCAGAGTGTCAGAAAGCCTTTGAGACTTTAAAGGCTAAGTTGACTACCATACCAGTGTTGATCATTCCGAGCAGTGATAAAACATTTGTTGTCTATACGAATGCATCATTGTCGGGACTAGGAGTCGTTTTGATGCATACTCAGTGAGTAGTGGCTTACATCTCATGGCAGTTGAGGACTCATGAATAGAATTACCCCACTCATGACTTGAAGTTGGCGACGGTGGTCTTCGTGCTTAAAGTGTGGAGACATTATCTTTATAGGGTTCAATTCGAATTGTTATAGACCATCAGAGTCTAAATACCTCTTCTCTTAGAAGGAACTCAACCAAAGGCAACGGTGATGGGTCGAGTTTATCAAGGATTACGAGTTCGCACTGTAGTATCACCCAAGGAAGGTAAATGTCGTAGCAGATGCTTTGAGCAGGAAACGTCATCATAAGCTTACAACTTTGAGATGCTCGTTGTAAATAGATATTCTTACCCTTAGTCAATTTGACTTCAAACCAGAGATTGGGGGATGCAGTGCATTTCTGGGGATGTTGGCAGTACAACCATCTTGGGTTGATAGAGTAGTTAATGCCTAATTGGAGGACTCTTGGATTCAAACTCAAAAGGGAGAAATTTTCAAAGAGCCCAAGGTAGATTGGACCATCGGATCATATGGGGGCCTTCGAATAAATGGCCGATTAGTGGTACCAGATAATCCCAGTTAAAGAAGGATCTATTTGATGAGGCACAGCGTACTAGATACACTGTGTATCCAGGCACAACCAAAATATACAATGACTTGAAGAGATACTTTTGGTGGAGCGACATGCGTAGAGATATTGCAGAGTATGTATATAAATGCTTTACTTGTTACCAGGTAAAGGTAAAACATCAGAGACCCGTGGGTACCCTACAGCCCTTACCCATTCCAGAATGGAAGTGGGCAGATATCTTGATGGATTTCATTATGGGTTTGCAACGTCCATCAAAGGAAATGATTCCATTTGGGTGATTATCGATCATTTGACGAAGTTGGTGCACTTCTTACTAGTTAAGACAACTTATACGGTGGAGACCTAAGCGAGGATTTTCATACGGGAGATTGTGAGATTGCATGGAGTTCCAAGATGATTGTATCAGATCGTGGCTCAGTTTTCACGTTGCATTCTAAAAGAATTTCCAAAATTCTTTTAGCAACCAACTAGCTTATTACAGCATTTTCCACTCATAGACAGATGGTCAAATGGAGAGAGTTAACCAAGTGTTGGAAGACATACTTCAGGCATGTGTGTTAGATTTTTAAGGAAATTGGGAGGATCAAACACCATTGATTGAGTTTGCTTATAACAACAGTTATCAATCGACTATAGGTATGGCTCCTTATGAAGCATTGTATGGGAGGTCTTGTAGATCTCCGATTTGTTAGGCAGAGCCAGAGGATAGCTTGTTACTTGGATCAGACCTTGTTAGACAACTTTCAGAGAAGATAGCATTAATCCATAAGCATATTCTTGCAGCCCAGAGTCGACAGAAGACTTACGCAGATCAAAGGCGGTGGTGACCCTTAGAATTTCAGGTTGAAGACTATGTCGTATTGAAGGTGTAACTGTGACGCCCCTAAGTTCACACAAGGCTGCAGTCCGAGGTGAAACCAGGAATGTCAAACATGCCATGCACCACACTGTGCAATAACATGTTTCACCATCACAATCACTATCTCTCTAGTGGAGTCAACAACAGATGTAGGTACAAGGCAAGTAAAAGGTTTTATAGCAGAAACTTGGTACAATGATAGAACATTAATTTAACACATCTCATCAACACAATAAACTGAAATGCATAGACAAGTCTGAAGTGAAAAGAAATGACAATCTGGAGATCTCACATGCCTCAAAATACATAATGACTGATACAGGAAAATAAGGCACACAGCCTTTACAACTCTAGAGCATATACCTCTCTAGCCTAAAATATCTCAAGTGGAGAAAGAAAATAAAATACATCTAATGAGAGGATCAAAAGACACTAGCAAGGGTCGTCCTCAACCTGCGACCCTCCGGGCTCCTGGCTCGTTACCTGAAAGGGGGGAGGGACAACGAGTGTCAAAGCGCTAGCGAGCAACATCACAACCAACCCCAAGGGATAAGGCTCGTTGTATATGAAAATACAGTTAATACAATGTAATATAAATCATTTATACAAACATTAACGGGTCTTAGTACTTAGGGAAATACAACACGAGCATAGGTACGTCGAGCAAAATAATCCAAACAAGGAAACCCTCATGTATATACCTTGTATCTCAAATTGTAAATCCCTAAGTACAAAACCCGAAGCTAGTTACAAGAAAAATAAGTAAAAGGAAAACATGCCCATCTCTACCAATAACATGTAAGTGAAACAAGGCTACAATAGGTGCCATGATCAACCTAGGTAGCTATCATGTCCCGGCCAAATACAATGTGTCGTATATCCAACTTTATTGAATAACGTGCTCAAGTTTAGCAAAAGTCTAATACATGATTGAAATGGATTATGGTCCAACACGAGGACTTCTATGGATTATAGTCCAACACGAGGACTTCTATGGATTATAGTCCAACACGAGGACTTTAATGGATTATAGTCCAACACGAGGACTACGTACCAAAAAGTATACATGTCTATATTCCCGTACATACTCTGCTGTACTGACTTAAACTCGTGTTCAAAGTATCATCTCACATGAACAGGTGAATTCATAATCACCGTATGCATAAATACTTATATACACCCAACATGTAATTTAAACAGAAGCATGAACGAAACAGAAAGAAAATACTATGATGAGTCGACTCGTACTCAAATATAATTTGACTCAACAGAACACATTTGATATCAGAAAAGGACTCTGTGAGTCGACTCATGACAGTCATGGGTCAACTCATAGCTTATGGGTCGATTCATATACTGACGAGTCGACCCAGCAGAAACAACATGCAACACAACAAGACTTCGTGAGTCGACTCATGACAGTCATGAGTCGACTCAACATGATGAGTCGACTCGTGATGAGTCGTGAGTCGACCTACGGGCTGAAATCTGCATATAATACAAGTTAAATTCACCAACACGATTCTTCCCTCTAATTCACTAATCTACATCTTTATAACCATCAATTCTAGACTATGATACAGAGATAAATTCACATATAGCATAAGGAACATTTACTTATGTGTTAAATCTAACAATTTACCCCTAAACATGAAAAAGGGCATTTGATCAAAAAGAAAACTCATGTTTTTATTTCTTAGAAATATTTCCAGATCTGGGTTTTTCTTCAAAAATTCGTGGGTGGGGATTTAAAATCTGAAACACATGATTTCTAGCATCTACCCTAACAAGAACATTGTTTTATACTTGAAAATAAGTCTTGGGCTCAATAAAACTCATGGAAAACCATTGTAAACTATTAAAAACGTGGGAGAGGGGTTTGGCGAGATGTTACTCGCCTGAGAAATGATGAAGAACAGATCCCTTATCTGAAATCCTCACAAAGCCGCTGAGAAAGCCTTCGAAACGCCCCAAAATATCCAAGAACACCTAGGGTTTTAGAGAGGATAGAGGGGGACTAGGGTTTCTGGGGAAACTGATGGAAATGAGGTGATTTCGGGTAGGGGAGTATATATATAAGTGGATAAAACCCGACCCGAAACCCAACAAACCCGAACTGAGAAAACTGGAAAATCCTCAATGAGTCGACTCATCACAGTCATGGGTCGACTCATGACTTCCTGGGTCGACTCGTAACATAATGAGTCAACTCAGCAGAAACAAAAGGCAATAGGACTCGATTTCGTGAGTCGACTCATGAAAATCATGGGTCGACTCATGGACTAAAAACCGCATATGATGGTTCTGCTGCATATAATGAAATTTGCACACTCAAACCCATTACTGATGCACATAAACATGATCAAAATCTACGGGGTCTTACATTCTTCCCCCCTTAAAGGAATTTCGTCCTCGAAATTCAGAAATCATATCTAACTCATAAAGATACAAGAAAGACATGACAAGGGTTAAATCTAACCCGCACACATACACATTTTATAATACCGAATTCTAGTTAGCACACAGCGATATTCATATTTAACGATCTAAAATGATGATATTGTTACCTAACCCCTAATCTAACGGAACTAGTACGTCGGGCGAAAAATCCAAACAAGGAACCCCCCATGTATATACCACGTGTTCCGAAAGATTAAGAATTAAGTAAAAGTACCCTCATTCTAGTGTTAAATATAAGTATCAAAACATAATATAATTATTCAAGTAAGAAGTCATATCGGTTTTACCTACTCGAACAAGTGTGGGTAGTCGCATCGCATGTCCTCATCGCGCTCCCAAGAAGCTTCCTCTACTCCACTTCGGTTCCATTGAACTTTTACCAATGGAATCACCTTGTTCCTGAGTCTCTTGTCTTCTCTAGCAAGTATGGCCACTGGAATCTCAATAGTCGACAAATCATCCCTAAGCTCAATCTCCGGTGCATCCAACACTCGTTGCCTCTCCTCATCGTGCAAGTGTTTCTTGAGCATAGAAATGTGGAATACATTGTGTATACTAGACATAGAAGCTGGAAGATCTAGTCTGTATGATACAGCTCCAATGCACTCCAAAATCCGGAAAGGTCTAATATATCTTGGTGCAAGCTTCCCTCGCCTCCCGAATCGTTGTACGCCTTTCATAGGCGATACCTTCAGCATAACCTGATCCCCAATCTGAAATTCTAGGGGTTTTCGCCTCTTATCTGCATAGCTCTTCTGCCGACTCTGAGCGGCTAGAATCCGCTCTCTGATCAAAGCTACCTTCTCAGTAGTCTGCCTCACTAGCTCTGGCCCAAGCATCAAGCTGTCCTCCGGCTCGGCCTAACATATCGGTGATCTACAAGGTCTCCCATACAATGCTTCATACGGGGCCATACCGATCGTCGCTTGATAACTGTTGTTATAAGCGAACTCTGCTAGTGGAATATGATCCTCCCAACTGCCTTGGAAGTCAATGACACATGCCCGCAACATGTCCTCCAACACCTGATTCACCCTCTCTGTCTGACCATCTGTCTGTGGGTGGAATACACTGCTATAAGATAGCTTTCTGCCAAATGATTCCTGGAAAGTCCTCCAAAAGTGTGAAGTAAAAACCGATCCCCGATCTGATACGATCGTATCTGGCACTCCGTGAAGTCGAACTATCTCCCGAATGAAGATCCTCGCATAAGTCTCGGCTGTATAAGTAGTCCTCACTGGGATAAAATGTGCTGACTTCGTTAACAGATCCACTATCACCCAAACCGAATCATTCCCCTTCTTTGACTTCGGCAATCCCACTATGAAGTCCATGGAAATATCCGCCCACTTCCACTCCGGAATAGGCAAGGGCTGAAGTGTCCCTGTCGGTCTCTGATGCTCTGCCTTCACCTGCTGACAGGTGAAACATCTAGCCACATAGTCTGCAACCTCTCTACGCATGCCGCTCCACCAGAAATGTCTCTTCAGGTCCTTGTACATCTTTGTGGTCCCTGGATGTACTGTGTATCGAGTACGGTGCGCTTCATCAAATAATTCCCTCTTCAGCTCTGCACTAGCTGGCATAACCAACCTACCCTTCATCTGTAGGCCTCCATATGCTCCAATGGTCCAATCAGCCTTAGGCTCCTTGGAAATCTCCTCCTTTCGGATTTGAATCCAAGAGTCTCCCGACTGAGCTCTGACAACTCTGTCACTCCAAGATGGCTGCACTGATACAGCTCCCAAAAATGCACTGGTTCCTCCAACCTCGGGTCTAAAATCAAACTGACTAAGAGTGATAAGGTCTCTGTACAATGAACATCTCAAAGCCGCAACCCGATGTCGACGCTTCCTACTCAAAGCATCTGCTACGACGTTCGCCTTCCCTGGATGATACTGAATCGCGAACTCGTAGTCCTTGATAAACTCAATCCACCTCCTCTGCCTCTGATTGAGTTCCTTCTGAGAAAAGAGGTACTTCAGACTCTGATGGTCTGTGAATAACTCAAACTGCACTCCATATAAGTAGTGCCTCCATGACTTCAATGCAAACACCACCGCTGCTAACTCCAAGTCATGAGTGGGATAGTTCTGCTCATGCACCCTCAACTGTCGAGAGATATAGGCTACTACCCTCTGAGTCTGCATCAATACGCCTCCTAAGCCTACCAACGATGCATCTGTATAGACAACGAATGTCCTGTCACTGGTCGGGATAGTCAGAACTGGCGTCATAGTCAATTTAGTCTTCAAAATATCGAATGCCTGCTGGCACTCCATACTCCATATAAACTGTACACCCTTCTTCGTAAGACGTGTAATCGGCGTCGCAATCTTCGAGAAGTCCTGAATGAACTTCCTGTAATATCCAGCTAAACCCAAAAAGCTGCGAATCTCTGACACCGTCTTCGGGGGCTCCCAATCAAGAACTGTTGTGACCATAGCCTGGTCCACCGCTATGCCCTCTCTACTGATGACGTGGCCAATAAATCTGACTTCTGAAAGCCAAAATTCACACTTGCTGAACTTGGCATATAACTGGTGCTCTTGAAGAGTCCTCAACGCTATCCATAGATGCTCCTCGTGCTCCGTCTCCGATCTCGAGTAAATGAGTATATTATCGATGAAGACGATCACAAACTAATCTAAGAAGGGACGGAAAACCCGGTTCATCAAATCCATGAATACCGCGGGTGCATTGGTCAACCCAAATGGCATGACCAAGAACTCGAAGGATCCATATCGAGTAAGAAAGGCGGTCTTGGGAACATCCATCTCCCAAACCCGCAACTGATGATAGCCAGAACGAAGATCAATCTTCGAGAAATACTACGCTCCCTGCAACTGGTCAAACAAGTCATTAATCCTAGGCAGTTGGTACCTATTCCGGATAGTGACCTTGTTCAACTCTCTATAATCTATGCATAATCTCATACTACCGTCCTTCTTCTTCACGAAGAGGACCGGTGCACCCCACGGAGAATGACTACGACGAATAAAACACTGAGCTAACAACTCGTCCAACTAGGTCTGAAGCTCCCTCATCTCAGCTGGTGCCATGCGATAGGGTGCGCGGGATATCGGGGCTGTGTCAGGCTGCAACTCAATGCAGAACTCAACCTCTCTCACAGGAGGTAACCCAGGTATGTCCTGAAAGACATCCTGAAAATCTAAGACAACTCTAGTCTCCAATAACTCGGCTCCCTGATCCCGTCGCATCCCCTCCTCGATGTATGCCAGAAATGACTCCGCAAGTCGGTTGCCCTGAGAGGCGGCTACAATCATCTCGGACCCGTCGGACGCTCGCAACTTGACTGTCTTCGCAAAACAGTCAATACTAATATGGTAGGAAGACAACCAATCCATACCAAGGATGACATCGAACTCGGACATATGCAACACTATCAAATCAACTATGAACTCCGACTCGTCTAAACTGACGGTACACCTCCTACAAACGCTCTCCAGAAGCGATACCTCACCTAAAGGGGTGGAAACTGACAAAGGGGTGTCTAGAGGCTGAGCTACAAGCTAGAGTCTAGCCATAAATGCATGCGAGATGAAGGAATGCGAAGCTCTTGAATCGAAAAGAATACGGGCGGGAAGGGAATTCACAAAGAACGTACCCTCTACAACTGCTCCGCTGGCACCGTGATCACGGGGTACCACTGCATAAACTCTGCCTGTAGCTGAAGTCTGCTCTACTGCTAATGCTGGAGAGTATGGAACAATCTGCCCCTGGGGAGCCTCCTGGACTGCTCGAACCTGCCCCTCTGCTCTCTGCGTCGCTGGCGGTGCCTCAAGCTGAAACAAGATCCCTGGAACTTGCGCTGCTGATGCGCTCGCTGATCCTGCTGGGGTCCCTTCTTATGAGGGCCCTGCTGCTGCTGATGCTGATGCCCTGACAAAGGTCTCTTGTTCTTGTCCTTGTCCCCGCTCTGCCCTGCTTTGGCCTTCCCCTCCTTGTCCTTCAGGAACATAGTGGTCTCGATCTCCTGAGAAGTGGCAGCCTCAGCTACCTCCCTGACTGAAAAGAATCTCCTCGACACAAGATACTGTTGGAGATTAGGGCGAAGCCCAGCCAAGAACATCTGAGCCTGACGCTCTCCTGTCTGCCACATACCCGTGAAATGCAGCAACTCCATAAACCGGCTCTCATAATCTGCCACTGTCATGTCCCCCTGAGTCATCCGGGACAACTCAAGCTCCTTCCCAGTCCGTGCTGTAGAAGAAATATACTGCCCATCGAAGAAGTAAATGAAATCCTCCCTTGTGAGGGTCATCCTCTACTCTGGAGTAAACTTTAGCCGGTACCATCTCCCGGCATCTCCCTTCAGGCTATAAGATGCCAATCTCTGCTTCTGTACCGGGTCCACACTGAGTATATCGAGGATATTGCTCACATCCTCCTTCCACTTATGGGCTGCAAGAGGGTCTGGTGACCATTGAAACTCTGGTGCCCTCATCTTCTAGTATCTCTCTACCATACGGAGCCAAGCTTCCTACTCCGTGGCTCTATCTGGCACTGCTAGTGGAATAACTACAGGTGTTGCCTCTGGGTCTCTCCCTCTGATCGGGATGGCTGGTATCCCCTGCTGCTGAGCTACAGGTGGTTGTGGCGTCCGAGGTGCTATGTGAGTAGTTACCAACTCCTCTATGGCTGTCATCCTGGCAATAAGGGGAGCCATGATATCCACCAAATACTGGGGAGCCTGCTGCGACTCTGGTGGTGCTTGCTCCTGCTTGGGTGGAGCCGGCTGCGGCTCAGGTGGGACCTGCTGGGGCTCTGCCTGAGCGTCCCTTCTAGTGCGGGGTCTCCCACGTCCAGCCATCTCTCTGATCATAAGAAAAATAAGGTTCATGAGTCAAAGTAGACGTATATATATAGTTCATCTCAATATGATTTTCACATCACATAATATTCAAGCATATACTTTAAGCAAAATAGTTGCCATAAAAAAATATTCTCAAAATTTTGAGATATACGCATATATCGTCCTCACTCATACTAGGAAATCCTTAGCGGCTCTACTCATGAATCCTAGGAAACTCTAACCTAGCTCCACGACTCAACATAGGATGATCCTAAGGATTCTGGAACTAGAGCTCTGACACCAACTGTGACGCCCCTAGGTTCACACAAGGCTGCAGTCCGAGGACACATCTCATCAACACAATAAACTGAAATGCATAGACAAGTCTGAAGTGAAAAGAAATGACAATCTGGAGATCTCACATGCCTCAAAATACATAATGACTGATACAGGAAAATAAGGCACACAGCCTTTACAACTCTAGAGCATATACCTCTCTAGCCTAAAATATCTCAAGTGGAGAAAGAAAATAAAATACATCTAATGAGAGGATCAAAAGACACTAGCAAGGGTCGTCCTCAACCTGCGACCCTCCGGGCTCCTGGCTCATTACCTGAAAGGGGGGAGGGACAACGAGCGTCAAAGCGCTAGCGAACAACATCACAACCAACCCCAAGGGATAGGGCTCGTTGTATATGAAAATACAGTTAATACAATGTAATATAAATCATTTATACAAACATTAACGGGTCTTAGTACTTAGGGAAATACAACACGAGCATAGGTACGTCGAGCGAAATAATCCAAACAAGGAAACCCTCATGTATATACCTTGTATCTCAAATTGTAGATCCCTAAGTACAAAACCCGAAGCTAGTTACAAGAGAAAAATAAGGAAAAGGAAAACATGCCCATCTCTACCAATAACATGTAAGTGAAACAAGGCTACAATAGGTGCCATGATCAACCTAGGTAGCTATCATGTCCCGGCCAAATACAATGTGTCGTATATCCAACTTTATTGAATAACGTGCTCAAGTTTAGCAAAAGTCTAATACATGATTGAAATGGATTATGGTCCAACACGAGGACTTCTATGGATTATAGTCCAACACGAGGACTTTAATGGATTATAGTCCAACACGAGGACTGCGTACCAAAAAGTATACATGTCTATATTCCCGTACATACTCTGCTGTACTGACTTAAACTCGTGTTCAAAGTATCATCTCACATGAACAGGTGAATTCATAATCACCGTATGCATAAATACTTATATACACCCAACATGTAATTTAAACAGAAGCATGAACGAAACTGAAAGAAAATACTATGATGAGTCGACTCGTACTCAAATATGAGTCGACTCAACAAAACACATTTGATATCAGAAAAGGACTCTGTGAGTCGACTCATGACAGTCATGGGTCGACTCATGGCTTATGGGTCGATTCATATACTGACGAGTCGACCCAGCAGAAACAAACAGCTGGATTTCGTGAGTCGACTCATCACAGTCATGTGTCGACTCAACCTGATGAGTCGACTCGTGATGAGTCGTGAGTCGACCTACGGGCTGAAATCTGCATATAATACAAGTTAAATTCACCAACACGATTCTTCCCTCTAATTCACTAATCTACATCTTTATAACCATCAATTCTAGACTATGATACAGAGATAAATTCACATATAGCATAAGGAACATTTACTTATGTGTTAAATCTAACAATTTACCCCTAAACATGAAAAAGGGCATTTGATCAAAAAGAAAACTCATGTTTTTATTTCTTAGAAATATTTCCAGATCTGAGTTTTTCTTCAAAAATTCGTGGGTGGGGATTTAAAATCTGAAACACATGATTTATACTTGAACATTGTTTTATACTTGAAAATAAGTCTTGGGCTCAATAAAACTCATGGAAAACCATTGTAAACAATTAAAAACGTGGGAGAGGGGTTTGGCGAGATGTTACTCGCCTAAGAAATGATGAAGAACAGATCCCTTTATTAAAAACGTGGGAGAGGGGTTTGGCGAGATGTTACTCGCCTAAGAAATGATGAAGAACAGATCCCTTATCTGAAATCCTCACAAAGCCGCTGAGAAAGCCTTCGAAACGCCCCCAAAATCTCTTAGAACACCTAGGGTTTTAGAGAGGAGAGAGGGGGACTAGGGTTTCTGGGGAAACTGATGGAAATGAGGTGATTTCGGGTAGGGGAGTATATATATAAGTGGATAAAACCCGACCCGAAACCCAACAAACCCGAACTGAGAAAACTGGAAAATCCTCAATGAGTCGACTCATCACAGTCATGGGTCGACTCATGACTTCCTGGGTCGACTCGTAACATAATGAGTCGACTCAGCAGAAACAAAAGGCAACAGGACTCGATTGGTTAGACAAACTTTAGAGAAAATAGCATTAATTATTGAGCATATTCTTGCAGCACAAATCGGTAAATGAGCTACGCGGATCAGAGGTGATGACCGTTAGAGTTCCAAGTTGAGGACTATGTTTTATTTAAAGCATCGCCGATGAAGGGCGTCCGACGGTTTGGCAGATGGGGAAAGCTTACCCTAAGATATATTGGTTTGTTTAAGATTATCGATCATGTTGGAATTGTCTTGTACCGACTAGATCTTCCAGCATCGATGTCGGGTGTGCATGATGTCTTTCATGTCTCGAAGCACAAGAAGTACTTATGCGACGAGGAGTGGCAGAGAGTGTTTAATGCGACAGACTTAGAACTTTAGAAGGATTTGACTATAATTGAGATACCAATTCACATTCTTGCTAGAGAGGACAAGAAACTTCAGAATAAAGTGATCTCATTAGTTAAAGTACAGTGGAACTTGAAAGGAACCGAAGAAGCTTCCTGGGAGCGTGAGGAGGATATGCGTCATGACTACCCATAACTGTTCAAGCAGGTAAATTATTAGCGATAGTATTGTTTGTGTTCATATTATTTATATAGTCGCATTTTATACTTCACGTTGGAATATGGGTATTGACACTTAACACGTAATCATTCGGAATATATGGTATACACATAGGGGGTTCATTGTTTGGATTTTTCGCCTGACGTACTAGTTCTGTTTAATTAGAGGTTAAGTGGGAGTATTCATATTTTAGATGTTAAGTGTAAATATTTTGTATATGACACATGCTTCGCGAGTTATAATTGCCGCATTTCGAGAAGGAAATTCTTTTTAAGGAGGGGTGAATGTAAAACCCTGTAAATATGAGAATATTACGGTAAATAATAATAAATGAGTTTTATTTTGATTAATACTATTTTGGGTGAATGAGTACGTTTAAAATTGATTTGAGATTGATTAAGTATATATAATGAATATATATAGGTATAAACATGCATGCATACAAAATAAACTGTCGGCTAAAAACACCTCTAGTTAGTCCATTGCCCCTTGAAATCAGTCGACCGATAGGTGTTGATCCATCAACTGATCAAAGAGTATCAGTCGACTAATAAGTGCCCAGACTGGGTATTTAGGTTCGGGTTAGGATGTTCTGGTTTGGGCCATTTGCGTGCGTGCGTGTGTGTGTGTGTGTGTGTGTGTGTGTGTGTGTGTGTATATATATATATATATATATATATATACCCGAACTCTTCCTTTTTCTAGTTTCCTCATGTTTTGAGCAGCAGCCACCCTCCTCAGAGGTATAACAAAGAGAATGATTCCATTTTGTTGATTGTTGATCGATTGATAAAGTTGGCACACTTCCTACCATTTAAGACAACTCATATGACCGAGACTTATGCGAGGATCTTTCTTCAGGAGATTGTGAGATTGCATGGAGTTTTCGAGATGATCGTATCAGATTGTGGCTCAGTTTTCACATCACACTTCTGGAAGAGCTTCTAGGATTCTTTTGGGAGCCTGCTAGCTTATAGCAGTGTTTTTCACTTGCAGACAGATGGTCAAACATAGAGAGTTAATCAGATTTTGGAGGATATATTATGGGCTTGTGTGTTGGATTTCCAAGGGAGTTGAGAGTATCATATACCATTAATTGAGTTTGCCTACAACAACAGTTACTAATCGACTATAGGTATGGCTCCTTACGAGGCCTTGTATAGGAGGTCTTGTAGATCTCTGATTTGTTGGGCAGAGCCGGAGGACAGTTTACTACTTAGACCAGATTTGGTTAGACAAACTTTAGAGAAAATAGCATTAATTATTGAGCATATTCTTGCAGCACAAATCGGTAAATGAGCTACGCGGATCAGAGGTGATGACCGTTAGAGTTCCAAGTTGAGGACTATGTTTTATTTAAAGCATCGCCGATGAAGGGCGTCCGACGGTTTGGCAGATGGGGAAAGCTTACCCTAAGATATATTGGTTTGTTTAAGATTATCGATCATGTTGGAATTGTCTTGTACCGACTAGATCTTCCAGCATCGATGTCGGGTGTGCATGATGTCTTTCATGTCTCGAAGCACAAGAAGTACTTATGCGACGAGGAGTGGCAGAGAGTGTTTAATGCGACAGACTTAGAACTTTAGAAGGATTTGACTATAATTGAGATACCAATTCACATTCTTGCTAGAGAGGACAAGAAACTTCAGAATAAAGTGATCTCATTAGTTAAAGTACAGTGGAACTTGAAAGGAACCGAAGAAGCTTCCTGGGAGCGTGAGGAGGATATGCGTCATGACTACCCATAACTGTTCAAGCAGGTAAATTATTAGCGATAGTATTGTTTGTGTTCATATTATTTATATAGTCGCATTTTATACTTCACGTTGGAATATGGGTATTGACACTTAACACGTAATCATTCGGAATATATGGTATACACATAGGGGGTTCATTGTTTGGATTTTTCGCCTGACGTACTAGTTCTGTTTAATTAGAGGTTAAGTGGGAGTATTCATATTTTAGATGTTAAGTGTAAATATTTTGTATATGACACATGCTTCGCGAGTTATAATTGCCGCATTTCGAGAAGGAAATTCTTTTTAAGGAGGGGTGAATGTAAAACCCTGTAAATATGAGAATATTACGGTAAATAATAATAAATGAGTTTTATTTTGATTAATACTATTTTGGGTGAATGAGTACGTTTAAAATTGATTTGAGATTGATTAAGTATATATAATGAATATATATAGGTATAAACATGCATGCATACAAAATAAACTGTCGGCTAAAAACACCTCTAGTTAGTCCATTGCCCCTTGAAATCAGTCGACCGATAGGTGTTGATCCATCAACTGATCAAAGAGTATCAGTCGACTAATAAGTGCCCAGACTGGGTATTTAGGTTCGGGTTAGGATGTTCTGGTTTGGGCCATTTGCGTGCGTGCGTGTGTGTGTGTGTGTGTGTGTGTGTGTGTGTGTGTGTATATATATATATATATATATATATATACCCGAACTCTTCCTTTTTCTAGTTTCCTCATGTTTTGAGCAGCAGCCACCCTCCTCAAAACCCTAGAAATTTTTTTTTTGAGTTTGGGAAAGCTTTAAGAAGTGAAAAGACCTAAAGGAGGGTAGGATCGTCGGCTTTTGGTTAAGGAGGATCGTATTTCTTGCATGTTTTGAAGTCAAGCATGATTTTTGAGGCGAGTTTCATCTCCTCCAAACTCATTCCCTATTTTTCTTGATTTTATTAGGTTTTATTAGATTTTTAAAACCTATTTTGGTGAATAGAGATCACCCATTTTTTCCTATGTGATTTAAAGATCTGACCTTTTTTATTTAAAAAGTTTTAAAGCGGATCCCTAAGTTGGATTTTTTATTTAAAGTAAAGTAAACATGAGATTTTTACTAATTTGTTTGGTTTTCATGATGGACTTACAAATATTATATGTTAGGGTTCGTAGATCCCCTCAAATACTTATTTTCTTGTTTTCATGTAGTAGAATAAACCCTAATTACATTAAGTCAAAGAATAAACCCTAATTACATTAAGTCAAGCTTTTTCTCATGAGATTATTTGAAGAAGTTCGATTTTTAATGAATTTATGAGAATATCTAACCTTTCGCAGGAAACTGGTTTTTTAGTTTTGGTCGGTTGACCGATATGTAAGCAGGAAGTTATATTTTATCCTCTAGTCAGTCGATCGAACCCAACCATCGGTCGACCGATCAAAGTCTGTGTGTGCACATTTTTGCACGCTACCATTGTTCGACCAATGAGGTATTTTGGTCGATTGATTTGGGGTTGTATTACATATGTTGTTTCTTTCCACATGCTTTTGATCGTGTACATGAAGTATGAGTCGCATGTTGATACACGTGCATTGTTTAAGAGAGAGCATGTATTGGATTTTGAGCACGCGCGAGCTTTTGGAAGTGCGTAAATCTAATATTTTGAGTTTGTCACGATAGAGAGTGACGTATGTTGTATTTTACGATAGGTTTGGATGCTTAAGTAGGGTTAGATGGTGCACCGTAATGAGACCACAGATTGACTACACTCTGAGCGGGTTAGTTGGTATACTACACTAAGACCACAGTGGACTACACTCCGTTATGCATCATTGTTTTCCGGAATAGGTTGACATGCCTATATTCCGCAGGGTGTTCAAGTAAGGTAGTGAGCAGCAAAATATTGTGATGAGGCACAGGATATTGTGAGCGTATTACTCAGCATCAATACTTTCTTTGTAAATGATCAACTTGTATTTTTTTTCTCCCGTATTACCTACCTCGAGGGTAGATTATAAAGATTATGGTTTATTATACACGATGTATCCTAGACAATGTCTTTTATCAGATTTTATTCTTATTTCCTACGCCAACTACCATAGGGTAATATGAGACATTATGATACCACAGTTAGGACATGTTTTGGATGAGGCTTGGTAATATTTGTTCTTTGTTACTTATTCTTATTCATAGGATTGGGAGTTGATATTAAGTGATTCACAACTTGAGATATGTGGTATATATATGAAGGTTTTCTTGGTTGGATTATTTCGCTCGATGTACTCATTCTCGTGTTGTGGATTTCTAAATATGAATTTCCTCTTAGTTTAGTGCATATGACTCATATATCTATATATGTTATAACTTATATTTTTTTACACCTAACCCCCTTCCCCCTAGGGGTGTTGGAGATATTCTCGCTTGTGCTTTGACGCTCATTATTTCTATCTTTTTCAGGCAGCGAGTCAGGCATCCAGAGAGTCGCAGGTTGACGGAGATCCAGTCTAGCTCTCCGTCATTTATTAGTAGCTAGTTAGTGCTCCACAGTAGACTTTTATTTGTTTACAGTCTTTAGAGATGTATTTCATGTTAGAGGCTGGGTGCCTTAGTACTATTTCCAGTTGTCTCTTGTGTTTAGAGAATTATTACTCTTATTTCGGATTTTTCAGATGTATTTATTTTCTTCTATTGGAACATGATTACATTTATTAGTGGATCTTTTCTTTATATTGTGTTCATTGTATCATTACCTTTAATCTATCTGCTTGTACCCGTACTTCTTATATTTGATTCCACTAGAGAGATATTTCTATGATGGTAAAACATGTTGTTGCACAGTGTTGGGTGCATAATAGGTTTGACATCCTTGGGTTCACCTTCGACTGACAGCCTTGTATGAAACCAGAGGCGTCACAGACCATCAAACACATAAAGTATTTTCTATTTCAGATACTTTAAACAATTTACATGATACATTACATATATGTAACACTCTATTTCAATTTTAATTAGATGCTCTTCATTATGTGCAAAAATACATGCATATATATTTAAAACCCATATGTGAACCTGTGTGGCATAATCAAGCCTATATACTCAAAACATATCATCTAAATCAATCTTGTAAAAACATATACATAAGCAAGTCCAAAGTTTTTTTTATTTTTTAAAGAAAACAAAAATGAAAGATAGAGAAGTTTTTGTTTTGTTTTTAATATAATAAATTTAAAAATTCCACAACAATCCTAAAAGAAAAGATAAAGAAATAAAAAACAAAAATATGTACATATAACATGAAAGGGTTATAGAATGGATTTTTACTTACCCCTTTTAGAAGATTTATTGAAACAAACATTTCTACAAGTTATGCCTTTCCAATAAATTGATGCTTGCAAAATGAGATCCTTTTTGCATGTATCAAAAAAAATTTATACAAATTTTGAATAGACAATGTTTAAATCTTTAGAATCTAATTAAAAATTTTCATAGGCTTTTCCAAATTAATATTTTTGGACTTAAGTTGTTCATTTTTAGAAGCTATGGTAGTGCATATAGTATATAGTTTCAAACTTTCTTCAATTAGATCACTTAAAAACTCATTTACACTAGCAACTAATATTTCTTTGCAATTGATTTTCCAGTTAATTACTTGGATAAATCAAAATTCATGTCTCTATGTATGGAACATTATATGCATTCAAAAAAGATATTTTCACTTGTATTGTTGGATGCATTTAATTCTAAAGAAAGGTTTTTTTTAATTTTATCTCTCAATAATTTATTATACTTCTTTATATTTGAATTTACCACTTTAACAACTTTATGTTTTTTAGCAAGTTTTTCAAATTAATTCAACATACCATTAGATTTAAAATACAAATCATCGTATGTAGGGTGTACCTCACTATCAAAGCTCTCATATTTGGATTCATCTGAATTACTATCTTTAGCCATGTGTGATGCCCCTGATTTTATATAAAGGCTCCAGTCCAATGTGAACCCAAGAATGTCAAACTTGTCATGCACCTAACACTGTGTAATAACATGTTTCACCATCATAGTAATATCTCTCTAGTGGAATCAAATAAAAAGAAGTATGGGTACAAGCAGATAGAATAAAGGTAATAATATAAAGAACACGATATAAAGAAGAGATGTCTACTAATAAATGTAATCATGTTCCAAGAGAAGATAAGTATTACATCTGATATGTCTAAAATAAAAGTAATAAATCTCTGAATACAAGATTCAACTAAATACAGTACTAAGGCATTCAACCTCTAACATGAAATACATCTCTAAAAGAAAACTAAACTCATAAATATCTATTGTGGAGCAGTAGTTGTCTACTAAATAAATGATAGTAAGCTAAACTGAGTCTTCGTCAACCCGTAACTCTTCGGATGCCTGACTCACTGCCTAAAAATATAGAATCAACAAGCGTCAAAGCGCTAGCGAGAATATCTCTACCGCTCCCAGGGGCTGGGGGTTAGGTGTATAAAAATACAAGTTATAACATATACAGATATATGAGTCATACACACTAAACTAAGAGGAAATTCATATTTAGAAATCTATAGTACAAGAATGGGTACGTCGAGCGAAATAATCCAAACAAGAAAACCCTCATATATATACCACATATCTCAAATTTTAGATCGCTAAATACCAACTCCAAATCTTATGAATAAGAATAAATAATAAAGATATCACATTACCAAACCTCATTCAAAACAAGTCATGTCATAACTACCCTCGGGTACTTGGCATAGTAACAAGTATAATTATCTGGTAAAAGATCTCATATAGTATACGTCATGTATGATAAACTTTAGCCTTATATCCTACTCTTAGGGTAGATAACATGGGAGCACAATACAATTCTATGATTCCTCTACAAAGAGAATGGTGTGGAGTATAGGTGCTCATAACAACCTATGGCTCATCGCAATATTTTGTGATTCACTACCTTACTAGAATACCCTGTAGGCATATTAGCGTAATTGGGAATCTAATACAAATAAAAGAAATGTAGAGTCTCGACACTCACAGCATCCTGTAGTTCAGCGCAATCTTATGTGACTCACAACTAAACTCGCTCGCTCTGCGGATTTTAGACATATCAACCTAATTCAGAACATAATAATGCATAACAGAGTATAGTCTACTACAGTCTCATTGCAGTATACTAACTAACCCACTCAGAGTGTAGTCAATTCGCGGTCTCATTGCGGTGTACTAACTAACCCCACTCAGGCATCCAAAACTATCATAATATGAAATAAACATTTTGTTGGACTTCTTGTTTTGATGATGTTTAACAAACAATTTATCACTAATGTTGTTTGTCTAGTGTTTGTGTATTTCTATTTATTGTAGACAAACAACGAGTTGGAGGATGGATGGAATTGCGCATTCACGATCATACCCAATGGAGGTTGGTGGAATTGTGGTATGAAGCCTTACAATTCAAGTTGAAGATCTAAGTTCAAGCTTCATTCGTAAGTGTACCAAGTTGAGCTTCATCGAAGATCTAGATAGCTTGAGTAATTTAGTTTTGGTTTTTATATTATGTGTGTTAGTACTTTAAGCTCAATATCATATACACACATACACATTTTAGTTATAAAAATAGTGTTTAAGTCTTTTGTCAAAAACATGTATGTTTAGTTTTCATGTTTTTGGACTATTTTGAAAAGTGATGATTTTTCACAAATGTAAAATGCAAATCCAAAAATTACTTTTGTAACATGTTCATTTACATGTTTATAAATATTTTTCAAAGTTTCATAATTTTTGGAATTTATTTGCTATTTTTAAAGGCACTTCAAAATTTAGTTTTTCGGTTTGAATCAGGCTGATATAGTGTTATCAGCCGATTGATACATGTGTTCAGTCGACTGATAAAAATACCTGGAATCATCAAAAAGTCTTTGTTTCTTTTCAGTCAACTGATCAGTCAACTGATGAAGTCGGTCAACTGATCAGTCGACTGATAAGCTCATAACGGCTAGTTTTTGTACTTTTTCAGATTTTTAGTTTTTAACCAGTTTACAAAATAATTTATTTCTCTCAAATAGGAAGTGATATTTACAAAATTATTTCTCTAAATTGTTCATATACATGATTAGAAATGTCCCTCAAAATTTCATGAATTTTGGAGTTGGTTTACTATATCAAATTGATTTTACAAAGTCGGATATTTTAGTAGTTTTCAAAAACTGTAATATATATGTTCAAATATTTATTTCTCTCAACTAAGAAGTGATATTTCATAAATTCTTTCTCTAACATGTTTATCTACATGTCTAGAATCTTCCCTCAAACTTTCATGATTTTTGGATTTGATTTACTATTTTTAATTGATTTTATAAAACCAGATACGCAAAATTCCAGCTCTCTGAAACTGTCTGTTTTTCTTCTGTCGAGGTCATCAGTCGATTGATGTACATTTTCAGTCAATCGACAACCTCATAACGGCTAGTTTTTCCAGATTTTCATATATCCATTATTTTGTCTTTTTTCTTAGTTTTCTTGGGTTTTTGGGGGTTGTTTCTTCATCCTATATATACCCCCTTATACCTCAATTCCATATGCATCCAAGAGAATGTTTTAAAAGAGTTTAACAAGAGTTTAAGCTTGTTTTGTGTTTGTTTAAAAAAGTGTTTAAGAGTTTGTTTGTAAAGAGAATTTCACAAGAGTTTGAGGAGATCATCAATCTTGTTTGGGCTTCAATCTACATCCCTCCACTCTTGTTTTAGAGAAGTTTTCTTAAACTCTTTATCTAGCTTGTTTATGCTTAATTTGTCATATTTATTTTGCTAGATTAAATTGAGTTTAGACTTGTTTTGATTTATCTCTTTGTTCACACACAACCTATTGAGCTTATTGTATTTACATTCATAGTATTATTTGGGGTATGGGATTGTGACATTGAGTGTGAGTCTATATTGAGTTCTCATCTATTGTAGAGAACAAATTTGTTGTATTCGTGCCTAATTGTGAGTGTGATCTCGTGGAGATCAATTGTGTAAGTTGTGAAGTTTTTGGTTAGCTAGAAAATCATATTGTGAGGTATAAACGTTATTCGAGTGAGCGTAGAAAACCCGGTTGTGATAGTGGAGATCTCCTCAAGGTGAGGAGCGGAGAGGAGCGGAGACGTAGGTCGTGGGGACCGAACTCCGTGAACATATCGTGTGTTTGAGTTTGCTTTGGCGCACTTATTTTTGTTTATCTTATTGTACCTTTGTCTCTTTGTTTATATTGCTCACTATCTAGTTTAGATTGTTTACCCTTGAGTTTGCTTCATATTATTGCATATATCTCATTGTATATCTCATTGCTAGGATATTTCCCTTTATTCATATTGCTTATTCTTGCTTATAACATATTGCATATCTATCTTGCAAGAATAATTTGATAATAAGTTTTAATTGGCATTTAAATCGGATTATATTAGCATAAGACCCTAATCACCCCCCTCTAGGGTCTAACACATTTCTCTCTACCATGACAAACTCAAAGATTAAATTACACACCTCAAAAGCTCGTGTGTGCTCAAAATCCAATATGTGTTCTCTCTTAAACAATGCACGTGTATCGATGTGTGACTCATAATTCATACATGTAATCAAAAGCTTGAGGAAAGAAACAATATATGCAAAACAACCCAAGTCGGTCGACCGAAATGTTCCATCGGTCGACCGGCGACGTGCTCAAACATGCACTCAGAAAAAGGCCTTGATCGATCGACCGACTCCATGTTTCGTTCGATTAATCAGGGTACATCAGTCTACCGATTCTTTGGGTCAGTCGACTGATTCTTTGGGTCGGTCGACCGATCAGGGTACATGAAACAAAAACATGATTTTTGGAATATAAACCGATTTTTCTCAAAAGAGCTTGTGAATCGTTAACATAGGATGTATAAACATGTATAAAAACTTATTTAACATGATTAGGGTTCACTTTGCCACCCAAAATCAAAATTTATCAATTAGAGGGTAATCTAACAACCGTAGCATGATCATGTTTGTAAAATCATCATGAAAACAATTAAATTTAGTAAAACTTGTGTTTACTTTTCTTCAAAACAAAAAATTCTACCTCAAGAATCTGTCTCATAACCTTTTTAAATCAAAAAGATCACATCTTTATATTATATAATTTAAAAGAGTGATCTTTATACATAAACTAGGTTTTTAAAATCCAATAAACCAAGTAAAACAGGGGATGGGTTTGGAGGAGATGAAACTCGCCTTAAAAGTCGTGTTGAACTCTCAAATACGAAAGAGTCTCGATCCTCCTTCATCAAAAGCCCACGATCTCACCCTCCTTTAGGTTTTTGCTTCTCAAAGCTCTCCAAATTTATAAGAGAAATCTCTAGGATTTTTTAGGGAAGGGGGTGG
>NC_033799.1:63655233-63658035 GCF_001876935.1 Asparagus officinalis | reverse complement strand
TTGAAAACTCATTTCTGGGCATCCATCGGTCGATCGATGCCAATAATTAGTCGATCAATCAGTGTCCATCAGTCAATCAATTACTTGGGTCGACCGACCAGGCATGTTTTCAGCCGACTATTTCTCATGTTCTTACACATTTATACACGTATATATATATTTATATGTACTTAATCGATCTCAAATCGATTTTAAACATATTTATTCATTCAAAAATAGCATTAATCATAATAAAACTCATTTAATATTATTTTTCATATTATTTTCAAATTTACGGGGTTTTACACCATGAGACAAAAATATGCTCTTCTATCATCATCCCTTGAGCTATTCTCTGACTTGTCCTAATGTAGTCACTTTGGAACTTCTGCCTTTCTCTTTATAGTCCTTTTTGTTCAGTAAGCAATTCTTTCTTAAATAATCATATTTCCTACATTGAAAATGAATAATTTCAATATAATAATTATCAGAATTATATTTATTTACCTTACTTGTGTAGGGATCTCGTTTGTCTTGTAGGAATTTTTAACCATCTTTTTATTTGAGGAAGAATTTGAAGCCTTTTACAATTTGATCTACATTGTTATCTTTCTCACTCTCAGAACTCGAGGGCACAACCATGTTTGCCTTAGCCTTTTTTGACTTTTCTCTTTTCACTTTCAAAACTAGGGACTTCTTAATGTAGTTATTTTCTGAATCATCTTCTCTTTCTTTCATACGCACTTCATATTGGAGAAGTTTTCCCACAAGATTCTCAAGAGTTAGTTCAAAAAAAAATTTACAATTCTTCAAAGAACTATATATGTGTGTGTGTTTGTGTGTGTGTGTGTGTACGTGTATCATTATTTTATATCCTCACAATAGATAGATATTTGAATTTAGTGTCAAATATATGTGCTCATCTTTTTTTCAAATGTCTTCCAAATTTAATTGAGGGGTTAAATTAAAAGACGTGATTTACATAGGCTTAAAGACTTATTATTAAAAGGTACAAACTTTTAGATTGAGCTCCTCTCTAATTAGATGATAATTGATAAATTTAAAGCTTTTGGATGAAAGAGATAATTTCTTCATTGATATTGTGGTATTTATATAGAAGATAAAGAGAAATTGTTTTACTGTCTTAATCGACGTGCGACTAAAGATAGACAACATGTATACAATATTTAACACTCCCCTCCAAGCTGCAACTGGATCTACTAAAGGCAGTTTGCCATAAAGAAATAGAGGTCGTTATATGGTGTGGGCTTTGATGAAGAGGTATGTTAGTTGGACATCTATGTTCATGTAGAGAAGGGTGATCGTGCTAGCAAAAAAGTGATGACGATTAAAATGGCAATCTATATCAATACGTTTCGTCTACTTGTGAAAGACGAGGTTGCTGGCAATCTTAGTTGTGCTCATGTTATCACAGTGTAGAGGATTCGCTTTGGGAGGAGTAACTTATATATCAAGGAGAAGGCATCGTAGCTAGATAATCTCAGTAGTAGTGGATGCCATGGCTTGGTATTCGGATTTGGCACTAGAGCGGGACAATATCTTATTTCTTGGACTTCTAAGAGATTAGAAAGTTTCAAAACCCAGTGGTAAGTTTTTTATTTATAATGTTGCTTGCCTAATATACATCACTGTAAGCACTAAAGTTAAGTGATGAGAGTGCTAAGAAGAAAATAGATCTAGCAGGAGTCTTCCGAAGGTAGCATAGCACACAAAGTAATGCAGAATGATGAGAGGAGTGAGGTGCGGTGAAAAAGTAGCTAAGGACATGCACAACATAAGATATGTCAGGACTAGTGATGGTGAAGTAAACTAAACTCCCTACAAGATGATATTGTGTGGCGTCGGGTGGTGGATTGTCATCCGTGGTTTTAAGTTTCATAAATAGTTCAAGGGGCATTTGGGTTGGTTTGATCCATTAGCTCTGCTCAAGCAGTAATATTTGCAATGAATCTTTGTTAGAATAGATGATAGCTATGAGATATATGAGTGATCTCTAGCCTGAGGAAGTAGTGTAGGTCGCCAAGGCCTTTCACCTTAATTTCTTGCTAGAGATGAGATTTGATTTTGGTGATGATGGTTGGATTATCATGAGTGAAGATCATATCATCAATTCAGAGGAGGAGTATTTTTTTGGTGCCCACCTATCGAGGAAAAAAACATGGCTAGATCCTTTTCATTGGGGATGAAGCCAGCAAAGTGCATGGCCTGTGTGGCTAGGGAAAACCATGCACGTGCAATCTACTTGTCGCTATGGAATATACGTCCACAGACCAGGCCTTCGGAGTGGAAAAGTCCAGAAGATGGAGTCATGTTAAAGTCTTCTTTAATGTTGCCATGCAGGAAGGCATTTTTGACGTCCATTGGATACAAGGGCAATTATCAAGTAGTAGTGATGTAATGTAAAACCCTGAAAATTTTCGTCCATCTTCAGGTCGGTCAACTGATAAAAATAACTAGTCAATCGATTGGTCTTCACGGCGGTCGACTGACCAAAATGATCAGTCGGCCGATTTGTCATCAGGAGCTGGAGTTCGAGTCGCTTCGGAGTGGAAAAGTCCAGAAGATGGAGTCATGTTAAAGTCTTCTTTAATGTTGCCATGCAGGAAGGCATTTTTGACGTCCATTGGATACAAGGGCAATTATCAAGTAGTAGTGATGTAATGTAAAACCCTGAAAATTTTCGTCCATCTTCAGGTCGGTCAACTGATCAAAATAACTAGTCAATTGATTGGTCTTCACGGCGGTCGACTGACCAAAATGATCAGTCGGCCGATTTGTCATCAGGAGCTGGAGTTCGAGTCG